>NC_072797.1:11641136-11944166 GCF_028583425.1 Eublepharis macularius | reverse complement strand
ATATATCATGCCTTCTGCATCTAAACTATAGAACAGGGGAAATATTTTTTTAATATATAGTTCAGTGGTTCTTCAAAAATTGATGTTTTATATTTGGGTTAGAGGTTACTTTTTTGTGATGGTGATGAAAACCACAGTTACCCCTATATTTATATACTACAATACTTTTATCATGGCATTAACAGCATTACAAGAAACTGAAGAGAGGTTGGATTAGGTTTTAGTAGCAATCATGTTGTGGTCATTAGAAGATGAAACGCTGAAGGATGAAAAGTAAGTCTGGAACCTAAAGAAAAACTCCTGTGGCCTGGTTTACCTCACCTGTCTTCAGCCTTTCCATTACAAACAGGACTGTGTGACTATTTTTAAGAGACAGACGTACTAGGATGGTGGTGGAAAGTGTCCTCAAGTCATAGCTGACCTACGGCGAGCCCTGCTGGGGGTTTCAGGGCAAGAGATTAACCAAGGTAGTTTGCCATTGCCTGCCTCTGCAACCTTGGTCTTCGTTGGAGGTCTCCCATCCAAGGCTGACCTTACTTAGCTTCTGAGATCTGATGAGATCAGGCTCACCTGGGCTATCCAGGGCAGGGCAGGATGGGGGCGGGCCACTGAATTCACCCCTGACCTTGGCCTTACCCTGACATTATTGCTACATTTGCATCGCTTCACCATAATATTTACCGGCTACTCTGCCCCATTCATAGTGCAGTCAAAGAAAAGACAAAAGGGCAAAAGTGCCTTAGCTTTCTCACAGCCCTCTGCTCTGAGCACATGCAAGAGCTCCAAGTTCAGGGGAGGAAAACGCTAGAGCAGAAGAGACAGCCAAGTCATCTCTGTCCTCGTGTCACTCCCCTCTATACTAGGAAGGCGCCAAGAACATTTCCAGGAATGAGCCGGGTACCACCGGACCGCTATCAGAGGCCTGATGCTGTCAGTCAACTACCCTTGCCTTGATGATCCTTCAGTCTGCACTCTCCCACTTTGACAATTTTATGCAATGATCATGATGGCATCCGATTACAGCCCCGCTTCTAGGGTGAACCACAGAACAACATGTATGGAAGGAGCCAGTTAAAACAAGGATCTGAGGAAAAATGGCTGAAATTTGGTTCAGTGAGTGCTGTGAGTCATTGCAGGCTCCAGCCTAACCTACCTAAGCTGACTGACAACACCTGCAAGCAGTTCCTGAGTTCCCCTGTGATTCAACTTGGAAGGCTGTCTCAGAGAGTTTCTCTCTCTCTCCTCCCTGGGTGTCCTCACAGCTGTAATGCTATTTAACAGCTTGGCCCTGATTGGCTCCTGAGTGCCAGGTGATGTACTGAGTTCTAGAAAAGACGGCTTCTCAGTCCCCCTCCCCAAACCCTTCACTGGCATGTCCCCGTGCCAGATCATCTCGTTGTGGAGACAGCGCACACACTACTAGATGGGTAAGATGAACAGCAAATGGATGCTAACCAGAGATGCTTAAAGTAGCAAGCTCTTAAGTTTTAGACAGGCAGAGTTTTAGATAGCAACAGTAAAGGTTTTTTTGTTTTACATCTGTTGCCTGTGTAAGAGTGCTTTATGCTTTTCCAAACACTCCTTAAACTAATAAAGTATAATTTTATTTAAGCTGAGCCTAGAATTGATGACTTGGACATGGGTACACCCTAGTATGAACCCTGAGATTCAGAAGCCAAAGCCTTTGGGAAAGGTAAAGCTTCCACTCTCACAAAACAAACAGAAGTATGCCTCACCTGCCTGAGTACTGGTGCGGCTGTTATCAGTGCCCAGAAATAGGCTGGGCCAGTTAACACTTTTGGTAATAATCAGATTTCCCTAAAGGTTATTTACTTGTGCATATTTGCAAACTCCTTTTTTTTTAATAAACACAACAGCAGAAGCTTCAGTATGTTGTGTTGTGTAACATGTCGATGTTGCTGCCTAGAAATAGAAATGATTTGGCCCCCGCTCTAATTAAAGTTAGTCACGTTTGTTCCTTGAAATCAATGGGACTAGATAATCACAAACGCCTTAAGTCCTATCACTGGAGTGCAAGGGGGACTAACTTCAGCAAAACCAGGAACTCTCACAGACATCCAAAGCATTTTTCCAGTCCTGGCTGTAAAGAGTCTGGTTGGTAATTTCTGGCCTACTTCATACAATCATTGTGATGTAAGTGAAGCGCTTTGAATCCTGGAAGCAGTACACAAAAGTCATCATTTTTGCTACTACTGTTCTGTAATTATTTTAAGTCAACCCTATCCTGAACAACAGAATTACAAAGCGGCATGCTAACACCACACCACTGCTAGAATAGAGAAGACACACAAAACACGGTATTTTTTGTGCTTCTGGAAAATACCTGAGCCCTGATGAGTCCTATACAGAGAAATATGCCTACCACAACACCAGCGGACAAAAACACAAGATACTATACATATTGTTCTCCTGGGATCCTGTATGCCTTAAAAAGTGTAAGATAAGCCGATACCCAAGTGCCCACAGATGATTCGGGCCTATAAAGCAGAAGCAGAAGGTGTCAGGGAGCTTCGAGCTACAGAACATTTTGCTCTGCTTCATTCATACCGATCTTGCTTGCCCATGGCCTGTGCTCCGGATTACCAGAACTCACTGCAGCGATCACCAGTCTCCCTCCTCCCTCCCTTGATTGCTAGGGTTGCCAACTCCAGGTTGGGAAATTTCTTGTGGGTGGAGCCTTGAGAGAGTGGAGTTTGGGGAACGTTTGGAGTGCAGCAAGGACGTGATTCCATAGAGTCCACCCTCCAGAGCTACGCTTTTCACTAGCGGAACTGATCTCTGTAGACTGGAGATAAGCTGTGATTCACAGAGAACTCCTAGCCCTACCTGGAAGTTGGCAAGCCTACTGATTGCTAGTGTACTAAACCATTCTGACACTTTATAATGTAACCCTAAATGAACGACCAAGGAAGAGCTTTCATTCCTTTCCAGGCAAACTGTCCCGGTAAGAGGCGCCAATCCTACACGTGCCTAATTAGTAGCAAAGTACATTAAATTCTGAGGGATATACTTCAGGGTAAACGTAATTGGAATCAGGGTGTTGTGAACACAGGCCAGCAATTCCCTGGTTCAATCTCACCACAGCCGTGATCGCTATGGGCCACCCCATTAAGCACTACAGGTGCCGTAATAGTGAATACCCTTACAGGGCTGTTATAAGGAACAACAAAAATAATACACATGTACATTCAATACCTGAAATGCATTTTACATTCCTGCAAAGCATTATTATTAATACTTTGCCAAACGTCACTGACTCATCTCCTCCTTGGATATAGACAGAAGAATTGCGGCTGTGCTTCTTTGAACATGCTCCAGTCTGCTGCTATGTAAAGCTGGGTTGGTAGTCAAACCTCCCCACCCACCCCCATATGAAACGTATTTATCACACATATTCAAGCAGAGACATGCAGTAAATGGATGCTCACTTGGTAAACATAGCCGATCCCGGCAGGACAGGGTGCAATATTAACAGAAATTTAGGTGTGCCATTTTTAAAAATCACACCCTTCCCTTTCGCTATTTTTAATCCTGCCATTCTTGTAACTATCCCACACAGAATCCTAGCTGGATTTCCTGGCACTGGATCAGACAAGAACACTGCAATAATTAGGCACCTCTGAATTCATGTATATCCACACAGGATATAAACACAAGCCACACAGTTATTTGCTAACCGCACAACAGAGGAAAGAAACCTCTATATTTGAAAGGACACTGTGCGCTAAATCAAAACGAGGAGCCGTGCTAGTCTGTCCATAGCAGTAGAAAAGAGCAGCACCTATAAGACAACAAAATTTATGGTAGAGTAAGGAGCTTTAGTGAATCGCAGCTCATACCCTACCGCAAATTTTGTTAGTCTTATTTCGTGCTAAGACGAAGGATTTCCCAATGGAGAATAAATTCACTTCTTTTCTCCCACCCGCCTGCTTCCCAGAGCATGAGCTCTACAAGATGCAGCAAAGCAATTTAACTGCAGATGAATATACACACCTTCCTACCTGTTTCCTATAAATCCACAGTGGCGTTCACACAACACAAGCAGCACCACTTTGGAGAATTCTCCATTAAGGAGGGATTTTTCATCATCATCCTCATCATCCTCCTCATTATTATTATGGCTCTCAGTAGCATTTCACTGTGGAGCCACACTCGTCATTTCTCGGAGAAACATGCCTAAGGCTGTCAAGCCACCATTATGCAGGCATCTAGCTCAAAAGGGGGGGAAATCCCCTTCCCAACACAAAAGCCATGTCTCATATTTTATATATAAATTTTAAAAAAAAATAGGGACCAAACATAACTAGGTTATGGGGAGGACATTGGGAAGGGGGCCACGTCCCTTTCCACTTCCCCCCTGTTCATGCGACATAAGCCTGTATATGGAGAGGCGATTCTCTCGCCCCCTCCCACAGTCTCCCCACAGCACAGGGCAGCCGCCTGGGACCCCAAATGACAGGTGCCAAAGGACTCCGTAGGGGGCCTGGGAGGAGGAAAATGGCGGCGGAGGGGCCTCCCCTCCCCCACCCGCCCAGGGAGCGACTGCCCTGAAAATGGTGGGGGGGGGAGGTTAGGAAAGGAAGGGTCGCGCGTCACCGAAGGGCGTCTGCGCCACGAAATAGGGCCCGGGGCTGACCGCCGGGGGTCCCCCCTCGGGCTCCCGAGCCTTCCCCCCCGAGGAATCACTCACCATTTTGGCGGATGGCTCCGGATAGTCCCGCTCCCCCAACCCGAGAATCGCCGCGGCCGCCTCAGCCGAGACCGAGGAGGACTGAAAGCCAGGAGAGGAGGACGAAGACCACAGAAAAAATCGGCCCTAGAACGGACCCCCCCCCTTTGGAGGCAGGGGGCGCTCTAGGCTTCGGTCCCGCGTCGGTGGTTTGCAGCCTCTGTGAGGGAAACAGGGGGAAAGAGGCGCTTGCGGGTTGCTATGACAACCAAGCCGCGCAGACTTCGGGGCCTTGTTTTTATACTTGGCCCAGGCATCTTTCCCTCCTCTAGTCTTTAGAACAGTCAAGGGCATGGATTGTACAGAAGACAAGTGTGTTTATTAAGACACTTATTATCACGTATTGATCCAGAGGAGTTAGCCGTGTTAGCCTGTAGTTGCAAAATAGTAAAGAGTCCAGTAGCGCCTTTAAGACTAACCAATAGGGTTGCCAGCTCCAGGGTGGGAAATTCCTGGAGATTTGGAGGTTAGAGCCTGGAGAGGGCAGAGTTTGGGGAGGGACCTCAGTGGTATATAATGCCATAGAGTCCACCTTCCAAGGCAGCTATTTTCTCCAGGGGAACTGATCTCTGTGGCCTGGAGATCAGTTTGAATTCCAGGAGATCTGCAGACACCTCCTGGAGGTTGGCAACTCTGATAACCAACTTTATTGTAGCATAAGCTTTTGAGAATCACAGCTCTCTTCATCAGATGCATGAGGTTTTGTGAGTCACAACTTGCTTCTTCAGATACTAGATAGAAAGCTCATACACGACCACAAATTGTGTTAATCTTATAGGTGCTACTGGACTCTTGTAGCTTTCCAGGGTATGAGTCTTCAAGATGCAAAGCTCCTTGATTCCCTGGAAATCTAGTTAGTCTTTCAGGTGCTCTCTTGCTCTTGTACTGCAGACGGACATGGTTACCCACCTAAAACTGTATATTTTATAAATTTTTAAAAATATATATAATCAATATTTTAAATAATAAATAATAGGAAAAATAAAACATTTGGTCTCATGGGTCTCTGGCTGCCCGAACCCAAGAAAAAAAGACTTTTCTTCTCCACCTGTGGCGCTTTCTGTTTGTTCAACTCTCAGCAATAGCCCAACCTGCAGTGGTGGTTTCTGAAGCAACTGTAACACATGGCACCTTCAAGACTAACAAATTTATTGTGACATAAACTTTGTAGACTGCTATCTCAAATTTAGGAAGGGACTGCCTAAGTGAATGAGCCATAAAACCGCATGGAATGCATGTGGCAAAGTGGATAGCCCACAAAAACGCATTGATTTTGGAAGTGTTGCACAAACCTGTGTCGCTTTTGTGGCTACCTCTAAAACAAAACTTATCATCTTGGGTCACCACTGCCAGCCCTAAGAATCTCCTCAGATATTTAACTGTCTAGTCTTCCTTTCAGAGTCTCCAAATGAAGGAAATAACATGTCAGGGTAAAGGCTCTTTTTTCTTGCGTGGTTTTCTGTTTACAATTTGCTCTGTCCTCTCTGTTCATTCATGAGGTTCCACCAGACCCTTATTTCCCTGACCTACCAGATGTCAGAACAGAAGCCTGAATATCCATTGATCTTGGGAACCACGAAATGCAGAGGCAGGCAAGTTTGCAACACAGTAACACAGAAGGTTTGTTAACACAGTAATGTGTCTACATTAATGTAATGATATTTATATATGCCTAATTTTTAAACTGTCATTTAAATAAAAAAATCGAGCTGTGGAGAATCAGAGAAAGGAAGAAGGAGGGAAGAGTACATAGAAATTTTATTTAGGCCTCCACCTTGGGAGGATTATTGTGATTCACTTAGTATGATGCCGTTTGGTACGTCTCCAAATAGCAAGAATTCAAAGAGCGCAGCTAAATGATTCACAATGTTATCCCAAGCAGAATTACACTATTCTAAATAAACTCAAGTGTTGCCAACTTGTCAAACTCCACGTGGGGCCTGGAGATCTCATGGAATTACAACTGATCTTCAGGTGACCGAGATCAGTTCCCCTGGAGAGCAGAGCAGCTTTGGAGGGTAGACAGACACTATGGCATTATATGCAGCTAGAGTTGCCAGGTTGTCTTACCCTACCAATGGGAGGGGGGAACCGGCACTCACCTTCCTCTTTGCCTTTGTGCATGTGCAAAGTACGCACATGCTCCCAGGGTGGCGCAATGATGTCACTCCCGGGAAGTGATGTCATTGTGCCACTCCAGGAGCATGCCTGGGAGGCCTGTTCCCCCACCCCCCCACACCAGCCAGGTGAGTGGTGGAGGGGGCAGAGGGTGGGGGACCTGGTGACCTTATGCCCCTCCCCTCCATACACCCTGCCCTCCTCAGTTCTCACCTTCCCAAATTGCCAGATATTTCCCAACCTAGAGGTATCTTGGTATCTGAAGAAGTGAGCTGTGGCTCACGAAAGCTCATACCCTAACACAAATTTCTTGGCAAGACCACGGCTATACAGCCCGGAAAATGCGCAACAACCATCATTCTCCGGCCGTGAAAGCCCTCGACAATATATCACTCTATAATATTTAAAAATCACTGTACTAGGACTAGGAATGTAGAAATGTGAAACAAGAGCGGAATATTAGACATGCTTCAGGATGCAGATACAATGCCGAAACGTGGTATGTCAATAGAAAATAATGCAGTGATAGCAGGATGATGGATCCAGAGGAGTTAGCCACGTTAGTCTGTCGTAGCAAAATAGTAAAGAGTCCAGTAGTTCCTTTAAGACTAACCAACTTTACTGTAGCATAAGCTTTCGAGAACCACAGTTCTCTTCGTCAGATGCATGTGGAGAACCAGAATCTGACGAAGAGAACTGTGGTTCTCGAAAGCTTACGCTACAGTAAAGTTAGCAGGATAATAAGTACAGAAGTAGAGATAATGCATTCCATGCACCGTGGCATAATCCACAGTCCCTTTCCCTCTATAAGCACCCTTTTGAACCATTCCATTATAATAGAGCCCTATTACCTTTATCTTTATTTATTTATTTATTTCATTTATAATCCACCTTTTTCACTGAGGCTCAAGGCAGATTACACAGTATGAGATTAGTACAGTCAGTATCAAGAACATTTCCATAAACAATGCCATAGGGTAAATAGACACATCTTTACAAAGTCATAGCATTAGCAAGAATCCAATACAACTTAGTAGTGACTTGAGGTCTATGGTTCCATCCTAACTCGTTAGCAGATCATCTGAGATCCCCTCCCTACATTGCAGCCCTCCTATCTCAGTAAAAAGCCTTTTTGAATAATTCAGTTTTGCATTGTTTGCGGAAAGCCAGGAGAGTGGGGGCTCTCCTGACCTCCTCAGGCAGGCCGTTCCACAGGGTAGGGGCCACCACAGAGAAAGCCCGTGTACAGGCTGTTGTTGATTTCACCCATGTGCAGGCTGGCACCTGCAGGAGACCCTGTTCAGAAGAGCGAAGCTGTCATGGAGGAACATAGGGAAGGAGGCAGTCCTGTAGGTATGCTGGACCAAGGCCATGAAGAGCTTTGTAAGCGATAACCAATACCTTGAACCGAGAATGGTATCTAATGGGTAGCCAATGGAGTAACTGCAGGATGGGAGTGATATTCATGCTCCTCCTCGTTCCTGATGACAGTCAATTCTGATTTTACATTGTTTGTGAACTGACAGAAGCATGGGAATCTCAGATAGGCCATTCAGATCACACCACTAGGACTGTGAACCTCCAGGTGGTGGCTGGAGATCCACCAGAATTACAACTGATCTCCAGGTGACAGAGATCAGTTCCCCTGGAGAAAAAGGTTGCTTTGGAACGTGGACTCTATGGCGTTATACCCTGTGGACATCCCACTTGTCCCCAAACCCTGTCCTCCACACGCTCTACCCCACCCCACCCCAACTCCAGGAATATCTTAACCTGGAGCTGGCAACCCTACAGCCAGGGCTTTTTTTCAGCAGGAACGCAGTGGAATGGAGTTCTGGCGCCTCTTGAAAATGGTCACATGGCCGGTGGCCCCGCCCCCTGATCTCCAGACAGAGGGGAGTTGAGATTGCTCTCCCCACCGCCGAGTGGCGCAGAGGGCAATCTCAACTCCCCTCTGTCTGGAGATCAGGGGGCGGGGCCACCGGCCATGTGACCATTTTCCCCTAGGGCAGTTTAAACTTAAAAAAAACTCCCCCGTTGTTTCTGCTGACCCAAAGTGACGACATTGTGCGGTCTTGAGTTCCGCCACCTCTTTTCCCAGTAAAAAGCCCTGCCTACAGCACTACATACACTGCCCGCCCCCCCCCCCCACACACACAACCAAGGCTACATTTAAGGCTAAGTACTGAACTTGAGTGTTCCAATCATAGTATGTGAATAGCATATGTCCTTTCCTCCGTGTGAAAAACAGCTTAGTTAGTTTGTTTGTTTTCCCACAGTTCAGGAGTTTATATTTTTCTCTGAGGCTGTCACTGGACAGTTTGGTGTAGTGGTGAAGAGCAGCAGGACTCTAATCTGGAGAGCCAGGTTTGATTCCCCACTCTTCCACTTGTAGCCAGCTGGGTGACCTTGGGTCAGCCACAGCTCCCTCAGAGCTCTCTCAGCCCCACCCACCTCACAGGGTGATTGTTGTGAGGATAACAACAAGCTTTGTAAACTGCTCTGAGTGTGGCATTAAGTTATCTTGAAGGATGGTATATAAACTGAATGTTGTTGTTGTTGGACAAATACCCAACAGCCATTTAACAATTGGTAACATACCACAGGGTACAGGTACCCCCTTGATGCCCTAGCCAACAATTTTGTCCTGCCAGGTGGTGAAAGGAGTTTTGCCATCATTCTGTTCCTCAGATTTCTGTTGAAAACAGTCCTTAGCAGGTTAACTTCACTCGGTAGACGATTCTCTGTATTCTCTCTTTATGTGTCCCTTACTGATTTCAAAAGGTTTTAAAAAATCTGAGCTAAAATTACCCCCTTGGACAACAGCTGCATTCTTTCTGCTCAAATTCTGAATCATTTTCCGAAGCCTAACCAGCAGAGGGTGTGCAAACCCCATCGCTCCGTCTGCTTTGATTCCTGCAGAGCTCCTTCGCTTTCCTTTTGTCCTGATAACCGAAGTGGATCCCTTAGAACGCAGCTGCCAGCCCGCCAGCTAATATCCTCAGCAATGACCTCTGCAAAGGTTCATGAATTCCCCAGTCCCAATGCATCTACAATCATCCACAGACTGTTTCTTCCCAGAGCCTTTCATCTATTCACAGGAAGACTGAACCTAACTAATCAGAGAAGGGATTTCCTTGGTTGTTGTGGGTTTTCCGGGCTGTATGGCCGTGGTCTTGGCATTGTAGTTCCTGATGTTTCGCCAGCAGCTGTGGCTGGCATCTTCAGAGGTGTAGCACCAAAAGACAGAGATCTCTCAGTGTCACAGTGTGGAGAAGATGTTAGCAGGTAATTTATATCTACTCAGGAAGGTGGCTTTGGGTTGCGTCATCCTGTAAGAGTTTCCCAGGGTGTGGAATGCTATTACCTGCTAACATCTTCTCCACACTGTGACACTGAGCGCTCTCTGTCTTTCGGTGCTACACCTCTGAAGATTCCAGTCACAGCTGCTGGCAAAACATCAGGAACTACAATGCCAAGACCACGGCAATACAGCCCGGAAAACCCACAACAACCAGCGTTCTCCAGCTGTGAAAGCCTTTGACAATATAAGGGATTTCCTTCTTTCTTTGGGCTCCGTCAGCCAGCTATTCCTAGAGTGAACAGCAGGGTTGAACAGATTCATGGGAGGAGAAATCAATTAACAGCTATCAGCGATGATGGCTAAATGGAGCCTCCATGTTCAGAGGTAATATACTTCTGAATATTAGTAACTGGAGAGGAGCAACCAAGTTGGGAGGGAGGGGCTTTGGACTCTTCTGTGTTTGCATGGCAAACTTTGCAGGCATTCTGGGGCATCTTGACGAATCATTGGTGTGATCCAGCATGGATGCTCTTATGTTTGATGTGGAGGTAAGTTGACTGCCACACGCATGAACACATGAAGCTGGCCCATCAAGGTCAGTATTGTCTACTCAGACTGGCAGCTGCCCTCCAGATAGAGGTCTTTCACATCACCTACAGCCTAGTCCTTTTTATCTGGAGATGCCGAGGATTGAACCTGGGAACTTCTGCATGCAAAGCAGAGGCTCTTCCACTAAGCCGCAGTCTCTTCCCAGTTTGGCTCAGCTACACACCTCTCAGACAGATGGAAAGAAACCATCAACAACTTGCTTTGCTCCACAGAAGCACCAGGAGAGGACAGACAGTTATTTGTATAGATGCAGAGGAGTTAGCCGTGTTAGTCTGTGGTAGCAAAATCAAAAAGAGTCCAGTAGCACCTTTAAGACTAACCAATTTTATTGTAGCATAAGCGTTCGAGAATCAAGTTCTCTTCGTCAGATGCCTGATACAGATACATCTGACGAAGAGAACTTGATTCTCGAACGCTTATGCTACAATAAAATTAGTTATTTGTATAGTACCTTTTAATCTCATCCTTTCTCGATGAAGTTCATGGCAGCATGCTTGGTTCTCTGCCCTCCTCCATTTTATCTTCACAACAACCTTGTGAGTTAGATTAGGCTGAGAGACAGTAAATGGCACAAGGTCACCCACTTAATGAGGAATTTGAACCTAAGTCTTCTCGGTACTAAACCAACATTCTTACCATCGCACTGGTTCTCGGGGTATTTTAACCTTTCCCCATCTGTCATGTCCTTCCTAAAATTCTTTGGTGTAGTAGTTAAGAGCGGCAGGACTCTAATCGGGACTAGCCAGGTTTGATTCCCCACTTCTACACTTGAAGCCAGCTGGCTGGGTGACCTTGGGTCAGTCACAGCTCTCTCAGAGCTCTCTCAGCTCCACCTACCTCACAGGGTGATTGACATGAGGATAATCATAATACACTTTGTAAACCTCTCTGAGTGGCCGTTAAGTGTCCTGAAGGGCGGTATATAAATCGAATGTTGTTGTGGTTATTATTATTTTTCTCTTCACTTATTGGATCTATAGCAGAAGTGCCTAACCAAGAAAGCGAACCGGGAGTCATAGTAGTTAACTCGATGAAAATGTTGACCCAGTACTTTAACAGCAGTGAAAAGGCAAATTCTATCATACTGATTATCAGGAAAGGAACTGAAAACAAGAAGGGGTGGGGACATAGTGTGTTGAATAGTGTGTATTCAGCGTGACTGCACCAGCTTAAGGAGGATCCACAAAGAGTCCACACCTTGTTTGTTTAGTAAAGGTGTATAATACAAATTTATTTATAGGTGGATAAAGAGCAATATATACAAGTTTACAGTCCAGAGAGACAAAGTGCTTCGCCTACACCTGGACTTGCAAGAAGCCCCAACCATACTGTACATGGTAGCTATTTATACATGTAGACACCCAATCAGATACATGCATGAGTTTAGCTGAGTCATTCACTTCATGGTCTCCTGACTCTTAACTTAACCATCTGACTCTATGTCACCTGATGTGTCTACCTGTCATACTGATCGTTCTGATCTAAAGCCTCTGCACACTGGCTTTTGGCACTTAGATATCAACAATATATACCTGAATAAGGGGTAAATGAAGTTATACTATGTATTATGGAATGTGTGGAATGTACGTTATCTCATCCAATAAAAACTGATTTTCCAAAAAAAAAAAAGGAACTGAAAACAAGACATGGTTTTGTAACACCCTCGTATGGAGCTGTGATGTATTAATACATTGGATACAAAACATAACCCAAACTATATACAAAAGATCTGATATACTAACATTGTATGCTGTATCTTATATGCTATTAACTTTTTTCTGATGACATATTGGCATTGTGAATTAAGATTAAGATTAAGAATGGAGGGAGTTTTTCCTATATTGTTTATATTGATGGGCTGTATTGAAACTGTTTGCCATGTTCTTCTTCAGTGCTCTTTTTATCTGGCGCCACGCCGGGATCTTCTACATCCTATATTAGCCCAACTTTCAGAATTTTCTGATGATTTTAAGGTTCAGTTTCTGCTTGACAACCCAGATGGGGAAATAACTGAAATAGGAGCAAAGTTTCTCTACAGTGCCGTGGCTGTACGCCCTGACAAGTAATATTCTATACTGATTTTGCTGCCCTGTTCCTATCTGTAATTTTAATTTCGTTCTGTATGGACTCATTTCTGTATTTAAAATATTTTTAATATATGCCAATAAAGGCTTGCTTGAGAGTTTATATGTGTATGCTTTGTCTTTTGCTATTAAATTTCAATATCTATAAGTGGCTGATACGGTGATTTTATTAATTGTGAATTGTTGCTTTAAAAAGGAATCTAAAAACGGGTACCTCTTTTCTAAGAAGTTTGACAATCTGGGATAGTTTGCTAATTGTTGTAATCTGTCCAGTAAACCAGATTCTTAAGGTAGGTGGTTGCTGGGACTTCCATCTTGACGCTATGCCAGTCTTGGTAGCTACTAGAAGAGATGAAATCAAGTCCTGACTCCTGTCTTTATCTGTGGAATCGGGTAGTTTTGCCAATGGTCTAGAAAAATAAGTTCTGGTTTGAGAGGTATGGTGTAGGTTGTTATTAAGGTGATACGATGCAAGACTTTTTTTCCAGAAATCCTCTGTGTGTTCTCGTTGCCACCCACAATGTGCAAATGAGCCTACAGTGGTGATTTAGCCGAAGATATTCTGGATTTTGTGGACTAAGGTACCATCGATGAATTATTTTGTAGGTCTGCAATCTTGTGCTAATGATTGGAGAGTTAGGTAGCTTTGATGCCCAGGTTTTTTTCCCCAATCTTCTTTCGATATTGTAATTTTGCAGTCTTGCTGCTATTTTAAATATAAAGATGTGTTCTTTGTTTTATTTGCCTGCATGAGAATTTTATAGATTTTAGCGATTACTTCTTTCTGAGTTGGCACTTCTGCGTCTAGTAATTCCTCGAATTCTGTTTTAGGCTTGCTCATTATATCTTTTATTTTTTATCTGATTGGTGAAATGGATTAGCTGAAAACAGAGATACCATGGAATTATCTGATATAATTTATTTTCTAGCTCCCTTTTCTTAATAAGGACTTTTTAAAAACCTGAACCAGTCTGTTAATGATAGGATGTTTTGGAGGTCTTTCATTCATAGGATTGCCACAGGTCAGAGGCAACTTGATGGCACATAACACACACAAGGAAAAAGTGGAACATTTGCTAACACATCCGATCCTAACAGAAGCCGAGTTCATGTAGCCGGCTCAAGGTTGACTCAGTCTTCCATCCTTCTGAGGTCGGTAAAATGAGTACCCAGTTTCCTGGGAGTAAAGTGTAGATGACTGGGAAAGGCAATGGCAAACCACCCCATAACAAAAAGTCTGCCAAGAAAACATTGGGATGCGATGTCCCCCCCATGGGTCAGTCTATGCTTGCACAGGGGACTTTCTTTACCTTTTCTCAACATAATAAAGCTCTCTGCATTGTACATTTCTGCCACAAGATGTCACAATACCCACTGGTTTAGGTGGCTGTAGACAAATTAACAGAGAATTGGTCCACCACTAGCTATCAGACAGGTTACTGAAATGAAACCTCCATATTCAGGGGCAGAATACCTCTCAAAGCCCTGTTATAACCGGATGTGTGTGTGTGTGTTTGACCTCTGCACCCCTTGCTCTGGGATATCTGGTTGGCTACGTTGCAAAACAGAATGCTAAAATACATGGACCCGTCAGGGCTCCTCTTACATCCACCCCTAAATTGCTTTGTCCGCACTCCTGGATGTTCCAGATGTAAATATGGAAGCCACTGGGTGTATGTGAGGGGAAATGAAGTATTATTATTAAATCGTAAAAGTAAGTACAGCAGAGTTAATGGAGTTCAGTGGCTGCCTGGCTGCCTCCCGATAAAGTAAACAAAATGTCGTTTAATCTGGATTTACCCAACTGGCACAACTTTCTAGGATAAAAAACATAAGATAAAGAAACTCTAGTCTGTTCTCAGCTTCCCTGTGGTTTACTTGTGTACTGAACAAATAGAAGGAACTGTTTATTTCAGAGAATGACTCTGTTCTGAGGTGGTTGTTTTTTGAAATTAGCATTCAGTGCAGGAATACGCTTTATTTCTTGTAAACAGAGAGGGTGACTAGCCCTGGCGACAGCTATTCATTTGCGGCTCAGGGGTTTGGCATCTGTTCTTAAAATTTCCCCTTTTAAAAATCCTGAATCTTTCTGTCTTGGGAAAAAAATCGCACACAACCACAAGCAAAGAAATTCTCAGTTTTAAAAACAGTTAATAGGGTCTATGGCCCTCCTGCATTTCTTATCCACATCAGGGATGCTGTAAACTGCACCTATGTCAGTTGTGTCTTCAGTAGCTGGAAGGTACAGAATTCACTGTCAGCGGTGGCCCGAGATCTTCATGTGGAAGAGGGTGGATTTGAATAATAATAATCATAACATCCGATTTAGATACCATCCTTCAGGACAACAATGCCCACTTAGAGCGGCTTACAAAGTGTGTTGTTATTATCGCAATCCCCTTTGAGGTGGGTGGGACTGAGAGAGCTCCAGAGAGCTGTGACTAGCCCAAGGTCACCCAGCTGGCTTCAAGCGGAGGAGTGGGGAATCAAACCTGGCTCTCCAGATTACAGTCCTGCCGCTCTTAACCGCTACACCAAACTGGCTCTCTGCCTTCTGTGGAAGTCTATGTTTGTGGAAACAACATCTGTTGGTTTGGATGAATAACAATCTTGGCAGTCTTCAAAGAGACTTCTGTTGTACAAACAGCTCCTGTGTAAGACCAGATTTAAGCAAACTGTTGTGATCCCTTATGCATTCAATCCACAAATTGTTGACAGTGGATCACTTTTAAGACAAGGCTGTTTTGAACAAACAAAGGCTGTTCTGTACTACTATTGGGACTGGAATACAACTTTTGTGCCAGTTGATGTACAAAACTTAAAAGTGGCATAGCCCAGAACTCAAATCCCCTCATTCAAACATCAGCATTTGTGAGTGTGTATATGTGGTATGTGTGTGTGTGCATGCACATGCGCACGCACGTGAGCAGGCTAACTATCTAGTATATTTTTATCCCACCCTTCCTCCAAGGGGATCAAGATACCATGTACAGCTCTCCCCCCTCCATTTTATTCTCACAACAATCCTGTGAGGTAGGCAAGGCTGAGAGAGTGAGACTGACCCAAAGGCACCTAGCAAGCTTCACAGTGGAATGGGTGTTTGAGCCAAGATGCTTTCTCACACGGCAACACTTTCATGCTGATGCAGCCGCAGCAATAATGGCGCTTCCAGAGGGATGAATTTCCCTGCATTTTCTCTGCCACGGTCCTTGCTGTGGCCCTCTCACCTCCCCGTACCAGCAGGAGATTTTACAATGATTTTTTTTAGCAGTATGTGAATAACAATATACTATTATATCAGTTTGCCAATATGGCAAATACCACATTTTCTAAACATTGCAAAAAAGCCCATCCCCAGTGGCATGGGGTGTGCGGGATGATTTCTGTGTAAACTTCTCAGTTGCCCAAGCCTGGTGGGGACTTCTCCACCCTCTAGCCCAATCTCTTCCCCCCAAAAAACTGAGAAGCAGGAGAAAAAATGCACTCCATAGTGATGCTCTAGGAGTTTCCCTTAGTCTCTGTGGTCTTTATCGTAGATATTGGGGGAAATTTCTAGATCGCCACCTGGAAGTAACATCACATCCTCCCCAAACCCCACCTTCCCCAGGCACCACCCTGTGAATGTCCCAGATTGGAGAAACGCTGGGGGAAACCTTGGATGTGCAAGAATACATTAGGGCAGGCCGAAAGCCTCCCAGATTCCCTCTGACACTCTAACCATTACCCCCTCACTGGATCTCACTAGGCTGAACATTGATTGTGAATCTTGGATTATTATTTAGACCCAATCTAGTTTCCTGCTGGGGTTTGGGGCTGAGACTTGGTCAACTGGATGACAGCTCAGAAAGAGAAAGAAGGGATGTGGCAACTGATTGAGGAACAACAGGGCTTTTTTTCAGCAGGAACTCAGCGGAACGGAGTTCCGGCACCTCTTGAAAATAGTCACATGGCCGGTGGCCCCGTCCCCTGATATCTGTCTGGAGATCAGGGGGCGGGGCCACCGGCCACGTGACCATTTTCGCCGAGGGCAATTTAAACTTAAAAAAAACTCTCTCCTTCTTCCAGCTGACCCAAAGTGACATGATTGTGCGGTCCTGAGTTCCACCACTTCTTTTTCCAGAAAAAAAGCCCCGAGGAACAGGAATGGACAAGCAGAGTTGTCCTAGCACAGAAGGGGCCATAGACAGAGACTTACCTGCCATGCAGATACATGTAATACTTATCCAAATACACAGTAACACACACCATTTTGAACTTTCCTACCATCTCCATCGCTCTCTCTCACACACACAGATACTCCCCCCCCTTTCTACCCATTCCACCTAATAAACCAATATTTGGCCATTACACCCTCCACACACACAAACACACGTGCATAATACACACACATCATATGCTCAGATACGCACAGCACGAACCAAGGCGCACTCATTTCCCTTCTGTACGTTTATTGACCCTTGTAAAGTTCAAGGGATTCAACCGATTTGGCTTTGCATGAAAGAAGCAGAAAGATCCTGGAGAAATAGGTCAGCTAATGCAGGCCGAAGTGGAAAATAATTCAGAGGCTGGGACGCACTGGCAAACTGTAATGCAAAACCCTATGACCCTGAACCCCAATCAAAATACCGAAGAGGTAACCATCGCGTCAAGCAGGCCGGCAACCTGCCTGCCATACTTTGGCAGATGGGGGGGAAAGATAGATAGTTTGTAGTTCTGCTGTTCTCTTACTATTTTCTCTGCTATTGTTGTCCTTCACTCAGCTGTCTTAGCTACAGGCGTGGGGGTGGATGGAGCTCCAGGCACCTGGGAACCAGCCACCTGACCTTGGAAGCTTGGTGCTTGCAGTTGTCCCCCCCTTCCAGCCTTCCCACGAGAAGACCAACAGAATTATGGAATGATGAGCCTTTGAAAAAGTTTTAAACATGAAATGGGAAAGTTGATATGCGAACAAGCCCCGTCAGGCTCTGCCCTGCAACAGGATTGTTACATTACTAGAAACAGAGCCTGTTGTGCAAATAAATACAACGGGCTCTAGAAAGCTGGGGCTGGGGAGGGCTGGGGGGGTTGGGAAGGGCTGGCAGGTGGGGGGCAAGGGGGGTTTGGGGAGGGTGGAGAGGCAGGAGGGGTCTGGGGGGGATGGCAGGTAGGGAGGCAATGGGGGTCTGGGGAGGGCTGAGAGGCAGGAGGGGTCTGGGGAGGATTGGGAGGTAGAGGAGCAAGGGGGTCTGGGGAGGGCTGAGAGGCAGGAGGGGTCTGGGGAGGGATGGCAGGTAGGGAGGCAAGGGGGGTCTGGGGAGGGCTGAGAGGCAGGAGGGGTCTGGGGAGGGATGGCAGGTAGGGAGGAAATGGGGGTCTGGGGAGGGCTGAGAGGCAGGAGGGGTGTGGGGAGGATTGGGAGGTAGAGGAGCAAGGGGGGGTCTGGGGAGGGCTGAGAGGCAGGAGGGGTCTGGGGAGGGATGGCAGGTAGGGAGGAAATGGGGGTCTGGGGAGGGCTGAGAGGCAGGAGGGGTGTGGGGAGGATTGGGAGGTAGAGGAGCAAGGGGGGTCTGGAGATGGCTGAGAGGCAGGAGGGGTCTGGGGAGGGATGGCAGGTAGGGAGGAAATGGGGGTCTGGGGAGGGCTGAGAGGCAGGAGGGGTCTGGGGAGGGATGGCAGGTAGGGAGGCAATGGGGGTCTGGGGAGGGCTGAGAGGCAGGAGGGGTCTGGGGGGGATGGCAGGTAGGGAGGCAATGGGGGTCTGGGGAGGGCTGAGAGGCAGGAGGGGTCTGGGGAGGATTGGGAGGGAGAGGAGCAAGGGGGGTCTGGGGAGGGCTGAGAGGCAGGAGGGGTCTGGGGAGGGATGGCAGGTAGGGAGGAAATGGGGGTCTGGGGAGGGCTGAGAGGCAGGAGAGGTCTGGGGAGGGATGGCAGGTAGGGAGGAAATGGGGGTCTGGGGAGGGCTGAGAGGCAGGAGGGGTCTGGGGAGGGATGGCAGGTAGGGAGGCATCCCCTTTCTTTGGGAACCGAAACCAAGCAGCATCTCTCCACCCCCAATCCTACCCTCGTTTACGGTTGCCAACGCCAGCTTGGGAAATTCCTGGAGATTTGGGGACAGCGCTCAAGGAGGAGGACCATGGCGCAGAGTGGTAAGCTGCAGTACTTCTTAAATATTGAGCTTTGTGCTCAAGCGATGTCAGCCAGGCAGTGACTTCAGCTCATGATAGTAACTTTATTTGCAAAAAGAACAACGTGGCTCCCGAGGGAGCTGGATATATACACCTCCAACTCCACCCCATTTCAGTAACCCCCCAATAAGAACACAGGCACGAGGAGCCTTCATTTGCATGCACTAAACAAAAGGTAACATGTTTACATGACTGCAGTTGGCTCATATCCAGGGGAAACGATTGGTTGCTGATAACCCTAATTCCCAATAGGATTGGCTACCTGAGGAGCCCTGTTTTCCTCGAAGCTAGCCCAATACATAACACCACTGCAGCCCAAGCTCTGCTCACGTCCTGAGTTCGATCAGAAGCTGGGTTCAGGTAGCCAGCTCAAGGTTGACTCAGCCTTCCATCCTTCTGAGGTCAGTAAAATGAGTACCCAGTTTCCTGGGGGTAAAGTGTAGATGACTGGGGAAGGCAATGGCAAACCACCCTGTAACAAAAAGTCTGCCAAGAAAACGTCATGATGCGACGTCCCCCCATGGGTCAGTAAAGACTCGGTGCTTGCACAGGGGACTACCTTTACCTACTCAAGGAGGATGACTTTTTAGGAGGGGAAGTGCTCTGCTGGGAAGTTATGTCATAGAGCCTGCCTTCCAAAGTTCCCTCCAGAGGAACAGGTCTCTGTAATTTGGAAAGCAATTATAATTCTGTGTGAACTCCAGGCCCTACCTGGAGGTTGGCAACCTGACCCCTTTCTCAAAACAGTGCATGCAGGCTCAGCCACAGGCAATGCACAAAGAAAGGGAACGGGGGTTGTGTCCACCCACGGGATCATGGCTCTGAGTTCACCTTAACGTCAGCACAGAACTACTGAGGTAAAAATCAGCTCTGTCCACATAACAAGAAATGATGTAGCTGTATCTGCAGAGTCGAATTTGGCAACCAGCCAACCTTGGCACAAAATGCAGGATCATCAGTCCGTGCTGTGTACTAGGAGTCCATTTATACATTTATAAGCTGAACTTGAGAGAGAGAGAGGAATTATTTGTTTCCAAAAAAAACAGGTTTAAAAGCTTACTAGTTACATGATTGGAGTTGGAGCTTGAGTTGTATATGTCTAGTGGGTTTTTATCCCTCCCTTCCTCCAAGGAGCTCATGGGTCTACATGGGTTCTCCTCTCCTCCATTTTATCCTCACAACAACCCTGTAAGGTGTGAATCCCAAGTGACGGATCCTAAGATCACCCAGCAAGCTTCCAAGGCAGAGTGAGGATGGTGTAGACGCTGGCTGTCATTAAGCAGAGAAGTGGAAATAACAATATGAGCCCCAGAGGACTCTTTGCTCGAGCAACAAACATCTGTTAAAGATCCCTGGCCCTAGGGAGGCCCGCCTGGCATCGACCAGGGCCAGGGCGTTTTCGGCCCTGGCCCCAACCTGGTGGAACGCTCTGTCTTGCGAGACCAGGGCCCGGCAGGACTTGTTATCATTTTGCCGGGCCTGCAAGACGTAGCTGTTCCACCAGGCATACGGGTGATCCTGGGTGGTGCCCCTCCCCCCTAGTGGGGGGGGTGAGATTCTGTGCCCTCCTGCCCAAAGTCATCTCACATCTTTATATGATCGCTGTAATCTGCTCTACAGATGGTGATAGGTGAATGTATAACGTGCTATGTTTTTATTTTTGATAGCTGTATTTACATGGTGCTAATATATGTTTTAAATGAATGATATGTATTATTTATATTTTTAATGGCTACTGCTGGTGAATTGTGTAGTGTGTTTTAAATTGTCGTGATCCGCCCTGAGCCCACTTGGTTGGGGAGGGCGGACTATAAATTTAAGTAAATAAATAAATAAAATAAATTATATTCCGCCCTTCAGGACAACTTAAGGCCCACTCAGCGGTTTACAAAGTGTGTTATTATTATCCCCACAACAAAACACCCTGTGAGGTGGGTGGGGCAGAGAGAGCCCTGAGAGAGCTGTGACTGACCCAAGGTCACCCAGCAGGCTTCAAGCGGAGGAGTGGGGAATCAAACCAAGTCCTCCAGATTAGAGTCCCACACTCTTAACCACTACACCAAACTGGCTCTCAAGTATTTGAAGTGAAGTATATGAATGCTAAGTGTTGTTATTATTAAGCAAACCAGAGAATGGAGAGTGATTAAACTGATCATGCTCTGTTTGGACCCATGCTAGGCAATTATGGAGTGCTTTACATCCAGCTCACACCACACTGTTGCTGTTTTTTTGCTATGGCCTTCAAAGACCTGCCAGATGCTCAGGCTATTAAATGTATTCGGTTTTGTATCTGTCAAGGTGACCCTGGTGAAAGTAATTAAAAGGGGAGCCATCAGATGCTGTTGGGAGCGCTCTGCTGTATTAATAGCGGGCACAAACAAGGCTCGATTAAAAATCTTGCAACGCTTCGGCATCGCTGGCGTTATTTTTAGCCTGAGGAATGGTCACTCTGTAAACAGTCTTTGGGTGGGGGGGCGGGGTTCAGAGCCCATTGTTGGTGGGAGAAATTGGTTTAGCAGAGTAAATATAAAACCCCTGTTAGAAGAAGAAAGGAACAAGATTAGTCAATTCCCATTTGCTGCCATTCCACACTTACCTTCGGTTCCATCATTCAGGGATACTTTCCCACTGAGGTTGGGTGTGCCCTGTTCATTCCAGATCGCATTTTGGACTATGAATCCACTACCTACATATGGGAGTCTCCAGTCTTTGATGCGAAGAACAAATGCATATTTGAAGACATTGCTTTCTCTGAGGGACTGCCTTAAAGGGACATGGTCGATAGTCATCTTTTGTATTTATAATTGAAATGTATAAATGTCGTTGTAATGCCTATTAAGTTATATTTTGTTCTATACATACACACTTTAGCACTGAGCACTTTAAATTGGTGAAAGAATTTCTATAAACTTTGTAGTAAATCAGTGTTTATAATTCATCGCAAGTGCTGTTGTTCGATAAATATAAATATAAAACACAGCAGAATAAGGCAGCCACAAACACATACATGTTAAGTATCTAAGAAAACGATTTTACTACAAAATTAGGGTAAAGGGTGATGTGAATAAGAAAATAACAACAGCCTCACTGAACTCCATCTTGCTTCTTTTGTTCTCTGAGTCTTTCTACACAAGACACCTTGCACGAGTAGGATCAAGTGAAAGATGCTACACTTGTTCTTCCCAGGGGAGGCAGAGTACACTTGAATATAAGACCACAGAAAGTCACTTGAGAGTCCCCATCGATGTCTTGTGTACTTTCTCTCACTGTCCTTTCATCTCTGTAAGTAAGACTGTAACCGATCCCTGCTATGCGCAAGATAGCTAAATTGCTAAATGGCCCCCCAATATATTGATAAGCCAATAGTCAATCACTTCATTGAGAATAATGCCTCTTTTTCTCTGGCAAAGTCTACTCTACACCTTATCAGGGCTTTTTTTCTGGGAAAAGAGGTGGTGGAACTCAAGACTGCACAATTATGTCACTTTGGGTCAGCTGGAACAAGGGGGGAGTTTTTTAAAGTTTAAATTGCCCTAGGCGACAATGGTCACATGGCCAGTGGCCCTGCCCCCTGATCTCCAGACAGAGGGGAGTTTAGATTGCCCTCCATGCCGCTGAGCGGCAATCTAAACTTCCCTCTGTCTGGAGATCAGGGGGCGGGGCCACAGGTCATGTGACCGTTTTTAAGAGGTGCTGGAACTCCGTTCCACCACGTTCCCGCTGAAAAAAAGCCCTGCATCTAATTGGTTCTATGCTCATCTTGCTCTCATAAGCTAACACAAACATTAGCTTAACTCTTTCATGAGAGAAGGGGTGATAATTGCAAAACCCAGCCAATGTGCGAATGGAGAGATCCAAATTAACTTGGATATGTCCAAACATCTCTTTGAACTATCAGCTCCCTGCTCACAACTGACAAGCAGGACATGAAGATGTATGAGTATAATTAGTCACGTTCAGGATCCAAATAAGTAAGATGCTTGGAGAACTTTCCAGTAGGGTTGACAGGTGTCTGGTTTTCCCCTGGACAGTCTGGTATTTTGAGGGATTGTCTGGGAAAAACATTCCCCCAAACTGGACACCTGGCCCCTCCCCTTTCCCCCCCCTCTTCTCAGCCACATGGCATGGCCCAGGAGCATCCAGCAGCCTGGGCACCTGGGTGGCCTCCTGCGACCGTGCAGTGCAACCCAGGAGGGCAACCAGCAGCCCGAGAGCCTGGGCAATCTCCTGTGGCTGTGCGGTGCCACCCAGGAGTGCTGTCTGGAAGTGGGGGCCAACATGATGATGTCACTTCCTGCCATGATATTATTACGCCATCCTGGGAGCAGGGCTTTTTTTCAGTGGGAACACGGTGGAATGGAGTTCTGGCACCTCCTAAAAATGGTCACATGGCTGGTGGCTTCGCCTTCTGATCTCCAGACAGAGGGGAGTTTAGATTGCCTCCACACTGCTGAGCGGTGCAGAGGACAATCTAAACTCCCCTCTGTCTGGAGATCAGGGGGCGGGGCCACCGGCCATGTGACCATTTTTGCCGAGGGCAATTTAAACTTTAAAAAATTCCCCCTTGTTCCAGCTGTCCCAAAGTGACGTCATTGTGCGATCTTGGGTTCCACCACCTCTTTTCCCAGAAAAAAACCTCTGCTTGGGGGTAAGTGTGAGCTGAGAGCCAAGCTACAAGTTATGAATGACACTTGAACGGCAAGTGAACAGACTCACGTGTATTCCTCCCTGTTCACTTGCGCTCCACTTGCGCTCCACTTGATCATATAGTGGAGCGCAAGTGAACAGGGAGGAATACACGTGAGTCTGTTCACTTGCCGTTCAAGTTTCATCCGTCACTTATAGCTTGGCCCTCAGTGAGGGGCAATAGCAGAGACCATAACAGGGGTGGATCTACTATGAAACTAATGAAGCTTCAACTTCAGGGGACCTAATCCTGGAGGAGCTCTGGAGCAACTTTTTTTTAATGAGTAATTTTTTCAACAAAATGGATGGCTTTTTAAAAGTGTTTGTTATTAAAATAAGGCTATTTTAGTGACAGAATCATACGCCAATGGGTTGAAGTACTTAATATTGACCTTAGAATATGCTCTAATACTCGTTTCATATGGCCTCAAAATGTCCTTGTAATTGGTTAAATTTCAAAATTTTCTCGGGGGCTTGCAACCCCCGAACCTCCAGCTGTACGGGCTCGCCGAGCTTGCCAGAATCTATTCATAGCCTACATTTTGGCAGCTGGATCCTCGAATCCTTCATTGGTACACGGCTTAATAGTTCTACAGCCCAGCCCTTAGGCAACCAGAACCATAAAAAGTCATTTTAATTCTCAATTCAGACTGCACTGGTCTCGCCTGTGCATTTTAACACCAAAAATTAGATTTTCACCTCTTTATCCTAATGAGCCCCAGCCTCTCTGATGACCTTCTACCTCTCTAGTAGAGAATGAAGCAAAGCTTTTCCCACACATTGATACTGGGTGGTGTGACCGCACCGTTCTTCACCATTGTGGCCTTGAGGTCCTTGCAAGGGACTGGAGGGTTCTTCGCCTTCGGACCTTGTTGGATGTTGCCTTATTTTTGCTGGTTGAGAAAGGGCCACCATAACAATTCAAGCTTCAGGATCCCAAAAATGTAGGTCCACCACTGGACCATAATACTATTCAGCGAGATTCCAGGGATATAAACTATCATACTGTACTCATGCAGAAGTCTTGGGAGATCCCTCTTATGACGCAACCAGATAAAGGGCTGTTTTGGCTTCTGTAGCAAGTTGTCTGTTCTTCAGACACTCTTTCTAAGTTGCAAAGTGTTCTCCCAAAAATGGTTGCCAGCCTCCAGGTGGGACATGGAGATATTGTAGAATTACAACTGATTTCCAGATCAGCAACCTGGGAGAAAACGGCTGCTTTAGAGAGTGGACTCTATAGCATTTTACCTCCCTTCCCCAAATCCCAAACTCCCCAGCCCCCTCCCAATCTCCAGGAATTTCCCAACCCGTAGTTGGCAACCCTTTCTCAAAGTGAACAACTATCACATTGGCCGTTGCATTTCTGCTGGGTCCACTGATGGCTTTGCTTTATGGTTATCGAAGAGCGGAAGAAAAATGCACGCGTCGCATAATTCCTTAGGAAGCTGGCACCTACTCACTCATTAAGTATGTATTATTAGACCTTCATTTTCTATTGAGCCTGCTAAACTGAGCGGGGATGGAAGCTTTTATTTCACAGCAGCTGGCAGATCCATGCCTAGTCATGAAGTGTTCTTCATCAGAGGAGCTGAGGACTGGGAAATGCTTTGGAAGCTGTCTTGCAGGTGGTTGGGTAAACGGAAAACAGCATCTGCGGACTGGGGCAATAATGGAGTGGGCAGAGCTACCGCACTGTTAAAACTGATCCCAAAGCAGTCCAACAGAGGGCTGCGATGAACGTCTTTTGGTCTAAGAACAAACAAGACTATAATTAAACAGAACGCAGAATGGGGAGGAAGTACGTCATTCCATGTTACATAACGAAAATCTTTCGTCATATCCGTCTAAGCGAAATGGATTCAATTTAGGATTGTACTGCTAGGTATGGAGGGGGCCAAGATATTTGGAAGCACTTCACTGGCTTGCTATGCTGCTATTGTTTCAAACTTAGATGCTGGTGCCAAAGTGTGATATACAGAAATGTTGCGTTGGTCGCATTTTAGCATAGGGTTGACAGGTCCCCTTTTGATTAGACAAATGGGCGTTCAAGTGAAAAGCAGGATTCTTGCAGGAAAAAGTATTATTATTATTATTATTATTATTATTATTATTATTAGTCAAATTTCACTCAACACAATCAATAATAAAGGTCATGTCATCATTGATTGGCCTTGCTGAGCTGATACAAGTTTCCGCCTGAGACCTAAGTATCAGCCAGGTACCAGTGTAATAGGTATGCTGTTCCAAGAAATGCCGTCTTTTACAGTTCTGTAGGTGTTATATCAGAAAGCTGCAGTTTTCCATATAAGTTGCGAAGTTTTTCAAAATAGGGTACGAGCTTTCGTGAGCCACAGCTCACTTCTTCAGATACTTCTTCAGTGAGCTGTGACTCACGAAAACTCATACCCTACTACAAATTTTGCTAGTCTTAAAGGTGCTACTGGACTCTTTTCTACTCCTGGAGAAAGTGACTGCTTTTCAGGGTGCACTCTATACCCAGGTGAGGTCCCACCCAAACCCCACTGTCTCCAGGCTCTAACCCCAAATCTCCAGGTATTTCTCAAGCACAAGGTGGGAGTCCTATCTGGGAAAAGCATCGTCTCAGCAGGGCAGGAGACATCAGTCTGCAATAGGGTTGCCAACTTAGGTCTCTTGGAATCATAGCTGATCACCGGACCACCACGATTAGTTCTGGATGAAATGGCTGCTTTGCAGGGTGGACTATATGGGCATTTTACCCCACTGAGGTCCACCCTCCACAGGTTCCACAACCAGAATTTCCCAACGTGGAGCTGGCAACATAAGCCAGGATATCGTGATGGAGCCACACTGAACAGGGTAGAAGGTTGCCAGCTGCTCACCCAAGGATGGCACTTTTACTCTTAAAATGCTCTAAAGCAGGGGGAGAAGATCAGGGCTTTTTTTCAGCGGGAACGTGGTGGAACGGAGTTCCGGCACCTCTTGAAAATGGTCACATGGCTGGTGGCCCTGCCCCATGATCTCCAGACAGAGGGGAGTTTAGATTGCCCTCTGTGCTGCTTGGCAGCGCGGAGGGCAATCTCAACTCCCCTCTGTCTGGAGATCAGGGGGCGGGGCCACCAGCCATGTGACCATTTTCTCCTAGGGCGATTTAAACTTTAAAAAACTCCCCCTTTGTTCCAGCTGACCCAAAGTGACATCATTGTGCGGTCCTGAGTTCCATCACTGAGTTCCACCACCTCTTTTCCCAGAAAAAAAAGCCCTGGAGAAGATGTAGCCCCTCTACTTTCTGACTCATTCCTCCCCTGGCCCTCTTGCCTCCCTACACTCTTCTCTCGTCTACTGGGGCCCGCAGGGCTCTAGTTTGGACCAGTGGCAAGTAACAGAGTTGGGCAGGCACACCCGTTCCTCTGTGTCTTTTTCCTTTCCCCTTCTCCCCTTCCGTGATCATCTGCCCACCGGCTTCCCCACAGAGAATCACCACCCACGGACCTTTTAGCAAGTGCAATTACTAGACGCAACTATAATGGAGTTTAGCGGGAGCTGATTGAAAGAGACGTTTCAGCTTTCACCATTTATTTTAAATTTAGCTCGTGTAAGCCCCATTGGGCTGCACGCTGTTGTGTGCTCCTGCCTCTCACAGCCACTCCCTTGGGTCTTGCTTGTCCTTGTAAAGGGTATTTCAGCCTTTCAGCACAGCGCGTGGCTGTACAGCCACGCAGCCCATAGGCAAAAACGTGACCCTGCTGTTATCTATCTTGCAGTTTGGGGATGATGTGCTCAAGAGGATCTAGCTTGTAATTCTCAATTTGGCAACAACAGCTTAGTGTGTCAGGAACATGTATCCTAATCAAAAGGTTGCAGGTTCTGACCCCTGCCCGAGACCCTGGAGAACAGCTGGGTGTCAGAGCAGATGGTATTCATTGCCTGTATAGCCCACCTTTATTCTTTCATAGCTTCAGGGTAGCTTAACTAGGGGATTCACATGGCCTCCCAGGAGATCCCTTAACTGGGAATTGACCTGTGTAGCTTCAGCAAAGTCGCTGCATTCTGTGTTCCTCAAACTGTACCCTGGGAACCATTTCTAGGCTAAGAGTCCAGTAGCACCTTTAAGACTAACCAACTTTACTGTAGCATAAGCTTTCAAGAACCACAGCTCTCTTTGTCAGATGCATCTGACAAAGAGACCTGTGGTTCTCAAAAGCTTATGCTACAATAAAGTTGGTTAGTCTTAAAGATGCTACTGGATTCTTTACTATTTTGCAATTACAGACTAACACGGCTAACTCCTCTGGATCTCTTGCTCCAGGAGGCAGTTGAAGCCTGTTTATTTAGGACAGCTTTTAAATGTATTTTAACTGTGTTTTAACTCTGCTGTTGTTTTTGGATATATTTATATTGTTGATATTTTACATCGTAAGCTGCCTTGAGTGCCTTCGGAGGTGAGGTGGCTAATAAATGTTTTCAATGTTTTAACAACAACAACAACAAACTACAACAACAGAAGGCAATACTTTCCACAAGCAGCCCCTTGTGACATGTTGGACAGTTATTATGGACTGGCAAGGTTTTGCCACTGCGAGGGCCACAGCTTACAAGCTGGCTTTTTTACACCAAAAAGATCCAAGACCTAAAACAGAAAGGTAGCTTTGTTCAAATAGATCCAGAGGAGTTAGCCGTGTTAGTCTGTAGTAGCAAAATAGTAAAGAGTCCAGTAGCATCTTTAAGACTAACCAACTTTATTGTAGCATAAGCTTTTGAGAGCCACAGCTCTCTTTTTCATGCATCTGATGAAGAGAGCTGTGGCTCTCGAAAACTTATGCTACAGTAAAGTTGGTTAGTCTTAAAGGTGCTACTGGACCTTT
This sequence comes from Eublepharis macularius, assembly GCF_028583425.1. Classification (NCBI taxonomy): domain Eukaryota; kingdom Metazoa; phylum Chordata; class Lepidosauria; order Squamata; family Eublepharidae; genus Eublepharis; species Eublepharis macularius. The sequence goes on along the minus strand of NC_072797.1, from coordinate 11,915,607 downwards.
TACTATTTTGTCCAAATAGCAATGCAGATACTTAAAGCAATACATACCGGGGTCAAAGTATTGTCTCATTCACTCTGCATACCCAGGGAAGCTTTACACCTGATTTGTGAACATTAAACTCTCCCCCTGGGTCATCATGTGTAATAAAATATTTAATCCCACAGCAGATCTAGGTGTTCTAAATACCTAATTATGTTTTTGTGTTAGGTGCTATCAAGTCGCCTGCAACCTATGGTGACCCTATGAATGAAAGACCTCCAAAATGTCCTATCATTAACAGACTTGCTCAGATTCTGCAAACTGGAGGACGTGGCTTCTTTTATTGAGTCAAGCCGTCTCATTTTAGGTTTTCCTCTTTTCTTACTGACTTCTACTTTTCCTAGCATTATTGGCTCTTCCAGAGAATCTTGTCTTCTCATGATGTGACCAAAGTACGATAGCCTCAGTTTTGTCATTTCAGCTTCTAGGGAGAATTCAGGCTTGATTTGATCTAGTACCCATTTATTTGTCTTACACGCGCTGAAACCACGGCTAGTGTGCTTTGGAAACCAGTAGAAATTGTTTGAAAATTTTACTTTGTGTAACTGCTGTGATGAAGAGATTTGAAATGGGAGGATTTTGCTAGGGTTCCCATTGCAGTTACTCATGAAAAACAGTGTGATCCAGAAGAATTTCTATGATCAAAGAATTTTTGTATGATCTATATCTTATATGGTTACCTGGACAAGTTCATGTACATTTGTATATGTTGTTGATTGTGCTGTTGTATGTTATTTACTACTGGTTTCTTGTAATTTATTGATAATGGCGAATGTGTTAATATAATCTTCATATTTATCATATATATAAAGGCACAGGCATTTTATATATTATCTAGAGGCACAGGCACTTCGTATATTGACATAGGAATGATTGATTATATTGTTTAAAAGCACCTGGCACTTTAAACCTGAATTTTGGAGTAAGTTTTTGGAATGTGTATGTAATATACTTCTGTCTGCTTGCCCCGCAGTTATACCTGTTGCCCTCTATATTAAATTATATTAAATTCTCTCTGGATTCTTTAATTTCTTCAATTTGTATTTTTTTAATTGTGTTATACTTTAAGTTTGATTTCTTCTTAGTTAGTTAGTCATGGCGTATTTCTTCTTTCGGTTTCTTACCGTGATGCCCCCTCCCCCCTTTCTCTCTTACTCCATGGTCACTTTTTATATTGCTGATTCCTTGGGGACCAGGTCTCGCCTATTTCGCTTGTTTTTCTCATCGGGCATGGATGGCCATGGATGGCCCTCGTGGGGCATGGATGGCCCTCATTAGGTATGGATGGCCATAGATGGCCCTTGTGGGGCATGGATGGCCCTGAACCCATCATCAATCTTTGCGGGGTCACTTGGGAAGTGTGTATATGGCAAGTGCTATGCGGGGGGGGGGGGGGAAGCGCTTGTGATTGTGGAAGGCCTGTCAGCTTCCACTCCAGTTGTCCCAGGGACCATTCCTAGGCAGTTCTACTCAGAATTAAGTCTCATCTTTGTTAACAGGATTACAGCCCTAAGCCTTTTCACTAGTGAACAAGAAGCCAGCTTTCACACATTGATTAAATCACTTTCTATGCACTTTAGCAATTGGAGTATCTTAACTAGGAAAATAGTCAAGAGTCCAGTAGCACCTTTTAAGACTAACCAACTTTATTGTTGCATAAGCTTTTGAGAACCACAGCTCTCTTCGTCAGATGCATGGAGCATCTTTGATGAAGAGAGCTGTGATTCTCGAAAGCTTATGCTACAATAAGGTTGGTTAGTCTTAAAGGTGCTACTGGGCTCTTGACTACTTTGCAACTACAGGCTAACTCCTCTTGACTAGGAAAGTTTTCTTTCCCCCTCCACCCGCAAGGCTCGGCCGCCTTGGAGTTCAATGGGGCCGGGGGGGGGGGTCCTTCCTTTGCACAGCCGAGGTGCGCCCCCCCCCCCGCTTGGGCTGGCTACAGAGGGGCTCTGCGCACGGGCAGGGAAACAGCGAGCAGATTGGCCTTTCCGTTGCAATGAATCGTTTCTTGCAAGGCTATGGGGGGGGGGGAGAGTCCATCGGACCCCCCTCCCCCCCGTCCTCCTGCAGCTGCAACCAGCAGCCGTTTCTCCGCATTGGTCCGCAGGCTGTTGTCCTTGAAGAGGCGCGCAATGACCTTGCGGGAGCTTCCCTGGAGAGAAGGGGGGGGGGAAGAAACCTCGACCCCCCCCCGATCCTAGAGGCGGCGATGATTCATCCTCCCCCACCCCCCGCCCAGCCCCGGCCCCTCTCCTCCCCGCCTCCTCCGGCCCCGGCAGCCGCCGAGGTCCGCCCCGACCGCCCCCCGCAGTCCCGTCTCCTCCACGCCGGAGCCTTTTGCGCAGGGGAGAAAAGCCCTCCTCGGACGAGGCGGCGGCCAACCGCTGGGCCGGCGCTGCTCGCCGCGCTCTCCTGGCCCGAGGGCGCGGGTCCCTGGAGCCGATCCCGGGGGGTGGCTCCCCGGCCGCGCCGGATCCTCCCCGCCCTCGTGGAGAGGCGCCGCGGCGCTCGGCGCGAATGAATGAGTGACTGAATGAAGGCGCGGCGGGGGCCTGCGGGCAACTTTGCGCGCGGATCGGCCGGCGCTCGGCCATGCGGGGCCGCTGCGCCCTTGCGAGGCCGGCCGGCGGCTGCCTGCGGGGCCTTGGCGGCGCTCCCGACGGAGGGGCAACGAGCGGCCGGGCCGGCGCTTGAAGGCACCCTGCGCGCTCCTCGCCGCCGCTCGCCCGCCGCTTTCCCCGGCCGCCGCCAGCATGGGCTACTCGGACCCGACGTCCAGCCGGGATCTGCTGGGCAACCGAAGTTTGCTCTTCATTTTCATCTGCGCTTTCGCGGTCGTCACGCTGCTGCAGCAGATCTTGTACGGGAGGAACTATCTCAAGAGGTGAGCGGGACGGCCGGCCGGGCTGGGCAGGGCTGGGGAGGCAGCCGTGCATCGAGCCATCCGTCCAGGCACGAAAGCCCAGCTTCCTTTCCTCGGAAGCGAAACTTGTAGCCCTGCCAACGTAGCTTGCGTTGACCCGAGCACGGACGCACCTTCCTGGCTGCTACTCTGGGCCACTGTAGGAAACAAGCAAGACTTGCGTCCTGTGGCATGATTGCGAAGAAAGGAGCTTTGGCTCTCGAAAGCTCATACCCTGCAAATCTTGCTGGTCTTTAAGGTGCTGCCGGACTGGAGTCTTGCTCTTCTACTGTATGGGTGCACATTCCTGGCTGCTACTCGGGGACAGTGTAGGAAATAAGATTGGGATCCAGGGTTGGTCTTTTAAGGCGCTGCTACTGGACCCAAGTCTTGCTCTTCTACTGTATGGGTGCACATTCCTGGCTGCTACTCGGGGACAGTGTAGGAAATAAGATTGGGATCCAGGGTTGGTCTTTTAAGGTGCTGCTACTGGACCCAAGTCTTGCTCTTCTACTGTATGGGTGCACATTCCTGGCTGCTACTCGGGGACAGTGTAGGAAATAAGATTGGGATCCAGGGTTGGTCTTTTAAGGTGCTGCTACTGGACCCAAGTCTTGCTCTTCTACTGTATGGGTGCACATTCCTGGCTGCTACTCGGGGACAGTGTAGGAAATAAGATTGGGATCCAGGGTTGGTCTTTTAAGGCGCTGCTACTGGACCCAAGTCTTGCTCTTCTACTGTATGGGTGCACATTCCTGGCTGCTACTCGGGGACAGTGTAGGAAATAAGATTGGGATCCAGGGTTGGTCTTTTAAGGTGCTGCTACTGGACCCAAGTCTTGCTCTTCTACTGTATGGGTGCACATTCCTGGCTGCTACTCGGGGACAGTGTAGGAAATAAGATTGGGATCCAGGGTTGGTCTTTTAAGGCGCTGCTACTGGACCCAAGTCTTGCTCTTCTACTGTATGGGTGCACATTCCTGGCTGCTACTCGGGGACAGTGTAGGAAATAAGATTGGGATCCAGGGTTGGTCTTTTAAGGCGCTGCTACTGGACCCAAGTCTTGCTCTTCTACTGTATGGGTGCACATTCCTGGCTGCTACTCGGGGACAGTGTAGGAAATAAGATTGGGATCCAGGGTTGGTCTTTTAAGGCGCTGCTACTGGACCCAAGTCTTGCTCTTCTACTGTATGGGTGCACATTCCTGGCTGCTACTCGGGGACAGTGTAGGAAATAAGATTGGGATCCAGGGTTGGTCTTTTAAGGCGCTGCTACTGGACCCAAGTCTTGCTCTTCTACTGTATGGGTGCACATTCCTGGCTGCTACTCGGGGACAGTGTAGGAAATAAGATTGGGATCCAGGGTTGGTCTTTTAAGGCGCTGCTACTGGACCCAAGTCTTGCTCTTCTACTGTATGGGTGCACATTCCTGGCTGCTACTCGGGGACAGTGTAGGAAATAAGATTGGGATCCAGGGTTGGTCTTTTAAGGCGCTGCTACTGGACCCAAGTCTTGCTCTTCTACTGTATGGGTGCACATTCCTGGCTGCTACTCGGGGACAGTGTAGGAAATAAGATTGGGATCCAGGGTTGGTCTTTTAAGGTGCTGCTACTGGACCCAAGTCTTGCTCTTCTACTGTATGGGTGCACATTCCTGGCTGCTACTCGGGGACAGTGTAGGAAATAAGATTGGGATCCAGGGTTGGTCTTTTAAGGCGCTGCTACTGGACCCAAGTCTTGCTCTTCTACTGTATGGGTGCACATTCCTGGCTGCTACTCGGGGACAGTGTAGGAAATAAGATTGGGATCCAGGGTTGGTCTTTTAAGGCGCTGCTACTGGACCCAAGTCTTGCTCTTCTACTGTATGGGTGCACATTCCTGGCTACTACTCAGGGGTACTGTAGGAAGTAAGATTCAGGTCTAGTGTTTGTCTGGAAGGTGCTTCTGCACTGGAATCTTGCTCTTTCACTGCATGGATGCATGTTCCTGGCTAATACTCAGGGGTACTGTAGGAAGTAAGATTCAGGTCTAGTGTTTGTCTGGAAGATGCTGCTGGACCCGCATCTTGCCCTTCTACTGCATGGATGCATGTTCCTGGCTACTACTCACAGCCACTGTCAGAAATAAGATTCGGGTCCAGGGTCGGTCTTTTAGGTGCTTCTGGATATGCATCTTGCTCTTCTACTGCAGACCAACCCAGCTATGCACCTGAAACTATCTGGTAGGAACTAATAATAATTTTAAAAACTAGTTGGGGGGAGGCAAATGGATGGCAAAGAACATTAGTCAAGGTCCAGGAAATGTGCTTATGCACATCAGCAGCTTCAGAGAATGAAAGTAGATGACATTTGAATTCCTGATTTATATATGGATGGGGGGTAGAGAGTGAACAAGCTGTTGGGAGCTGTTGGGATATTTCTGGGGAGGGGGGACCCCACTCCAGCATGAATTAAGTGAGCGACAGGGAATAATGGAACTTGGTTTGCGGTTAGTCCAGCATTCTGCCATATGGCTGATCATGCTAGTCAGGAGTACTGTAGGAAGTCAATATCCTCTTACAAGGCAAACTTCGTGTTGTGAGTTTTCGATGCTCAACTATTTTGCAGCAATCAGGATGCTTTGAGGCCGGGGGGCCACGGAGAAACATCAAATTTGAGGATGAGGGCCACAGAGAAACACCAAATTTCTGCTTTTGTAGCTAGCATGGGAGAGCAGCTTAATCTTTGTAGGTGGGGGGAGTACTGCCAGAGAGAGGGGGGGCGTAGAAATGCGTCTCAAGACATTTCAGCTGTTAAGAGTTCTTGGATCTCATCCTGTACTGAACTGCGTCTTCATGGCGGATGTACCACTTCTATGGGTGTGTGAGTAAATGTGTTCTCTCCGCATCCCGGAAAGATCTGATGTTCTTGGATGCTTTCGTGTGGCAGGTGTGTGTGTGTGGGGGGGGGGACTGCAGAAATGCTTCACTAAGTATGGCTAGGGCGTGAGGAATCTCAAAATTCATGGCTCCGTTCCATATTCAGAGATTGCCCCCACCCCACTGTCCCAGCTTTTGCCCCCCCCCAATGAAAAGCCATTCCTGTTTATTAAACCTGGATCTGTGCTATTTCCTTTTTTTCCCCTTAATTCCTTGGTTGGTGATCTTGGAGCAAAGACTGTCCTGTTAACAAGTATTTATAATTTTTTTGGCCTGGGGCGGGGGGGGGAAGAACTCGTATTATGCATTACCAGAGAAACAACTATTGCTTAAAGCACGTTTCTTAAGAAATAAGCCAAACTTGCTTTCGCTGATTGTATATCTTAAAATCATATCTTTGTGATAAAAATGATACAGGTTTTAGTCCAGTGTTAGTCCACTGAAAAACTCCCCAAACAGCAGTCATGTAATACATTTTTATTTGGCTTGACCAAAATACCACAAAACAGCGAGCAACCTTGGGAGCTCTTCCGAACTGCTCTTATTAGGCTGGATGTTGAGAATTTTTTTTAAAAAAAGGAAGGGAGAAAGGACATTTTGCAGCACTATAGAAGTGGCCCTAGTGCGCAATCTTTTATTTGTATTTCTTTAGAAAACATATACTGCTTCTCTTGAGATCCATTCCACACAGCTCTTGCTTATTGCAGAGAGAGTCTCACTGAAAACACTGGGACTCGCTTCTGAGTAAACACTGAATTGGACTAAAATCTTAGAAGTGGGGAGTTCGCAGCAATACAAAATGCTCCCCCCCCCGACAATGTGTGTGGGTTCTGCTGGAATAAAAAGGACTTGCCATGAATTTAGTTTTCCAATGTATTTTGGTGGGAAAACTTGGGTGTTTTGCTGAAAACAGACATACAGAGAAAGATGGCCTTTAATAACTCTTCATTTTTATTTTCTATTTTTTCCCCCAACATTAACAAAATGTAAACATTTAACACCAAACGAGTGATTTATATAACAACATTTATAACAATATTATAACCACGTTAAACTGTTGTAATCCGCCGTGAGCCCTTCGTGGAGAGGGTGGAAGAGAAATCCAAAGTAAATAAATAAATGTTTAAGATATTGAGCAAAACAACCTGATATGTGTACCATATACAATTAATATAAAAGAAAATCCTTTTTTTTGGCATAGAGTTGTCAGTTGTAGCATAGTTGGTTACAAATTCAAAAAACGGGGACCATTTTTCTGTATACGAAGATTGACAATTAGGATTATTCATAGGTGCTCTCTGATCAGTTATTTTCTCCATTATCAACAGGTCCCAAACCTTCAGCAACCCCTGTTTGACAGTGTGTGGGTGTCTTGTCTGTCTTCCAATTTGGAGCGAATGCAAGTCTTAGCTGCTGACCACAATAAAGAGACAAGTTCTTTTCTCAGTTTTGAAACACCATTATCGTTCCATAAGTTGAGCAAGATGGTTTCTGGACATTTTACTATTTTGTGTCCTGTGAGCTTTTCAAAAATGGCCTTTATGTATTTTTTTAAAAAGATTAGTCAAGCCTTTGGCAGATGCATCTATCCTGGTCATGAAAGCTAACTAGAACCTGCGTGTCCGGAGGCAGTAAACGCCTGAGTGCCCAACTGCCGGGAGTAAACAACTGGAGAGATGCTTGTGACACCTGGATGGTTGTTTTTGGAAACGAAAAGCTAAGTTAGAGGAGTCTTGGTATTGAGACGCAGCATTGTGTAGTGGTTAGAGTGCCGGACTAGGATCTGAGATATGCAGGTTCAACTCCCCACTGCCATGGCAGCTCACTGGGTGACCTTGGGCCAATCATGTAATATCTGAGCAGTCTCAAGATGACTGATGAAAAGCCAAAAAGCAAGCTGCTTGCTTGGAGGCTTAGTAGGAGCAGCAGGCCAGGCAGAACAGAACAGTACAGAACAGATATTACATATTGAAAAGAAATGTCATAGTTTTAACATTAGTGGAAAAACAGTCACTGTATTATATGACTATTCATACCCTTTTTGTCCAGGCTGAACAGATCAGTCAGTAAACAGATTACAAGGTGTGATAACAATACTGGAATCTAACAGCAAAGATTCCCAGTAAAATAAAATACATACTAGGTTGGGGCAATAAAGGCATTAGCTCAATAAGCTAACAATTGCGTTAATGCCTTCATTGCTGCTACCGAGTATGTATTTTATTTTACTGGGAATCTTTGCTATTAGATTCCAGTATTGTTATCACACCTTGTAATCTGTTTACTAATTGATTGACATTTTCATGTTTTATAATCCATTTATTGATTGAAAAGGGTTTTTTTTAAATCATACTTGTAATCCTCCTTGAATCCCAGTACAAAATGTGGAGCAATAATAATAAATAACAGCAACAAACGGAGATAATACGTTATTAAGGACTAATTTTGCATTAAAAACTGAGATATTCAATTACAGTAACTGCATACAGTCTTGTGGCATGCTAAAGACTAACACTTTTACTGTGTTGCATGTTTTCACGCTCCAGATCCCACTTCATCAGATATATGCAATATTACCCTCCGCAGACAGAAATAGATATGCAAAGGTGTCACCTACCTTCAAGGTTAATGTGCCTCCCAAGGTTATCTGGAGGATGGCTGATGTAAGCGTTGCAAAGTAATGTTTGTGCCACACCATAATCTGGAAATGAATAACTACCCTACAGACCTTTAGATAGGATCAGAACACTGCATCAAAAATGAATATTTGCAATTCTCACCTGTTCCTCTCCACCCGTTGACTCTTTTCCAAGGTGCCCTGAAATGACCAGGTACCTTACTTTTGCACACCTGGTTTGGAGTGGAGGGTGGACGGAGGGTGTCAGACGTGTGTGTATGCAACCTGTGGCTCTTGAGCCAATGAGATTCAGTACCGAACGAAATATCCCTTTTTTAAAAAGAAACTGAAATTGTTACGTTAGTGTATATTGGAGGGGTAGGTGGGATGCCGAAAGATGCGAAAGAAATAGCAGGAAAAGTTTTGATGGGACTAAAGGGCTTCTGAGAGATGCCTTACAGTAGAGATGAGCAGTTGCATTAAAACAATCATGCAGGGCGCTCTTCTTGTATATTTATTACTTACTGTGAGATCTCGCGTGTACCACATTCTGATGAAAGGACTCGCAACAAGCAGTGTTTGGGGTGTGGAAACTTTATGGATTATTAATCAGCACGTTGGTTAGCAGGAATGTTAAGCTGTGTATTTTCAGGTGCTCAAATGAACTCTTACGCTGGCTCGTTGTTGATCTCTTGCTCTGAATTTAGCTATTGTTTGGCTCTTTAATTAGAAAAAGTTGCTGGCTCCTGGCTTCGAGCGTTGCTTTGCTTGTTCTAATGCAGAGCTTTGATGGGATAGCAGTGGTGATTTGCGAGGGCTATAGATATTTGGATCACGGGGCTTCTGCGCTGGGCTTTCTTTATAAAATGTGCCTGGTTTCTCCCTGCCTGTAAATAACAACATTTTCCCGGCACATGACCAGTGGAAATCCTAAACAGAATTGCCCTGTTCCAATCCTGTTGATTTCAATGGACATAGAAGGGTGCCTCTCTACTTAGAACTCCATTGCTAGTCTCCAAGGTCACTAAATGAATTTCACAGCAGACAGAGTGGGGATTTTAACCTGAGTCCCCAACACTGTAACCATCATCATCATCATCATCATCATCATCACCATCATAGTAATAATAATTGTGCTTATACACCACTCTTCTAGGCAGATTAGTGCCTCACTCAGAGTGGTGAACAAGTTAGTGTTATTATTATCATCCCCACAATGCAGCTGGGGAGCTGGGGCTGAGAGGAGTGGCTTACCCAAGGCCACCTACTGAGCTCGTGGCAGTAGTGGGATTTGAACCAGTAGAGTGCTGATTCGCAGCTGAACCACTTAACCACTGTGCTACAGCAGTGCTCTGATGTTGGTGTGCTGCCCAATGAAAAACAACTGCGCCCTGCCTCAACCAAGAGTTGATAAATTATAATTGATTCATGGCAAAAAGAGAACTGCTGGAGAGAAACAGGAAGTAACTGCCCAAGCTGGAAGGATGAGGGAGCCAAATTTAAAGAGGCAGTAGCCCTCAATAATACTTTGACCTCAGAGGACAGCTTTGTGCTGTTCTTGTATGTTAAGTTTGAAAAGCAAAATCACCAGCAATCAGGTCAGGATAAAGAGGCGCAAAAATATCCCAGAGAATGGTGGAATGTAACGCGTTGGCAATGATGTCACCTGGATTGTCTGTTGCAACTGAATGAAGAAATAATGGCAATCATGAGTGGAAATACACTTTGCGAATTACCTAGGGACCCTTGAGTGCGGGATTTTATGTGCGGTCCTCAATTCACATGCAGGCTGTTTTTGCTCGGAGCACGTGCATGCCACTTTCATGGGAGCTCCCTTTGTGTGATTGCATCTGCAAGTGAGTCCATAAGGCAGAACACCAATTCAGTTCTTTTTTCGCTGGGAGATCAAGTACTGTAGGCTCCTCTGACTTGCCAATTTGCATTTCTTGAAGGTGTGAGAAAGTGTCAAGATCTGCATTTCAATGAATGGAGGTGGGAGGTGGGGGGAAATGGGATACTTTTAGTAGTCGAGGAGGAACTGATTTCAAATGCGTGAATGTACTCACTTGGAGCAAATGGAAGTGTAACTGTGTGAGTGAGTGCATGGAAAGTTGGAGGGGGACATGTGAAATGAGGTCCACTTGAGCGTCCCTAGGTACTTAGTAACGAGTATTTCCACCCTCAGTGATGGATGTGTAACCTTCCTGAATTAGACGCGTGGCTCATTGAATTTAGGATTATCTACTGTGATGAGCGAGGAGAAGCCTTTTCCAGCCCTGCTGTCTCATATCCACATGGGCCCAAATCTGCGTGCTGTTTAGTTCCATGCCACTGGTCCATTTTCACAGGGACAGAGTCCTTTTTTAACTTTGAAAAAAATCCAATCAGAGGAAGAATTCTGTTGAAGTGAAAAACTTACACATTCATAAAATTTTTGTTGGGTCCTAATGTAGTTATCTTCCCGACCCTGCAATTTCTGTTCATACATGAGATTTTACTTAATACCGAAATGTTCTTAGTGGGCTATAGCTCAGTAGCAGAACACATTTGTTGGGCACGAATCTCCTAGCGAAAAGATCTCAAGCTGCTGGGCTGCAATAGAGCTCTCCCTGAGAATCTAGAGAGTCACTACCGGTCAGAGCAGACGGACTCCTTTTGCAGGTAATTTAAAACTCATGTTTGGCCAGAGGCACGGGTTGAAGGGCAAGAGCTCAAGAGCACATGGCCCTTGGCTCTTAGCCTGTGACTGGCCACCTTAGTCTTATGTGAGCTGTCCTCCTGGAACCAGCCCAGCCGGGAATATCCTTGTGGCTCTTCACCTATGTTAAATTTGTACTTGGGGGAAATGCTGGGTTGTATATTTTTATTTTCAATTTGTGTCATTTAGTTTTATTTTGTTATCTATGTGCTTTATTTGAGTGCATTTTGATTTAGAACCCAGCTTTGAGTCCTTAATGTGGAAAAAATTTGAAATAAAATCATTTAAATAAATAAATACAAGGGCATATGGACCCATAGCAGCCTGACTGGGTTCCAGGGAGCATCATGTTTGTTATGTATGTATGTATGTATGTATGTATGTATGTATGTATGTATGTATGTATTTATGTCATTTATAGTCCGCCTTTCTCACTGAGACTCAAGGCAGATTACATAGTGTGAGATTAGTACAATCAGTGGCAAGGACAAGGGCAGGCATTTCCATACAGTGTCAAGAACATTTCCATAAACAATGTCATAGGGTAAATGAATACAAGTTTACAAAGACATAGCATTAGCAAGGATCCAATATGGGGTTGAAGAATTGCTGAAACAGAACATAATCAATTCTAGGACTGACATTAGACCACATGAAGCACAAGTAGTACATAGGAATACATATTTAAAGCAACAGATAATATGTAAGGCAACATAACGGCGAAGTCTGTGGTCCCTAATTCATTAGCGAAGCATCTGAGACCGCCTCCCTACCATATTGTCCTCCTATCTGAGAGCCAAGCTACAAGTGACGCCTGACACAGGTTGGACACTTGTCAGCATCCCTCAAGTTTTGATGGGAAATGTAGGCATCCTGGTCTTGCAGCTGTAATGGAGAGCCAAGCTGTAAAACCAGGACGCCTACATTTCCCATCAAAACTTGAGGGAAGCTGACAAGTGTCCAACCTGTGTCAAGCGTCACTTGTAGCTTGGCTCTGAGTAAAAAGCCTTTTTGAATAATTCGGTTTTGCATTGTTTGTGGAAAGCCAGGAGCGTTCCATGCAGGAAATATGATGTAGGCTTTAAGGAGCGAGGGGTTTGTTGGTGGAGGACTTTATTTGCATCCGGAAGCTCCCAGTTTCTTTGATGGCATCTCCAAATCTTCAGTAGTAGATGTTGGTACTTGCGTCTCCCTGTTGAAAGCCCCCTAGAGATGTTACACAAAAATGCCCTTCTGCCCTTACCCAGATTCTTCAGAGCAAAAGGAGGAGACAGACAAGTGCTTCTTTTCAATGATTATATTGAATATTGCAATATGGGTACCCAGCTTTCAAAGGAGCCTGAGTACCAAAGAACATAAGTAGTTTTAAAGACATGTTTTTTCAGTACAAAAGGAACTACCTGCTGAACAGTTTGCAATTGGTCCTTTACATACATCTGATCTCTACAGTTCTTTCAATTGGCTACTTCTCAGTTCTCTAACTAGTCTCGGGATCAATGTAACCTTTTCACCAGGGCTTTTTTTCTGGGAAAAGAGGTGGTGGAACTCAGTGGGTTGCCCTCAGAGAAAATGGTCACATGGCTGGTGGCCCCGCCCCCTGATCTCTAGACAGAGGGGAGTTTAGATTGCCCTCCGCACCGCCAAGCAGCGCAGAGGGCAATCTAAACTCCCCTCTGTCTGGAGATCAGGGGGCGGGGCCACCAGCCATGTGACCATTTTCACGACATTCCGGAACTCCGTTCCCCCGCGTTCCCCCTGAAAAAAAGCCCTGCTTTTCATTCCCTTTATTTGGTCACTCCCTAGTGCTGACTTGAATTTCTCACTTTTGCTGACTTCCAAACCTTAGAATCAAAAGTTATGGATACAGTGAATGGGCTCTTCTTGTTGTATCTTTTTCTTCCTTCTCGTGAGACAATAGCCTAAAGAATGTAGCTTTATCTTAAGTTTCCTAAGCAACTGAGAAAAGAGAAACATTTTCAGCCAGTTATGCTGCTCTGAAGCAACTTTCAGCAAAGATGGAACAATGAAAGAGAGAAGGGGGGGTTGCAAAAAGGCACTTTAATTCATTCTAAGAATATATGTGTATAAAAGCATGACATTCTACGAAACCTTTATAAGAAAAAGATGATTAAAAATCTTTACAGAGAGCAGCTGCTGGTCAGAGCAGACGATGATAACCTTATTCTGGCTTGGCGTCAGCGTGGAGGGAGTGTTTCGTTTGCTGCACACGCATCCAGCGTGTGCCAAAAACGCACATCGTGTTGCATATCGTTTGTTGCGTGGACATGTTCCTCCTGCGGCAGCATATGATCTCTCTCTCTCATTGGAAGCCATCCCCTGTGCATCCCTCCGAGCCTTTTCAAGCCTTCGTAGCTTGTCTTTGCCACCAGGAAGGCTAGAATGGGGTTATTGTTTTTTTTAAAAATTAAAGCCAGGATGGACGGGAAGCTGATAGAGGCACCTGCTCCGACCTGTGATCGCAGCCGTTCCTAAAACGATCGTCACTGAAACATGAAGCATGAAAAAGGGAACGCTTCGAGTCCTTATATCCCTACTATCGAACAGTGTTAAAGCGGCGCTGGTTTCCGCAGTGACACGGAAGGGATGCCGAAAGGAAGCTGTGTCTGGTGTCCAGGACGACAGCAGCCATCGACAGCAGCTGACAGATCCAGTTCAAGGGGACGGTCACGCACGATGGCTTAATTGCTTCTCTTTAAATAGCTGTAATTTAGGCTATTATAAAAGCAAATGTCTCCCGAGCCAGCTAATTGGAACTCAGCATAAAACAGACAGAGGTTTTAAAAGAAAAAATGGTATGCTATAAATGGACTTTAGCCTCAGTCTTCGAACTCCTGGGGGATTGGTTGGACTGGCGGCTTTTTTTCTCCTTCATGTGGGACCCCTTTTTTCAAGGAGTTCAGAAGGGTATACATGGTATACAGCACTCAAGCGAGGTAGGCCCAGCACTGTCTAGGGAACTTCCTAGCTGGGCAGGGATTTAAATCCAGGCCGATCTGCCCTTGCGGAGTAGGCAAGGTCGAGACAATCGAGCATGTTGGAGTTTTTATCAGGATGCTCGTGTGAAAATCCTACAACCCTTGCTTAGGAGATTTTTGAAAAACCCTCCTTTGGATATCATTAAGAAATTTTTATCTGGCGCAGTTCTTCAACTTACATTGGCTTGCACCAGGTTTTTTGGCTGTAGCTTATAGATTTTGCAAGGAACACCTACAGTAGCTATCAGATATATGAAATAGGAGTTGAGTATGCCCATGTTTTATTTTCTATTCCTGAGTCTTGTTTTTAACCTATGCTGTTTTAGACTCATGTCTGTAAATTTTATTATTGTTTTTCTTCCGTATAATTTGCTTGATCGATATGTGCTGGTTTTTTTGAACTGTAATAATAATAAACACACAATCCAGGCCTCCCTAGACCAAGTGAGATTCCGCAAGCAGCTGTGAGCAAAAGATTTAATATATTTTGAAGTCAGGCATTTTGAGCCAGAGGTAAAGTTTGAAAAGGTGAAGGCTGGAAAAGATCACTTTTAATATTCAGGTAGTTCAGTATTAACATTTAGAAAGAACCAAATCCTTGGCAACGTATTGTACACTGTTTCACATTGCAAAGCCCTGGCCACAGTATGGATAGCAAAATCTGCAGAATGGAGCCGGCCATGGCTGCTGCTGGAGTTTCTGCACACCTGGGAGAACTGTTGGGTTTGCAGAAAAATCCATCTTAGTAAACATAATGTTTGCAGATGTGCAGATGTCGAAAAAAGCAAACCACTTGGAGTCTGGGTGCCATTTTGAGTTGCTGCAGAGTGGAATCTCATAGGCTGTGGGCAAGAGGTGGAGGCAAAGAAAAATAGGTGGGGGAGCAGCGGTGAGCGCAGAGAGAAAACAACAACAACAACAACAACAACATTCTATTTATATACCTCCCTTCAGGACAACTTAATGCCCACTCAGAGCGGTTTACAAAGTATGTCATTATTATCCCCACAACTATCTCTCTGTGAGGTGGGTGGGGCTGAGAGAGCTCTGAGAGAGCTATGACTGACCCACTCCTGCTTCAAGTGGAGGAGTGGGGAATCGAACTCGCTTCTCCAGATTAGAGTCCGGTGCTCTTAACTGCTGCTCCAAACTGACTCTCAGGGATTTCTCTTCTCCTTACATTCCCCACTTGTGTGTATTTATTCATTTTTAAAAAATATACAAACAACATCCAATTAGAAAGAAAATATGTCACAACTCACTATCATTTGCTTTACAGGCTCTTATATTTATACACATCTAAGCAAAAAAAGTGAGGGAAGGCAGCATGGGATAGCCCGATCTTGTCAGATCTCTGGGAAGCTAAGCAGGGTCAGTACATGGATGGGAGACCCCCCCAAGGAAGCATCTGCAGAGGAAGGCAATGACAAACTGCTACTGCTTCTCATTTGCCTCGAAAACCCCCTTGCCGGAGTCTTTACAGAGAGCAGCCATGAGTCAGTTGTGTAGTAGTGTTTAAGAGTGGCAGGCCTCTAATCTGGAGAACCAGGTTTGATTCCCCACACCTCCGCTTGAAGCCAGCTGGGTGACCTTGGGTCAGTCACAGCTCTTTCAGAGCTCTCTCAGCCCCACCCACCTCACAGGGTGATAATAATAACACACTTCGTAAACTGCTCTGAGTGGGTGTCAAGTTGTCCTGAAGAGTGGTATATAAACTGAAAGTTGTTGTTATTATTATACACACAAGCAAAGAAATAGCAATAATTGTAATTTTTCATGGCTTCCCGAGCCAGTAAGATCACAAAAAACTGCAGTAATAGCAACGCAATGACAGATGTAAAGCATCACTCCAGAATTTTTAAAAAAGGTGTCCATCATTCTGTGTATGTGTTTTTAAGGGCTAAAAATCCAGAATTCTAAATTCCCCATAGCAATTGGCTGAATGGCTGTGATGTCATGGAATGATCAACAGCATTCTAACGGCTGAAGATAAAACGTATAGGCAACAAACACGATACTGACAAACAGGGTCGCTTCTGTGAGGGGAGGTCTGTTCTGCTGAGGAAAAACCTCCCACAGAATATGGAGGCAGGAAGACCTTTGTAGTGGTAAGAAGGGAGCAGTAAACCAACAAATCAGCCGGTATCATAATGCCTCTGTATAAATCGATGGTGAGGCCTCATTTGGAGTACTGTGTACAGTTCTGGTCGCCACACCTTAAAAAAGATATCATAGCACTGGAAAAAGTACAGAGAAGGGCAACTAAAATGATTAAAGGGTTGGAACACTTTCCCTATGAGGAAAGATTGAGGCGCTTGGGGCTCTTTAGCCTGGAGAAAAGACGACTGAGGGGAGACATGATAGAGGTTTACAAGATAATGCACGGGTTAGAGAAGGTCGAGAAAGATGTGTTTTTCTCCCTTTCTCACAATACAAGAACTCGTGGGCACTCTATGAAATTATTGAGCAGTCGGGTTAGAACAGATAGAAGAAAATACTACTTTACACAAAGGGTGATAAACACATGGAATTCGTTGCCACAGGAGGTGGTGGCAGCTACAAGCATTGCCAGCTTCAAGAGGGGACTGGACAAATATATGGAGCAGAGGTCCATCAGTGGCTATTAGCCACAGGAGATAGATGGTATTCTCTTTGTGGGGAGGTGGTGCTCTGTTGTCTTGGTGCTGGAAGGAAGGCAGTGGGAGGGCTTCTGGTGTCCTGGCCTCACTGACAGTCCTTTAGATGGCACTGGATTTCTAGCCACTGTGTGTGACAGAATGTTGGACTGGATGGGCCACTGGCCTGATCCAACATGGCTTTGCTTATGTTCTTATGTTCTTAACCAGCAAATTTGTATGCAGGGAGAAGAGGGTGTCAGAAAGGCAGGGAGAGGGACGGCGTGTCCTATTCAAAAGAAATTAAATGCCATCACTTGTATTTTTACTTCATGGGCAAAAAGATAAAATCTATACTGCAGATGTCTTTTGTGCCGGGGAAACAATTTTTTTTAGCCTAGAAATTAAGATCTGAATTGGTTCCCAGAATAGACTCCAAACTTACGTATAGCTTTTTGCAGTGTGTTCATTCATTTTTGCTGCTAGCTGTATTACATAAGGCTCTTTTTTTTTTTAAAAAAAAAGATGGTGATTGGGGCAGGAGGGGGAGAGCAGAGATTGCAAGCTCTTGAACTGTGATTTAAAACTGCTGAAATTTGCAAGCGCTCACAGTTTGATCTCTCCCTACAAGCTAGTATTTGACTGTGAAAATATCCCAATGCCAGAAATCCCACTTCATACATCAGCGCCTCAGCTAAACACGGGCCTTGTTAACAGCCAGATGGTTTTCTTCTGACTCATCAGGGTTTGATTTGCTTTGGGGAGGGGTTTTTTTTGGGGGGGGAGTGGGAACAAAAATAAATCAATAATGCTTTCAAAGGTGTTTCTGCCTTAGCACAATCTCCCCCCGCCCCCCGTTGCATTCAGTTGTTTCAGTTCAATATCTCTAGACTTGACTTGCCTTTTCCGTGTTCGAGAAGCACAGGCCATTTTAAAGCATTTCATAAAATAACATAAAACCACATGTAAACCTAGCTTAAAAAGTACCGTACAATGAGAAAAATGTAGACGAAGCTTCACTGCAAAACCCGTGGGCCTGGCTGATATGGGGGCCCACATGCCCTGAAGGGTTGCCAGCTCCAGATTGGGAAATTCCTGGAGATTTGAGGGAGGGGTGGAGCCTGGAGAGGGCAGGATTTGAGGAGGGGAGGGACCTCAGTGGGGTATAATGCCATAGAGTCCACCCTCCAAAGCAGCCATTTTCTCCGTGGGAACTCATCTCTATGGGGCAGGAGATCAGTTGTAATTCCAAGAGATCTCCAGCCACCGCCTGGAGGCTGGCAACCCTATCGACGAGGATGTGAGATGCAGGGGGTGGGACCTCACAACTAAGGAGCACTTCCTTACTGGGCAAGGGTGCAGTGTTGTGGGGTGGGGTGGAGCCTAACGGTGCCGGGTTGGGGCTGAGCATGGCGCCTGGCCGGTCAGAGGTTAGTGACCGGTCGCCGCGGGGTGCAGCCCCATGTTTAAAGCGGGAGGGTCAGAGTCAGTGTCCTAAGGACTAAAGCCAAGCAGATTTGGCCCTTCTTCCCGAGATTTGAGTCATTCCCATTGCAACCCCACAAAGGAGGTGAAAACTAATAACCAGTTCAGTCATGGGTGCCCAGGATGCCGAGCGTGCCCAACGGAAGCACACGCTCAGTTGTCTTTGCATGTGACTTGCTAAATGCCCGTCTCTCTAATATGTCTCAACCCTTTTTGTGACCTTTAGATCATACCAGCAACTGATTGGAAATTAACGCCTCTCTCGCTGAACCGCAGTGTCGCAAAACTAGTGCGAAGGTGCCACTGAGTACAGTGCTGAGAAATTCCATAAGTCACAACATCTCTCTCTCCAAGTATAGATGTATGACATCCTACGGGCTTTTCATAGAAATTGAATAGCATAGTGGAGAGGACTGCGGAACCCCTAGGACAAACCCACACTTGTGCCAATTGTTGGTTTCTGCCCTTTGAGTCCGATTTGTAAGGAACAATTTAAACCAGTGCAGAGAACATCCCCTGATCCTTTAGAGCAGGGACCCCCAATGTTTTTAAACCTGTAGGCACCTTTGGAATTCTGACACAGGGCGGTGGATACATAGGTTGCCAGCTCTGGGTTGGGAAATTCCTGGAGATTGGGGGGGGGGCGGAGTCTGGGGAGGGGAGGGACCTCAGCAGGGTAAATGCCATTGTCTACCTTCCAAAACAGCCATTTTTTCTGGGGGAACTGATCTTTGTGGCCTAGAGATCAATTGTAATTCGCCACGTGGAAGTTGGCACAGTCACAAAAGGGTCACCGTGGCAGGCAGAGCCACACACATGCAGAAGAAGCCCAAGTGCAGTGGACAAGAGTGGTAATTTTTAAAAATACAACAAGAAAGATGATAGAGAGACAAAGTAAAATCAACACTGTAGTGGCAGCAATCACCAAAACAGCATTATTTTAATCTGTGTAGCCAATCAGATCTCCAATAGCCAATAAAAACCCGTACTGGTCAGGAGCCCCACTTGCCCCCACTCACTTTGTAAGAACACTTCATGGGTGACAGGAAAGGTGTTGGTGGCGCCCTTGGGCACCACGTTGGGGACTCCTGCTGTAGAGGCCTAAGGAAGAGACTTTCGGAAATGGGGAATTTACTATTTAAAGCAAACAGAGAATCGAGGCATTCCACTTGGCATACCATTGCCACGCTTAAAGTTGCCGCCTGAATCGGAATTGTAATATTTCTACCAAAATGAGGAATGGCTTAAAACAACTTTAATAGGAAGAGCAACTAAAAGATCGTGTACAGCGGTCTTTAACAGTGATTTCAATGGACTTAGAAAAGTATAACTGGATAGGTTTGGACTGTAGACTTTACCAGTTCCCTAGCACAGTTAAACATAAGGGAATATCTCTTCATTATATGTTCTGTCACTGCAGTAGTTATGCAGTTTTAATGCTAGGCTTCCTGACTCGGAAGTAAGTGTTTGTTCCTACTAGCTACACAGAGACTTTTAAAGGTACAAAATCAGTTTGAGATTGAATCCCAGGCTGTGCAGGTTTCAGTAATGCCATCCAGAGTTTCACCCACACATGTGCTGGACTGGCAGTAAGCATAGTGTTGCCAGGTCCAGCCTGGGAAATTCCTGGAGATTTTGGGGGTGGAGTCTGGAGAAGGTGGGGTTTGGGGAGGGGAGGGAGCTCAGCAAGGTATAATGCCATAGAGTCCACCCTCCAAAGCAGCCATTTTCTCCAGGTGAACTGATTTCCATCACCTGGAGATCTGTTGTAATTCCAGGAGATCTCCAGTCACCACCTGGGGGCTGGCAACCCTATGTAAGCACCATGCTTTCACACAGAACATACATGTGGCAGGAAAGGCGCAGTCACATAATAGACACCACAACTGCTGCTCCACATTGTCAGAATCTATCATGGGTCTGGTTTCTGTTGAGAGCAGGTGCGGTCTTTTACTCCAACAGGGCCTGAAGCAAGGAACACAGCCTGTCAGGTCCATCTTTGTGAACTTTGCAACCATCTTCTGTGTGTGTGTCTAGTTTTTCACATAAGCTGTCCAGCTCCTGGGAGGACTGCGCTCTTATCTGAGATGGCTCAACACAGCGGCCTTGGGACAGTTCCTTCCTACTCTTCCACTGGCTATGCCCAGCTGATTGGGCACCGAGGGTGGGGGGCTTACAGAGAGGAACTGAAACTTTGTAGCAAGCATTCCATACGTCATTCTCAACAAGAGCCCTGTGTACAGCCAGACGCTTTTAACTGCCTCTGTGTAACCTATGGAAATATATATGCTGTAGCCATGATTTCTCATTAAAAAACCTTGACTCAAGAGAGCTTGGATTTCTTGCTGCAAGGGGTGGGAGTCAGCTCCAATGTATCCTGTTCTCCATAGACTGATACAGCCCAGGGAAGTCAAGTCCATAAGCAGCAGTCAAAGGCTGGAAAAGCCAGAGGCTGACCGAATAATCCAAGGCAAGCTAGGGACCAAATTCCAAAGGCAGCAAGAAGGGGGTAGCTGCTCCTTCTACTAGGAAGCTCACACAGCGAGGCAAGTTGCTCAAACGAAAGAGCCTGCCTCTCGAGCGTGGCTTTATAGAATCTAGTGGAGTGGGATTGGTCTACTGAAGTCAGGTGACTGAGGGCTGAGTCGGGGGAATAGGGCGTGCATTGGAGCCTTAGGGGGCACCCTTATCTGGCAAAGGTTGTAGCAGGAAAACAACTCAGGTGAACTAGGAGGTGTTCTAGATACACCCTACCACCGCTATTTTGACATGTGGCCTTGGAATGTATTAAAAAAAATACAGTTTGATCTATAACTGAAATGAAATTTTGAGTGGTATTTTTTGGAGAGGGGAGAAGAACGATTTCACTAGATCGTGATTGTTTGGTGTAGTGGTTAAGAGCGGCAGGACTCTAATCTGGAGAACCGGGATTGCTTCCCCACTTGTCCGCTTGAAGCCAGCTGGGCGTCCTTGAGTCAGTCACAGCTCTTTCAGAGCTCTCTCAGCCCGACCCACCTCACAGGGTGATTGTCATGAGGATAATTGTAAACTGCTGTGAGTGTGGCATTAAGTTGTCCTGAAGTACGGTATATGAATCAAATGTTGTTATTAAGAGCAGAGGAAGTGATTTTATATCATTGGGACTTTTTTTTGCTGCGCTTTCCCATGACTGATGCCCTTGTTTCCTTTTCGATGGTTCCGTTTCAAGCGCGCTTCTCTCTCCGTAGTCATCCCTGAGGCACATGAGGACACAGTTCTCTGATTACCTTGAGCTCTCCTGCTTCCATCCGCTCAGTTCCATCAGCTGCTTCCCAGATTCCTGTACAGAATCCTTTGCTGACAGCTGCTATCCATTTCCCCCTGAGAGGTTTGTGCAACCTGATTTTCCCCAAGTGTCTGCGCTAGTACAAGAGGCAGTCATTCTGGCTTGTGTTTCCCCTTTGCACAGTCCCCTTGGGGCTTTCCACCAGCGCTGAAAATTGCCAGTGGCGAAAAAAATTACCAGTCGCCATTGGACACCAACCCACACTCTATTCATGCCTATAGTAATAAAAAGGATCTCAGTTTTGAGATGTCCCAGCTAGGGTTCCCGGGTCTCCCGACCTCCCCAGGGGGAAATTGAAGGCCTGGCACCTAAATTGCCTGCATCAGGGCCTCTGCGATGACGTCACTTCTGGGAAATGATGTCATCGTGTAGGCCGTGGCCGCCCATGGAGCGCTCTTGTGCTCTGCAGGGGGCCCGATCTGGGCCAAATCGGGCCTGAAATGGCCTGGAGACGAGGGAGCACTCGCCCACCCGGCAGCAGTCCGTTCCTGGCCATTTCTGGCCCGATTCAGCCTGAAACAGGCCCCAAATGGTAAAAAGGGGGCCCAAACGGCCTGGATCAGGCCTGAAATAGTCAGGATCAGGCCACTGCCAGGTGCAGGAATGCTCCCCTGCCCAGCAGTGGCCTGATCCTGGCCATTTCAAGCCCGAATTGGGCCCAAACAGGCTCCAAGCGGCCAGGAGCGGGCCTGGATTGGGCCCGAAATGGCCAGAATCGGGCCGCTTCCAGGTTGGGAAGCACTCCTCTGGCTGGCAGTGGTTCGATCCTGGCCGTTTCGGGCCTGATCTGGGCCCAAAATGGCCAAAACGGGCCCCAAGGCTAGGATCGGGTCCAAAACAGCCTGGAACAGGTCGCTGCCACTTGGGGAAGCACTCCCCTGCACGGCAGCGGCCTGATCCTGGCTGTTTTGGGTGTGTTTAGGACCGCGGGAGTCTCAAGGCCACCCGGAAGCGCACCTGGGAGGCCCGTGCCTCCCCTGCTGGCCAGGTAAGCAGGGGTAGGGGGTGGAAGGTGATTGCGGGGGATGCCCTGCCCCTAGAAGGGGACTGGCAACCCTAGTCCCAGCATCCCCCTTGGGTGAAACCTCCTAACCATGGCCCTGACCCAGTTCAGTTATCTGGTGATCAAATGCAGGTATATCTTGACCTGGGGGTGGTTTGGTAGTGGATGAAAGCAATCTTGAAAGAGGAGAACTATAGGCGGAAGCATAATTCGGTTCTGCAGTTGCTCTTGACCTGGATCTTCCTTGGTTGTCCTCTTGGCTATAGTCAGGAAACCAAGCTCCGATTAGCTGGTGGTTATTACCTTGTATATTTTAACTTTATATTGTACTGCTGCGCTGTGCGTTGATTTTAAACTGTTTTAAGATGTAAGTTTTATTATAAATGTTTTTACCAGATGTATTCCACCCTGGGCCTGCTTGTGCGGGGAGGACGGAATAAAAGTCAAAAGTAATAAATAAATGAAAGTAAAGACAACAGACGTCAAGAACCCCCCTGTTCCCCACCTTTTTTTGGGGATGAGCTCCAGGGGAAGATCAGCCAGGCTAATTTGGGAAAGCATGCGGGTGTGTGTGTGTGTGAACAGAGAGGAGGAAAGACTTAACATACTTGCCTTTGAGACGAGAGAGAGCGAGAGGATTCAATTAAGTTTTGCAGATTTCTAAGGGAGTTCAAATAAGGATATGCGAAGGAACCTAATGGCTTATTATATAATAAGAGTACGAAATGGTCTTATTTTGAGTCACTGCTCAATTGCACACTGCTGAGCCACAGCCCTCCCCAGTAAAGACAACACTTAAGAGTTGTTCCTCTGGATAAAATGGTGTTCCAGAATTTATGTTTGGCTGGAAAGCCTGCATCCAAATCTCTGCTAAGGTCGCTTGCGTGCAGGTCTGACCTCAATTAGGGCTCGTGTACATGTAACTCTTGAGAAAGTGGTCGCTTTGGAGGGTGGACTATGTGGCATTATCTAACTAGTTTTCCCCACTGTGAGTTAGCAGGTTGAACTGAGCCTTTGTTAACCCAACACAAACGCTGAGGACAGATTTGTTTCCTTTTTCTCCAGACCGGGTTCCTCAGGGCTCACGATCCAACTCTAACCTTTTAACCACAGCTTACAGCTATACACCCGGGTTCCTGGCTGCTTTTTATCTCACAGATATCCTGGCCACAGAACCTGGCCACAGAAAGTTATATTGGACGGGCCGTTCACAGGGTGCTTGTTTACTTCCTTACGTCCTCCTCTAACCTGATCCCAAATCCAAAATAAAAACCAAAGTAAAAAGCCTGACTAAGCTGATGCTCTTATCCAGGGCTGCATTTTCCCTGTCTGAAAAAGTATCTCTTTCCTTCTTAAGCTGAGGCTGGCTCACCCCCACCTCTATCCTCGCCGGCTGCCGCTGCCCAAGAGATTTTTTTTAAAAAATCAGCAGTTAACATATGATAACATTATAACAGTAGAATAAGTTTTCTGTTTGATTATCTACATTCTCAGGATTCATTAAAAAAAGTTCCCTGGTCCTTTTCATTGCAGAGATAGACCTTTCCCTTTATAGCTCTGCAACAAAAATGGTGCTATACTTAATCTTTTCTTTTAAATGAAACCTGGTAATTCAGAGGACCTAACAGACAGATTATTATGTTAAAACAATATGTCAGTTGCTGGTTGTTAAAATAAAAACCCATCCGTGGCTGGGAGGAGAGCGACGAGGATGATCAGGGATCTGGAGACTGAGCCCTACGAGGAAAGGCTGAGGGCCTTGGGAATGTTTAGTTTGGAGAAGAGGAGGTTGAGGGGGGACATGATTGCTCTCTTTAAATATTTGAAAGGCTGTCATTTGGAGGAGGGCAGGGAGCTGTTCCAGTTGGCAGCAGAGGGTAGGACCCGAAGCAATGGGCTTAAATTACACGCACCAAGGTACCGGCTGGATATTAGGAAGAATTTTTTCACGGTCAGAGTAGTGCAAAAGTGGAATCAGCTGCCTAGGGAGGTGGTGAGCTCCCCCTCACTGGCAGTTTTCAAGAAGAGGCTGGATGATGCTTTAGGCTGATCCTGCACTGGGCAGGGGGTTGGACTAGATGGTCTCTGTATGACCCTTCCAACTCTATGGTTCTATGGGAGGGTAGACCACTGCGGGGGGGCTAGGGCAGGGAAAATATGGGAGGAAGTGCCATGTGGAAGCCCCATTGCTTCTACATTGTATCAACAGCTGCAGAGGCAACAGAGAAGTCACACAAGCTCATCCCCGTCTGGAAGACGCCTCGTTCAAGAAGCTCCTTAAGTGGCCGTGGAGAAAGTCACGTTGTCTAAAAGCTGGACCAGCTATTTGAAGGGAGCCTGTGGTGTTGTCTCGGGAATGTTCTCAGCAACTCTTTTGTCACTCTGTCCCTCCATTCCGGTGGAGAACAGTAATTGACTGTCGTTTGGACATATTTTTGGAATTTGAATTGGCTGCTGGCTAAGGGCACAGTTGAAACACATCTGACATTTCAGTGCGGCACTGGTTTCTTTTAAAAATATGGTTTTGTTTCTAAATGATTGTTTCTCCTTGAGGACAGTCCCTGATTCATCAGAGTAGGAGATGGCAACTCATGTAGGACTCTTAATCTGGTTGCTATTATCTTGCCACAGAAGGCATATCTATTGGATTTTTATCCTCTCCTTCCTTGACGAAGGTCAGAGCTGGATATCTTCTCCTTTTATTCTCATGACAATCCTGTGAGGTAGGTTAGGCTGAGAGAAGGTGACTGGCCAAAGAGACCCAGTGGGCTTCTTGGGGGTCTGGACTCGGGACTGCCTGGCCCAAGTCCAACCACTGTCTCGAGCTTGCTGTCCAGGTTGTAGTCCTAAAGTGGCATAATGCTTATTTCTTCTCCATGGGGAAAGCTGGGAACTATAATTTGGCAAGGAGAGCAGTAGGTAGAGACAACTGAAATAATTTTCAGCACCCTTGCTAGACTATAGTTCCTAGAATTCTTTAGGTAAAGCCTTGAGACTTAGGCTCTAGTCTGTTTCATTGCAGAGGTATAAGAGGAAAGGTGCAGGCAGCATTTGTCCAGAATGCTTGGAAAGGAATGGGGAGGAGAAGCTGCAGGAATTCACTGCACAACTGACTGTGTGGATGATTCACTGCCACTGCAAATGCCCCTGCATCATTTTCTTTAGTGGATTTATGCCTGTAAAGTGTTTGCTTTTGACTTTTTGTGGCCTTGTTTACTTCCCGTATCACGCTGCTTTGCAGATAGAAGGGTAGTAGTTCGAAATCTCTGGTACAGTTCTGCCTACCCCTGAATTAGGCAGAATTGCACCTTGTTAAAATAGAATTGAAAACAACACAAATTAATTACTGTTTATATACATATTCAGTGCTTTTTTTCTGGGAAAAGTGATGGTGGAACTCAGGACCGCACTTTGGGTCCGCTGGAACAAGGGAGGAGTTTTTTAAAGTTTAAATTGCCCTTGGTGAGAATGGTCACATGACTGGTGGCCCCACCCCCTGATCTCCAGACCGAGGGGAGTTTAGATTGCCCTCCACGCCACTTGGCGGTGCAGAGGGCAATCTAAACTCCTCTCTGTCTGGAGATCAGGGGGCGGGGCCACCGGCCATGTGACCATTTTTAAAAGGTGCTGGAACTCTGTTCCGCTGTGTTCCCGCTGAAAAAAAACCCTGTACATATTTATTGAGTCTTCGTTAGTTTTCACGACTGGAAGCAACAGCAGGACAAAAGAAATAGTGTGTATACCAGGAGAAGTGAAGCCCCTCTGAAAATACTAATCT
The DNA here is from genome assembly GCF_028583425.1 of Eublepharis macularius. NCBI lineage: Eukaryota > Metazoa > Chordata > Lepidosauria > Squamata > Eublepharidae > Eublepharis > Eublepharis macularius. The sequence goes on along the minus strand of NC_072797.1, from coordinate 11,889,232 downwards.
GTTTGTCTCCCACCGCAGTTTTTGTGCTGTTGGTTAGCACCATATGTCACTGTTTTTTTAAAATGCATACATAAGCAAACCAAGCCCTTCTAGGTGCACTAAAAATAAAGAGCGAGGGAGAAAAAAAACCCAAACTAGATTTTGCAAATTTAGCTTATTGCTATTGATAAAACACCGTCACCTTGACCGTTAGCAGTAAGGCAAAGATAAACATACCTTGAGATTTTCATTCCTGCGGCTTTTTGGGGAAATGTATTCTTTCCGTCGTGTGACAGTTACAGAATGTGATGTGAAAATACCAATTGCCTCGTTTTCTTGCTAGTGGGCTGCAGTTTAGCTGGCAGAGTGGAGAGGAAATGGCCAACTGGACCGGCAGCCTCAATTTCACGGATGGCGGAGCTCTGCGGAGCGGCGCTGACCCAGGCACCAGGTACCAAGACCAGGGACTGATGGCAGAGGGGGGGCCGTGATCGCCAGGAGAATTGGCCGGGTGCAATCAGGGAAGGGGGCCTCGGCTCTGTGGCAGAGCAGGGGTGGGACCGTGGCTCAGTGGTAGAACGTCTAATTGGCATATAAAAGGTTCCGGGTTTAATCCCCAGCAACTCCAATAAGGATCAGGTTCTAAGTGGTATGAAAGAGCTCAGCGTAAGACCCCAGAGGACACTGATTCAGTATACCGAAATGTCATGTGTGCACACACCCATGCCATTGATATATTCACTGCAGAACTGAGTTGATCTCTCTCTGTCCCAGGGCTCATTTCGAGGGGGAATGCGCAGGAACGCAGTTCCGGCAGTTCCCCAAAGAGGTCACGTCAGGTGGCCCCGCCCACCTGACTCTCGGCCATTTTGGGCCCATTTTGGCCTGGATTGGGGCCGAAACGGCCCGGATCGGGCCTCTGACAGGTGGTGGATCACTCTCCTGTTCAGCAGCGGCCCGATCCTGACCATTTGGAGCCCCTTTTTGGCCATTTTCAGCCCCTTTTTGCCATTTTGGGCCCAATTTTGGCCCTGAATGGCCAGGATTGGGTCCAAAGCAGCCAGGATAGGTGATGTCAGGGGGCGTGGCATATGCAAATCAGCTATGCTAATGACACATTTCCTGCAATGTCAAGGGGTGTGACTTATGCCAATGAGTTATGCTAATGAGTTCCTGCAGCTCTTTTTCTACGAAATGACCCCTGCTCTGTCCGCCCTGAGCCTGTGAAAGCGGGGAGGGTGGAATATAAATGTAAGAAATTAAATTAAATTAAATTAATGTTTCTCAGGGGAGAGATAAAAGACTTTGATTGCTTTGTAATCTTCTGCCGTTTCTATCCAGACTAAGCTATTGTGTTCTCATGCAACTTCTTTGGTTTTCGCGCCTAAATGCAAACTGCTCCCAGGGAGGGGGGAATAATACACCCTATATCAATAGTGCCTTTGCTCGTATACTCATTCCTGCCAACTTTCCCATCTATGGATGTACCCATGAACTTAATGGATCTCTAAGTAAAAACCTTTTAACCAATGCACTGTAGTGCTTGCTGTGAGGGGTTTGTGGGGGGGGTCTATCTGCCATGGACTGCCGTCCCTAGAGCTGACAGGGAACTTCATAAGTTTAGGGCTTTGTCTAGTTAAAAGCTGTGCTGGGAAGGGCCAGTTGTACAGAGAATGGAACATACTGCAAAATATTAGAAAGAGTTCTTAATTTCCCAGGATGTTTATGGTTTGGGCAGACATGTTGGCCTTGTACCTATTACAGAGAGTCTTTTTATTAGGCGTATCTGTTTATTGTATCAAATACTTATTTAATTTTTTGACAAAGGAGAGAGTTATACCCCGCAGTTAGCTCTCTGTTGAAATTAATGGGACGTAAAAGGGACCATTCCAGCCAGGCAGTGCTTAAAGTCTTGCACCTGGAAAAGCTATGCAATCCTAAGCACTCTTTTCTAGGGGTAAACCTCACTGGACAGACCTGAGTAAGGCTCTGAGTAGACCTATTTAAGATTGCTATCTGAGACCTCCCCGGGCAGCTCTTTGATAATGAAACACATCTTGTGTACAATTGGCTTGGATTCTGCCAAAAGTTACTGTGGGTGGAAGGGTTTCTGTAAGCGGAGTGCAACATTCTTGCCTTCCTCTCTCTGTAGTCCAAAATGCCCCCTGGAATTCTGCTCTTGGGGGACAGGGACCCCCCCCCCCGTCCACTCCAGGGAAATCATGACGGGGGGAATTGGAGGTCTGCAGTGAGGTGGGGGGGGGAGTTGGTGAAAGTGCCCCCTTCCATCAGTAGAAATGTTAGGTGGGATCTGATCTGTTGTCTGAATATTTAACAACCATCCTTTAGAGCAGGCCAGTATTAACCCTTGTAAACAAATGCAGTGTTTGTGTGTGTGAGGCTGCCTAAGACCAGTTAGTGACTTTGTGGCTAGTGCTAGAGGTTTTTCGAATCGAGGTTTGGCAGCTCAAAGACGTCTCTCTTGGTGTGATCAGTAGGGTTGCCGGGCTGAGCCTGGCAACTGGTGGGAGGGTTGGGGGCATGGGGTGAGTGGGTGCGATGTTGGTGACAAAGGGTAGCTCTAGGAATTGCCCAAAACTCTATGGTAAAACTGGCAAGGTCTAGAACTACCTGTTGTCACTTTTGAGTTTTACTTGGAAGTGTTGTAGTGACGTCAGTGGTGTCACTGTCTTTTAAAAAATTTCCCCGCCACTGCTTATCTAGTCTAGGCATCAGATATGGGCTTTTTCTACCAGTGAATCAATAACCGACTTGTGTTTGGTGTGTTTGGCTTCATGCCTTCCCTGTCCTCTGGCTTTATTAGGGTTTCAAACAAAAAATACCTTGTGTAAATCACTTTTGGCAGAGAGAGTAGTTGGAGCCAGAGGAAGGGGACCGTACAATACAAGCACCTCTGCCATGTCACTGCGGACTCTGGAACACTACGGTTTGACTCCAAACCAACAAAAATCTTGTAACACAATTTAGGTCCATTAACTTGTTACGATGTGTACTTAAATCAAAATTCTGCATCAAGGCCAGCTATCTGTTACAACCAAAATAATTAATAGTTATTGGCCCTCCTTCATAGTTCTAGTGTTGTGTGTTTATGTGCTTATATGTTTTTACTGAATTATTTTATGCATTATTTAAAATGTCATTTTAATGTTCAGACGTTTGCTGCTTTGGAGACCCTGTTTGGGTGGAAAGCCCGCATAAAAGTGTTTTAAAGGAATAAATATTTTTTCAGCCTGCTTCAAATAATTTAAAACACTTCATGTACATGTCTACCAGTCCTAACCACAGCCCTATAAGTAGAAAAGAGCAAGAGTCCAGTAGCACCCATAAGGCTAACAAAATTTGTGGTAGGGGATGAACTTTTGTGAGTCACAGCTCACTTCTTCAGATATAGCTAGAATGTGAGTCCATTTATCCTTATATGCTATTGTCATTCCCCAACTATTGTCATTTACCTGCTATTGCCAAGATGGAAAGTGGAGTGATTTCACTCCATTTTCAGGTGGACTCACATTTAGCTGTATCTGAAGAAGTAGCTGTAACCCACAAAAGCTCATATTGAAATATATGTTCAGTAGCACCTATAAGACTAACAAAATTTATGATAGGGTATGAGCTGAAGAAGTGAGCTGTGACTCACGAAAGTTCCTACTCTACCACAAATTTTTTTAGTCTTATAGCTGCTATTGGTCTCTTGCTCTTTTCTACTGCTACAGACAAACCAGTGTGGCTACCCATCTTGATCTAACAGCCCTAGAAGGTAGGCCTATAGTGTCATCTTTGTCGCATTTGCGTGAGTTGAATCTGAGTCTCCCCAATTCTACTCCAGCACTGGAGCCATTGCACCGTGAATGGAGCACACTGATCCCCTCCTAACAACTTTGTGGTTTGTATTTCAGGTTGCATGGTGGGCTTGAGTTCTTCTGACACGTGGTCTCTGCCAGTGGTCAGTGCTTGAGCTATAACAACAACGACAACATTCAATTTATATACCGCCCTTCAGGACAACTTAATGCCCACTCAGAGTGGTTTACAAAGTATGTAATGATTATCCCCACAACAACAACATTCGATTTATATACCGCCCTTCAGGACAACTTAATGCCCACTCAGAGTGGTTTACAAAGTATGTAATTATTATTATTATCCCTACAACAAACACCCTGTGAGGTGGGTGGGGCTGAGAGAGCTCTGAGAGAGCTGTGACTGACCCAAGGTCCCCCAGCTGGCTTCAAATGGAGGAGTGGGGAATCAAACCTGGCTCTCCAGATTAGAGTCCTGCCGCTCTTAACCACTTCACCAAATTGGCTCCCCTGATGTTTTAGGCACTCAAAGCTTCCATGTGTTTTCCAATTCATGCTCGCTGTGCTCTCCCTAATCTTCTTTTATGCTCTCTGATTCCCTTTCATCTTTGCATCCCTTGATCTTTCTCGTTTTCTAAATCCAGCTATTTTCCAAAAAGAAGGAAAAAAAACAACACCTTCCGCTTTACAGGGGAGATGCTCGCTTCTTCTCTCTTGCCTGTCCTTGATTTCTATGCATCTTCTGATCTTGGCAGGATGCAAGAGTTTCATGCTGGCAGAGCAAATAAAAAGTCTGCTCCATGCAGCATGATACCTTCCGACAGCCGCTCAGCGGTGGAGATTGTCACTGATGTGAGCGAGCATGAGGAAAAAGAGAATACCTGGGAGCAGATGTTTCCAAACTGAGCCCCGTAGCTGGTTGGTCCCGAACGCCACTGAAGCCCCAAAGATAATCTGTGTGTTTGCTGCTCACTTAAGCTGAAGAACAGCATGGAGGAATGGTGGAAGGTCATTCAAGATGATTCCGCACACGTTGGAGAATGCACTTCCAATCCTCTTTATAGATCATTTGGAATGGATTTTTTTGTGTGCGGAACAAAAAACCCACTTCAGACGATTCATCAAGTGCATTGAAAGTGCATTATCCAACATGTGCGGAATCAGCCTCAGTTATATCTCTCTCTTTCCAATAACTTGTTTGAGGTGGCTTTCATATATATATATATATTTTAAAAATCACAGAATACCATAAATCAGAAGAGTGTAAATTAGCATTTAAAAAAGAACAAAGTGAAAACCTGCTGTAAAAATTCAGAGCAGACGAGAAAAGATGCCCTTCCATTGTTTATTACTCTTTTCTAGTATTTTTTTACCCAGATTTTCAGACCAGAATGATATTGTGGCAATCAAAATCTCTACGAATATCAACTATAATATTCTTTTTAAGGGGAGTTTGTGGAAAGGGTTCTTGGTCCAGGTATGAGGGAGTGGTGCCCAGGAAACGGCAGAGGTGCGGTGGAGATAGGATTGCCAGCCTCCAGATGGTGGCTGGAGATCTCCTGGAATTACAACTGATCTCCAGGCCACAGAGATCAGTTCCCCTGGAGAAAATGGCTGCTTTGGAGTGTGGACTGTATGGCATTATACCCCATTGAGGCCCCTCCCCTCCCCAAACTCCACCCTCTCCAGGCTCCACCCCCTATTCTCCCGGAATTTATCAACTTGGAGCTGGCAGGTTGTCCCTAGCTGTGAGGGAGATGGGACAACAGGGCCGGGAACAACCCATGGGACAACCTGCGTCAGCCTTTTCTGCTTCTCTGCTTCTGGTTGGACCAGGGCTGCCCCCAGACACGTGAAAAAGCCTTATATCAAATCACACAATTGGTCCATCAAGGTCAGTATTATCTACTCAGAGTGGCAGCCACTATCCAGGGTCTCAGGTGGAGGCTTTTCACCTCACTTACCTGGTCCTTTTTTTTTTTTTTTGGAGATGCTGGGGATTGAACTTGGGACCTTCGGCATGTAAAGCAGAGGCTCTTCCACTGAGCCGGAACCCCTCCCGACAAAAGTACACTCCGGGTTCATCCCAAGTGTCATGTTAAAATGTGTGACATGCTGTTAGCATGAGTAGGTTAACCTACTGCTTATCTTTTGGCATTCTGTACATTTTTCCATCAATTCTGCTCTTCACATTTGTATCCCTCCCTTCCTCTGAGAAGATTAAGGCAATGCACATGGCATGTCTACCCCTTTTATCCTCCAAACAACCCTGCAAGGTAGGTTAGGCTGTGAAAGAATGATTGGATACCGTCTCGAATTCCTTCCCCCTCAATGCAGGGACTGCTGAATTTGTAACTGTACGTAAGTGGTGCCTTGCTGACCCCCCCCCCCCCGAGGCAAGTAGAGTTCCTGAAGCTTGGTCCCCCTAGATACTCCCTTTGTGGCACAGGTGAGGAGAGATGTAAAGGTAAAGGTCCCCTGTGCAAGTACCAAGTCATTACTGACCCATGAGAGGACGTCGCATCATGACGTTTTCTTGGCAGACTTTTTGTTACGGGGTGGTTTGCCATTACCTTCCCCAGTCATCTACACTTTACCCCCAGGAAACTGGGTACTCATTTTACCGACCTCGGAAGGATGGAAGGCTGCGTCAACCTTGAGCCGGCTACCTGAACCCTGCTTCCGCCAGGTTCGAACTCAGATCATGAGCGGAACTTGAGCTGCAGTACTGCAGCGTACCACTCTGCGTCACAGGACTCTTTTTTTTTTAAAGGCACATGTTCAGAATTTAACATCCAGTGTGGCATGACAACCTTGTGAGGTAGGCCAGTTTGGACTCTCCTTTATGTTTTAAAAGCCGTTCCCTGTTCTGCTGTGCGACTGTGGGCAACCCAACTTTTTAAAACTCAACATGTAGTTTGGCTATCAATCTTGCAATTCACTGGGTACTCTTGCAGCAGTCATTGCAGGGTTGTTGTAAGGAAAAAATGAAGGGGAGAACCATTTACACTATGCAGAGGAAGGATAGGAAAAAAATTGCTAGGTAGAATGCAAATGACAGGCAGCGATGAATATCAAATTCCTCCCCCACCCCTGGCAGGTTTTTTATATTGGTTAAGGGAATGAACGAAGAGCCCAGACGTCTCTGATTCAGATGTTCTCGGAATCACAGATGTGCTTGGTGGCCTTAGAAAAGCCATTGTGTCTTGCGATCCAGCCTGCCATCTGTAGCTTGGATCCCATCTGGCCACACAGAACGCTGGCTTGAAATGCTCAAAGCCCTCAAAGAAAACACTGTTTAAATAATAAATATTATTATTAGCAGCAGCAGGTGTCTGGCAGGCAATAGCAGGGGATGTTTTATGCGTCACGTCATGCCCCTGCCAGGCAACGGCTACATTTCCAGTATAAAGGAACCCCTGTCCAGTTGCCGTCTCAGTGGACAACCCGATGCCCTGTTTATTCCCTCCGCTCCTCTTTCTGTTTATCAGGTTCTACTCTGGTGTCGTGATGCCTGTGTGGATGGGAGCCCAAGACCTTCATTTTCATGGTTGTCTTGTGGACCAGAACCAACGGCTTGAAATCAAATCAAAAGAGCTTTCGGCTAAACGTTAGGAAGAATTTCCTGACAGTTAGAGAAGTCCCTCAGTGGAACAGGCCTCCTCGGGAGGTGGTGGGCTCTCCTTCTTTGGAGGTTTTTCAGCAGAGGCTAGATGGCCATCTGACAGTAATGCTGATTCTGTGAACCTGGGCAGATCATGAGAGGGAGGGCAGGAAGGGTTTTACGTCAGTGCTTAGTTATCGTGGGCGGCCCCTCGTGGAGGTGTTTTGCCATCTTCTGGGTGTGGAGCAGGGGGCAGGGGTCACTCGGGCTGTCGGGAGGGGGGTAGTTGTGAATTTCCTGCATTGTGCAGGGGGTTGGACTACATGACTCTAGCGGTCCCTTCCAACCCTACGATTGTATGATTCTTTGATTCTGTGATTCTATGAATATACTTTTCCCTTCTCAGTATACCGACAAAAAACTTGCCGTTGCCCAGAAGAGCTGTGAGTTTGCCCAGTATATTTCCAGACTGAAGATACCTAGGTAACATAACAAGCTATCTCATGCGGTCTGGCTTTGGATCTGTCTGGCGTTACCTAATCTGGCCAGCAGCTGTTCTTTTAGATCTCAGGCCCGGTTACCCGAGACCCCTTGAACTAGAGACTGAACGCAAAACACTTAGCAAGCAACATGCGTGCTGTGCTGCTGAGCTATGGCCACTTCCTGGGACGCTGCCCTGTGGCCAGGCACGATCTGCTACCTGTCTGTGCAGCTCCCTTTCCAAAAGGGTAATTCCTTTTCTCCTTCCTGCCTTCTAACTTCACCAACCACCCCCTCCACGTCCTTCAAGAGGAACCACCTTGCACGCTAGAAGCAGGCTTGCCAACTTCCAGGTGGTTGCTGGAGATCTCCTGAAATTACAACTGTTCTCCATGCCACAGAGATCAATTTCCATGGAGAAAATAAACAAGGAAATTCAAGACCACCTAATGACAAACCACTTCAACACAACCTTATATAAACATTCATGTAATTAATGCAGTATAAACCAATTGCCAGCATTTGTGCAATTCATACAATGTAATTATTCAATGACCGTTCATTACTAAATGCAGTTTCAAGACATTTATACAGTCTTCGTTGCAAGACCTATAAAGTGCTAAATGCTAAGTGCAAAGAAATGTTATTAGTCCCCAGCTTCCAGTCATAAATCAGTGAGCAAGATAATTCCGTCCAATATGTCAGTATAAATGGCCACGGAGGCACTATAGGTCAAGAGGCACATAGAAAGAAATATCCATCTGACGGGAAGACCAGTTGAGGGTCCCGTTTCTGGATTCCCTTTTTCAAAGATAGTATATAAACTCCGACGTTCCCACCATTCAATTTAGACCTTGTGCAAAACACAAGCAGTTAAACCACACAATATAACTACATACACATCCATTAACAACAAAACAACCATTGCACAAGACCCATAATACTCACTTGCACTTAAACGGTCAATTATATAACGTCGGGTGCTGTTCCGAGTGAAGGCTGCGTAACAGCATGGTTACATTCAATCAATATATTCTCAGTTATGAATAACATTTCTTCGCACTTAGCACTTTATAGGTCTTGCAACGAAGACTGTATAAATGTCTTGAAACTGCATTTAGTAATGCCCACTCAGAATAGTTTACAAAGTATGTTATTACTACACCCTGTGAGGTGGGTGGGGCTGAGAGAGCTCCAGAGAACTGTGACTAGCCCAAGGTCACCCAGCTGGCTTCAAGTGGAGGAGTGGGGAGTCAAACCTGGCTCTCCAGATTAGCGTCCTGCCGCTCTTAAGCACTACACCAAACTGGCTCTATAAGGATAGAAAGATGGGGAAATGATGCTGCGTGGGTCCCCCTGGAGAGAAAAAGATGTCCTGTCCGTTTAATGGAGGCTTAATGTGTGTAAATGAGCAGCTGACGCTTTTCATGACATGGAAGTAAATAATCAAAACTACAACCACCACCAGAATTATAATTTAATTCTGAAAATGCGAAAGTGCTGTGCAAAAATGCAATACTAGTGAAATAACTTAATAACTACATAAATAGGTGTTCATATACAAAAAGTGAGTCCATACATTATATACAGAATGCAATAAATACAATCAACAAGTCACTGTCCGAAATATAGGAGTAAAGTGCGATGTTCCAGCAAGGTGGAAAAGCGCTGCTTGGTGGAGAGCCAACCGGATGTCTTCTCATGGAGGTTCACAGTCCCAAAGTAAATACGTTATGGTGCCGACAGGGACTATGCAGACCAACTTTGGAGCAGTCGGAGAGCAGAGCATAAAACCGTTGTGGATTTCATAGTCAGTCCTAATTGCTTTATGCCCGATGATGAAGTGAGTTTGCCTCACGAAACGGGTTAAACAGAAATAATGCTTGCCATACCCCGTCGGCACCTATTTATGTAGTTATTAAGTTATTTCACTAGTATTGCATTTTTGCACAGCACTTTCGCATTTTCAGAATTAAATTAAATTATAATTCTGGTGGTTGTTGTAGTTTTGACCTTTTGGTCCACCAGATTTGCCCGTTTTTGTGGTAGCTTGCCATGGAAGTAAATGTCAGCTGACAAAGGTGCTGTTGAATGGACAGGGCTTCCCCCCTGCTTTATGCATTTAGGAACTCTAGTGCTACCCTAGCCTCTTTCATTCGGACTGCTCTTTCCCATTCTGTTGATATATACCCCGAAAGTAGCTTTGTCATATCTGTAACCATACATCCATGCCATTGTCTATTGTTAGCCTGATATTTTCAACCATCACTGTTGCTGTACCCCGATGTCATATTGCTAATGCCATAGCTTGCTTTCACAGGGCCTCTGCAGCTGCAGCTGTCTTATCTAACGCTTTGAAGCCCTCAGTGCTTATGACCTTTGTACACGGCTCGCTCCCATGAATTACTGTGTTTCAGTTTAATCTCATGCCTTTTAGTGTCTCAATAGGTAAAATATGGGAGAAGTTCTCAGAACTGGTTCGCGCCAAAAGTTGTGTTTTACTATTGGGAGGGGGAAAGGAGTAATTGTGCTCTATAATAGAAAGATTTTCACACGTCTTGAGTATTCTTGTCAACCTACTGTTACTGCTAAGTTCCTTACCTTGCTTCTGAGTAATCCTATGGACATATCTGTGGAAATGATCCGATTCCTGAATAAAACCTTTTAACCAAGAACCTGGATTTCTTGCTGTAATGGTACAGGGGTCTATCTGCCGTAGCCTGACCAAGCTTGACTTTGAAAACAGAAAATTGCACACAATGGCTGTTGAGCTCGGTCCTTTTGCTGGAGCTGCCTGGAGGCATCTGATTGAAGAGGATAATAAAAAAGAGTCCAGTAGCACCTTTAAGACTAACCAATTTTATTGTAGCATAAGCTTTTGAGAATCACGAAGAGAACGTGATTCTCGAAAGTTTATGCTACAATAAAATTGGTTAGTCTTAAAGGTGCTACTGGACTCTTTTTTATTTTGCTACTACAGACTAACACGGCTAACTCCTCTGGATTGAAGAGGACAATCTTTGTTCCCCTTTGCAAGCCAGCCCACTTCGGCTTCAGCCTGCAGCGAAACTCTCGTCTCAGCCATGCCGTGCTGTAAGCCTCTTGCTATGGAAATGACCCCGACTGACGTGCTGCTTTGTGTATCTGTGTAGGATGTCCAGCTCTGGCAACAGGGGATATCAACAAGCCCTTAGCAGAGGGAACCATCCACTCATGAGTGAAGATGGGGCACGTTTCTGATGGCCCCACCAAAAAAGGGCTTTCCCCTCTCTTTGGGTGAACCCTGGGGTGGGGGTAGGAGTGGGACGTTTCTGCATCTTAGCAGCAAAAACTGGCTGTGGAAGGCACAGATTGGCCAGTGCTCGTGCCGTTGTCAACACTCTTGCCATCTCTCCGAGTGGTTTGGCATCGGTTCTTTAAAAATGGGTGGGCGTTGAAAACCTAAATGAAGGATGAATCTATCCTAAGACATAAAAGGCAAACTGTGTTGCTGACGACTCACATTTTATCCCTGTGCAGGTGCACTCCGCAGGGATAAGAACTGAGTTGGCGGCAACATGGTTTGCCTTCCTGCTGCCTCTTCGGGGCTTCTAGAGGCCCCAAAAGGCCCAGTGCAGCAGTGGCCTCAAGCAGGCTGGGGTGGCACAACAGGCCCTGGAGTGCTCCTGCGCGCTGCAGTGGCCCAATTCCAGGCCATTTGAGGCTGAATCGGGCCCATTTGGTGCCAAAATCAGCCCTCTATGAAGCATAGGAGCACTCCGGGGCCCATCACGCCACCCTGGCAGAATTCCTGCACTCCGCAGTGGGCTGATTTTGGCCCCAAATGGGCCGAAATCAGCCCGCTGCAGAGCGCAAGAGCTGTTTGTATAGCCTGTTTTAAAAAACAGGCTTGGTCGCTAGTAAACCAATAAACACGGTTTTAGTAATTTGAGATAGCTCAGCTGAGTCATATGGGAATGAATGGCCAAGGCTGATGGTTGATGCAACACTCAACTTGCTGATGTGCGCATGTGCCAAGAAAGCTACAAAGAACCCACGATCGCTGTTTAAATGCTACATCTATCTTCACCTTAGATTTGTCATTCCTAGATTTGGGCATGGCGGGGATGTGGAATGGTATGGTATAGCCCCATCTAGTCAGATCTCAGAAGCTAAACTTGGATGTGGGACCGCCGAGGAAGACTCTCTAGAGGAAGGCAATGGCAAACCTCCTCTGCTTTTGACTTGCCTTGAAAGCCCCTTGCTGGGATCGCCATAAGTTGGTTGCAGCTTGATGGCACGTGCATAGATTTGGGCATAGCTCTTCTTTTAGAGCTCAGTGAATCTAATGCCAGTGGCTGGCTGATGTTGGCAACCTTCTCAAGTGCATCTTTTGCAAAAAAACCCCGATAAGGTTGGTAGGACTCCTGAAAAAACGGCAGAGGTGAAATTTCCCACTTTTTAAAAATTCTTGCTAGGAAAGGCATCACCCGCTAAATTGCTGCCTGCCAGACACCTGTTATTTAGATTTTTATCCAGCCCGTTCCCCAAGAAGCTCAAGGCAGTGAGAACAGCTCCCTTATTATCCCCACCTGCGAAGTAGGTGAGGCTGTGGGCCAAGCTACACATGACGAATGACACTTGAACGGCAAGTGGATTGAGTGGAGGGCAAGTGAACAGGGAGAAATACCATTGCCGTTCAAGTGTCATTCGTCATGTGCAGCTTGGTCCTGAGAGAGGGCTGTTACCAGAACTGCTCTTTTATTATAATGGGGAATTAGCTGTAGCAGTCTGTAACTTAAAATTAAGCGCGGATCATAACCTATGTATACGGAGGTCCCGATCCCAGACACTCTAGTGAAAAAGAGGCAGACGACAAATAAGTTCCAAACACGTGTATTTAGTGTGGCGTAAGCCTAGCTTGCACAATCATACAAGGAACACACAAGATCTAGGAAATATAGAGTAGGAAATGCAGAGACGTTCGCATTAGCGGGTTCCCAACGATGATAAGGGAAATACTCACAATCCTGGAGCGAAGCAGAGACACAGCAGCGAGGGTGGCCCAATGCCAGCACTGGGACCACAGACGGACAGCAAGGAGGTCTGGATAGGGAATGGCCTGAGCACCGAGTGGTCTGAGAGACCAGCTTAAATACCCCAAAACGTACCCTGGGGCTGGTGCTGTACTTGGTGGTTCTCACAGATTAAAACAAAGGTTCTAATGGGTTACTGAATGGCTTGGATGGGCCACTTTAGTAATCAGATTGTGATAAGTGACACCTCAGGAAGAGGGGACAAAAGAGGGAGGGGGAAATCCAAGTGGGCTGAAAGGATGTTCCAGCGGACAGGGCTTGTCCTGATGTCATCAGCTTCTGGAATGCAGAGGTTTCTTTGAGATGCATTCTCTAAGTGCTTGGGATGGTCGGCACTTAGTTCTTCTCCGGGGCGGCTCCTAAGATATGCAGAGCGGGGCGAGGGGCTCTCGCTGCGGACGTGGTGTGCCCGCTTCGCCGAAATGGCTTCCCAAAGCAGTCTTCTTCCCGGGGTCTTCTGGCTGCCTGAGAACATGGATGCTGGCGGGGCATAGCTGGGGCTGGTTAGCAGGCTGCCCGGTAGCGAGGACAAGCTCGGCGACCTACCCGCGGGAGGCTCCAGGCAGGAACTGACCAGGGAGCGCCTAGCCAGGCTCGCTGGAGGTTTCCCCGGCAGGCGCCCGGCTGCTAGCAGCGGCTTGGGCCCATGTGAGGCAGGCTTCCATGGAGGCAGCGGGAACAACACTTTAGAACACAGTCCAAAGCAGGGAACAGGCACGGTCCGTGGCAGATGGCAATGCAGGCACGGGGCACACTTGTAACAGAGTCCAAACACACACTGGGAAGTCCAGATACAGGTCAGGGCAGGGCTGCCCAGAAAAAGAGTCCTTTGTGCAGCTAACCACACATGGAGTCAGTGAACTACACAGTCTATAGCAGCAGCAAGGTAATTGACACGCAGGCAGGAAACTGACACGTGTATCAGAACACACACGTGCAAAGCAATCTTTGGTGTAGCAGTAAAACAGCAATGCAGGAAACTTTAGCACAGTTCATGGCAGGCTTTAAAGCAGGGGAGGGGGCCTACTTGGCAACAGGGCGGCTGGCCTAAACTCATGGAACGAGCATCACAGCAGGGTGGGGATTTAGAGGATCCCTATGACCACCACCACCACCACCACCACCGATTTATATACCACCCTTCAGGGTGCAGAGTGGTACGCTGCAGTACTGCAGCCCTAGCTCCGCTCAGGAAGACTGGATTTTGAAAGTTTTGAATATGGCAGAAATGGACAAATTAACAAGGAAATTGAAAGAACAAGAAGAGTTGGACTATACATTAAGCTGGGAAAAATTTAAGAAATATGTGGGAAAAAAGTGGGTCATGAAGGGGAAATTGTGGTCTTTGGAGAAGTAGGGGAGATAGAAACTTACTTAAGCTTAAAAAGGGGTATATTTTACTATATGTTATTGGATTAGTATAGTATATTTACAGGGATATGTATGTAATTTTGTTTTAGTTAGTTAGCATATGTACTTATTATTACTTATGTAATCTTTATATTTTTAACTAAGACAAGTAATATAGTTAGAGTAGATAGTAGGTATAATATAGATATATACTATATTAATATTATAGATTTTAAGAATTTATATGATATACTTTTTAGATTAAGTTGGGTATGGAAAACTGCTGGGAGTCACCAGAAAAGGGGGGGGGGAAGGATGGGGAAAATGCAACGGGGTGAATAATGAGAATGATTTCTATGTTTATGTTTGTAAACCCATCCAATAAAAATTCTTTAAAAAAAAAAAAAGCTCCGCTCATGACCTGAGTTCAATCCTGGCAGAAGCCGGGTTCAGGTAGCCGGCTCAAGGTTGACTCAGCCTTCCATCCTTCCAAGGTCGGTAAAATGAGTACCCAGCATCCTGGGGGTAAAGTGAAGATGACTGGGGGAGGCAATGGCAAACCACCCCGTAACAAAAGTCTGCCAAGAAAATGTCCTGATGTGACGTCCCCCCATGGGTCAGTAATGACTCGGTGCTTGCACAGGGGACTACCTTTACCTGTCTACCTTCGGGGCAACTTAATACCCACTCAGATTGGTTTACGAAGTATGCTAGTATTACCCCCACAATAATCACCCTGTGGGGTGGGTGGGGCTGTGAGAGCTCTGAGAGCGCTGTGACTGGCCCAAGGTCACCCAGCTGGCTTCAAGCGGAGGAGTGGGGAATCAAACCCGGCTCTCCAGATTTGAGCCCTGCCGCTCTTAACCACTACACCAAACTGGCTAGAGCTCTCAACCTTTTTTAGCCTGTGGGCATTTTTGAAAATCTGGCACAAGATGGTGGGTGCAGCTACAAAATGGCTGCTGCACATGCACAGAGAAGCCCAAGTGCAGGGGAGAAGAGGGGTAATTTTAAAAAATACACTGGGAAAGAGGACTAAAAGAGAATAAAATCAAGACAGGGGAGGCAGCTGCTGCTGCTGCAAGAAGCATTATTTTAATCTGTGCAGCCAGTCGGATCTCCAGTGGCCAATCAGAAGCCTTCCTGGGCAAGAGCCCCACAGGGCCACACACCCACTTTCTAAAAACACTTGATGAGTGCCAGGAAAGTTGTTGGCGGGTGCCCATGGGTGCCCTGTTGGGGAAATGCCCTAGACTATTGGGTCCATGTTGGCATTCTGGAACTAAAGGGCAGGAGAAATGCCAATATAAAAGGTTGACCACCCCGTCCCAAAATATGCACCAGGTGGACTATCCTGATAGTTTACGTCCAATTCTGTTTTGTTTAAGCGACATTGCTATGTCTGCTGTTGGCTCAAACGCATCACTGCGGTAATGGACACCAGTCCAGATTCCGAATACCAGTTCAGGGTCTGGACTGCTACTGCTCTGTTGAATGTCATGTTGCTGAATCGGGCTGATTAAGACAAGCAGGGAGGGCAGATTTCCTGCCTCTTATCCGTTTGGGTTATTTCTGTCGCTTGAAAGGCCTGATCTTGCAGCTGCAGGTTATTACAGCATTCCGAGGAGGAGTCCGGATATGCCAGAATTACTCTTTGCTGGGAAGAAACAGCTCAGGGAGCTTTTTCCAAGGGCAGTCCAGTCTGCTGCATCTTGGAAGAGAGAGGCCTGCCTGAATCTTGACAAGCTGTCTTTGCTAGTCAGTTACAAGGGAAGCAGTGGGTAGAGGAGAGCTGGAAAAGGCGGCCTATATAGCTACATGGCAATTCAGCGGTATTCTTCAACGCCCCCTTCATGCCGAGTTAACTGTTGTGGGATCTCAATAGCACAGAACACAGAAGAGCTTAGATCTCTGCGTAGGTCAGGGATTGCAGCCTGGAGGCCAGATCGGCAAGTGTTGACGGGGCAGGAAAAGTGGGTGGTCACACCATAGCGCCTTGTGAGTGCGACACAATGGTTCCTCCGTGAAAAGGAAAACGGAGACGCCAGGGAAGGAATATGGCTGCAACCCAGCTGTATTATCTGTTGCAGGAGACGTTGAATTCTCGAGATGCATTCTAGTTATCAAAAGGGTAGCCAGTTTCTAGCCTATAGGATGAAAGATAAAAAGTGGGCCATTTTTGCTCACTTTTTGCTCAAGTGTGTAAAGAAGCGACCCGGGAGGCTCTGGGCTTGAAAAGGGGGGGGGGGTTAATTTGCAAACAGAAGTTTAGCCCTCTCTGGAAGTTGCACGTCATGCACTGGAAGCCCAGCCCAAACATTGGATCCTTTTCGATGGAATTTTCAGTGCAGCCCTAAGCGAAGTTACTGCAGTCTGAGCCCCAAGGATTGCCCTGTTCTTTACCCAAGTTGTGTGAAGTTCTCAGATCGCAGCCTAGTTTATTCCTTCTGAATTTTTATTTAATGAAATGTTTGTGCTGGACATAAGACGTTTAAAAAGCAAACCTGTACCTTCCCTGCTGCTGTTCCTTCTGGCTGCGTCTGGTTTTTTTGATCTGACCATCTGGGTAAATAGGAAACAATCAACGGGAAAAATCGCTATGACTTGGAAAACCTGTATATCTCCTCCTAAAATTGGCTGCCACTCCCCACCCCCCATCCCTTTCTGGCTTCTGGGCCAAGTTTCTGAATTTCTTACCTTCCTGATTCCCAGAGAGCTGATGATCTGGGAAAATGTGGACCTGGATCCCTCTGATTTAGGACTGGAAGGCAGCCTGGCCTGGGAATGACAGACAGTAGCCTTCAAGATTTCTCAGGGTTTGCCTTGTATAATGCCCTCTCCCCCATCATTTGGGAGGGAACCTCATGCAAAAGGAACTTTCCTGGGAGTAAAAGCCGTTGTAATAACAATAATAACATTCAATTTATATACTGCCCTTCAGGACAACTTAATACCCACTCAGAGCGGTTTACAAAGTATGTTATTTTATCCCCACAACAACAATCACTCTGTTAAGTGAGCGGGGCTGAGAGAGCTCCGAGAGAGCTGTGACGGACCCAAGGTCACCCAGCTGGCTTCAAGTGGAGGAGTGGGGAATCAAACCCGGCTCTCCAGATTAGAGTCCTGCGTTCTTAACTACTACACTAGCTGTCCTGTATGAAAAAGGAGTTGCTTTTGAGCAGGTCTCTTAGACTTGCTCCCAAAATTAGAGTCTCCTAGGGGCCAGTTTGGTGTAGTGGTTAAGAGCGGCAGGACTCTAATCTGGAGAGCCGGGTTTGATTCCCCACTCCTCCGCTTGAAGCCGGCTGGGTGACCTTGGGTCAGTCACAGCTTCTCAGAGCTCTCTCAGCCCCACCCACCTCACAGGGTGTTTATTGTTGTAAGGAGAATAATAGTATACTTTGTAAACCTGAAGGGTGGTATACCTGAAGGGTGGTATATAAATCGAATGTCGTTGTTGTTGTTGTTAGGGTTTGGGGTTTCAATAGAACTCCACAACAGGGAAGAGACTGGATGACGAACACACTTTCGTGATCTGTTTATGAGCACCCAGAAGGACTTGGCTGTTCTCTTCTGGAATGCTGGACTTTGGCCTAAGCATAAGAACAGTTCCCCAGGTCTATTCCTGCATAGTTCCAGAATTTTGCATTCCGTTCTTCTGGAATTCAAGTTTAGCAAAAAGAATGTCTAAAACTAGTTCCAAAATTGGAACACGCGTTGTACCCCACATGCTTTTTGTTTCCACTGATCATTTACACCCCCTCCCCTTTCTAGTCAGTTTGGTGCAGTGGTTAACAGCGCGGGACTCTGATCTGGAGAGCCGGGTTCAATTCCCCACTCCTCCACTTGAAGCCAGCTGGGTGACCTTGGGTCACAGCTCTCTCAGAGCGCTCTCAGCCCCACCCACCTTACAAGGTGTTTTGTTGTGGGGGTAATAATGACATTGACTTTGTAAACTGCTCTGAGTGGGTGTGTCATCCTGAAGGGCGGTATATATGTTGTTATTGTTGTTGTCATCGTTGTTGTTGCTATTATTATTAGTCCCATGTTAGTGATATGCATTTGGAAAGTCATAAAACAATGCAAAAAAACCCTTTGTATGGTTAAATGTATGGAAAGAGCTGGTGTGTATTAGACTCAGATTGGAGAGACAGGCTCAAATACTGATAACTGCGCAAGTGGCATCTGGCTGTGCATGCGAGGATGAGGCTGTTGATAAGTTAGTTTTTCAAAATCTTCTTTTTCTTTCAGATACTTCGAATTTTATGAAGGCCCGTTTGACTACAACTCCACAAAATGCCTGGAACTGAGGCAGGATATCATTGAAGTGAAGGTGCTCTCGATGTAAGTAGCACCTGGCACTTGCTTCCCTGGGACAGCATTCACATGTCAGTGCGGTGAATCCAGCCCTTATCCTTCCACTCCACTAAGCAAAGTTTATTTATTAGTTCATTTAAATATTTATACCCCACCTTTCCCGTCATGTCACCTTTGATGACTTCCACCAAATGAAGACTTCCTCTAACCAGGGCTCATTTCGAGGGGGAACGCAGGAACGCAGTTCCGGCAGTTCCCCAAAGAGGTCACATGTCAGGTGTCACCCCCCACCTGTCTCTTGGCCATTTTGGCCCCATTTCAGCTTGGATTGGGGCTGAAGCAGCCCAGATCGGGCCTCTGATGGGTTGTGGATCAGTCTCCCACTCAGCAGTGGCCCGATCCTGACCATTTGGGGCCCCTTTTCGGCCATTTTCAGCCCTTTTTTTGCCATTTTGAGCCCAATTTTGGCCCTGAATGGCCAGGATTGAGTCTAAAACAGCTAGGATAGGTGATGTCAGGGGGTGTGGCATATGCAAATCAGGTATTCTAACGACACACTTCTGGTGATGGCAAGGGGCGTGGCATATGCTAATAGGTTATGCTAATGAGTTATGCTAATGAGTTCCTCCAGCTCTTTTTCTACGAAATGACCCCTGCCTCCAACTATATGTCTTTTCCATTGGAGGAAGAGACAGTTACTTTAGAGGAGACCTCCTGAGGCTGGAGGATGGTTGGACGCACCCTAGTGCGGAAGATATCACGTCATTTCTATTTTTAATTAGCAAAATAGAAAAGTCATACATAAATAACTAGTAATTATTATTGAGGAGGGGTTGTGGCTCAGTGATGGAGTACCTGCTTGGCATGCAGAAGGGCCCGGGTTCAATTCCTGGCATCTCATATTAAAAGAACCAGGCAACAGGAGATGTGAAAGACCTCCCCTCTGAGACCCTGGTGTTGCAGTAGTATAGATTAAAGCACATTGCAGTAAGCAATACTAAGCAATACAAAGTAATACGCTTGTATTCTAGGTGAACTTCTAAACTTTGCATGAACTCTCTGTGTGTTTTTTTTCCAGAATGTTAGGTAACCAAAACAGGTGTGCTTTCATCTTTGACAGCCAAAATAGTGGACTAATGTAGACTAATGTAGTTTCATAGATAGTAGATTAATGTTCTTCTGTCAGAGAATGGACCAATGGTGATCTACCAACTTAGCTCTTTCTGTCATTTCTCACAGATTTATGGTTTTGTTTTGGAAATTGGATATAACGTCATTTTTTGGTTAATTAGAAGGTTATACAATAGAATGTATGAATATCTAATGAAACATCAAACCAATCATAGTTTGTTTATGCTATCACATGAAAAAGATCTTAGATATCTGCATGATAACCTATACAACATGCAAATTCAGATACTATATTAGAATTCTGAATGGAAGAAATCTCATGAGAATTTAGGTGAGTATCTTATCTTTGCATTGTAATGCATTTCATAGAAACTCTGATCGCTTTAAACTTAGAGTTAATTAGGAAATGCTAGCAAACCTAATTCTTATTGCCTAAATATGTTCTATTTTTGTAGGATTTAAATTAATAACCATATATATTTTGATATCTTGCTTCATTAAGAAACTGAAGTGTAATTTTAATAAAGGAAATAAACTCTAGAAAGGTGTCTGTGTACCGTGATGAGAAAAGGCATTGCAAAAAGGACGCTATATAAATAATGTAGTGATAAGCAGAATTGATTCAAAGAGCAGTCCTGTTTGACAGGCCTTAGTAATTGCTGAAAGCTATCCAAGAGTCAAAGATCAATCTTTCTTTTGAGATAGTAGGATCTTTAGTAATGTGTGGATAAGAGTCCATTACTCTGTAGTTACTGCCAGACTGAGTAGCAGGGCCGGTGCCAGGCTTTCTGATGCCTGAGGCTGGGGGCAGCTTCAGGGCTCTTGTGACCCCTACATGATGATGTCACTGACGCACCCGCCCGACGTGATGACATCACTGCATGTGACATCATCACGCAGCATGCCGCTGTGAGCTGCCCCATTGGCGTGGCAGGCAGCTGGGACGGCGCACGGGTGGCCTCCCAGCCCTTCCACTCAGTTGCCCCACACTGCCCCGGCCGTCTGCCGCACCTGGCCAGCAGTTGTGTGTAGGCGGTGGTGGCAGCATGGGGCAACTAAGTGGGAAGGCTGGGAGGCTGCCCGCTCAGACTGCCCCAAGTTGCCGCCGCCAGCACACTCTCCCAGCCGGGCGCAGCAGCTGCAGGCCAGGCACAGCAGGCAGCCAGGGCGGTGTGTGGGCGGCTTCCCAGCCCTCCCACTCAGCCGCCAGTGGTGCTGCCGCCAGCTCCGTGGCACACGACCCTGGCACCCCCTCTAGCGCCTCAGCACTTGAGGCAGCTGCTGGACCCGCCTCCATGGACGCACCGGCCCTGCTGAGTAGACAATACTGACCTTGATGGTCTAATGATCTGATTCAGTATAACGCAGTTTCATGCATTCCTCAGGGTTTGTGGCTACAGGCCCAGAGTACGTTTGCGGGGTTTTATTGATTTGTACAGGATATAATTCTTAGAGGGTTTGTACAGGATATAAATGCAGGACAAGCTCAAAGTATTTTGCCTCCCAAAGCAAGGCACACCTCTCACTTTCTGGCCTGAACCACCACCGTTAAGGTCCAGAAGAATCCCTGTAGCATTGCTGCTATTGAATGGCTTGAACCCTGTTGACAGCATGGGCCCAGGAGTGGATGTCAGTAGCCTTTCATGCTGCTGGTGACTTATCTATTTTATTTATTTATTTATTATATTAGATTTTGAGTCCGCCCTCCCCACCAGGCAGGCTCAGGGCGGAGTACAACATTTCAATTTACACAAATAACAGTTAAAAACAGATAAAACATTATACAAATAACATTAAAACAACTTTATACAATAAGTACAATACAGCTTCTCTTCACATGGCGACAATAAAATACTACATTTCAGGGCCTAGCTCATATATAAGATCATATATAGGGTGGTGGACAGATCTTTAGTGTGGCCGGTAGGGGCCCAACCTAGCCTCCACCATATGCCTGGCGGAACATCTCCATCTTACAGGCCCAGCGGAAAGATAATAAATCCCGCCGGGCCCTGGTTTCCTCAGACAGAGAGTTCCACCAGGTCGGTGCCAGGACCGAAAAGGCCCTGGCTCTGGTCGAGGCCAGGTGGGCCTCCCTTGGGCCAGGGACCACCCACAGTTGTTTATTTATTGAACAAAACATCCTCTGGGGTACATATGGGGACTAGTAGAACTAGTGGAGCCCCTGCGTCCATTGGCATTCTCCTTATTATGGTGCCCCAAACAATTGCTTGAATGGGTCACCTAGAGAAACAGCCCTGTATTTATATCCCACCTTCTTTTGGGTGCAGAAAGTACCCTCAAAGTGTAAAAAAGACAGATTGTGAAAGTAATAGCTTGTCACAGTGATTAAAAACCATACCACCGCATTGCAGTAGAAACATCAAAAG
Organism: Eublepharis macularius; assembly: GCF_028583425.1. Classification (NCBI taxonomy): domain Eukaryota; kingdom Metazoa; phylum Chordata; class Lepidosauria; order Squamata; family Eublepharidae; genus Eublepharis; species Eublepharis macularius. The sequence continues at coordinate 11,867,085 of NC_072797.1, read as the reverse complement.
ACACTTTTATCAAGGATGGAGAAGATCCAGTCTGGTTTATTGGCCCACGCATGTCAGTCTTCTAGACCGAAGGCCTGATGAAACAAAAGTGCTGTGACCGTCTTCCTAAGAATCAAACAGAAACGTCCTCCTAAACACGCCTCATGGGGGAAGGGGTGTGTGATGGTTAGCCCCTGGTTGTCACCCTTTTTGTGCTATATTGTGACAGTGGCTTGAGCTGCCACTAGTTTTATTTGTCGTGTAACCCTGATATGATGGGAGGGAAGAAGATGGAGAGAAAGCTGAGGAGAGAAAGATGGAGAGAAAGTTAAAAACACAATCACTGACAGGGGAAATTACAGCTTTTCCTTCAGACAGCGCTGCTCAGCATTTAAGGTTCAATTATAACCTTTTTACCGCAGTTGACTGGCTTCTATTCTAGTACTAGGCAGCTGTTTTAAACTTTCAGAGAAGCTGGCCTCAGAAACAGCACCAGAAAAATTAGATTTTAATCTAGCCCTTCTAGTTATGACCTTACTGGGTAGTTCTATGTTGTCTAACGTCCGTCCTAGAATTGCTTCTGCTCTGTTTCAGCATTTCTTCAACTCTGTATCGGATTTTTGCTAATGCTATGCCTTTGTAAACTTGCATTTATTTACCCTGTGGAATTGTTTATTGAAATGTCCTTGATACTAACTGTGCTGATATCACACTATGTAATCTGCCTTGAGTCTCAGTGAGAAAGGTGGACTTATAAATCACATAAATAAATAAAATAATAAAAAATAAAATAAAAAGCTCAAAAGACTCTGCTTATGTTCTTATCCAGAGCTGCAGTATACCTGTTCTAAGGGAAATTTATCACTTCTCCCCTTTTTAAGTTGAGGTGGCTGGCTCACTCCCCTCTCGTCCAGTTAAGTTCCAGGGGTTCTGATTGACCAGGTAGTATTTGGGGCTTGCTTGAGGGTAGAATCCCTAGTATTGGTTTAGAGTCCGGGAAGATAGGTGAAACTTTGTGGTTGATTGCTGCAGGGGAATTTTGGTGCTACCACTGAAAAGGTCCTGTGACCCCCAGCTTGCAATCTGCGACCAGTCCTAAGCACATGAAATGCACTTATGTGTGGTTCTTTTATTGTGTTTTGTTGATCACGGTCTTCTAAGGATTTGCTGGCAGTGAGAAAGAGGAAGAGGAAGGTACTTCTAAGAGAACCATTGCTCAGTTGTAGAGCACGTGCTTTATACCTGAGGTTCCCAACCTTTGGGAGCCCCTTAGCACCTTTGGAATTCTGACGCAGGATGGTGGGCGCAACCACAAAATGGCGGCCACAGGAGGTGGAGCCAACCACAAAATGGCCACCACAGGATGCCAGAGCCCAAGTGCAGTGGACAAGAGGAGTAATTTTTAAAAATGCAGCAGGGAAGAGAAGCGAGAGAATGAAACCAACACTGTAGTGGCAGCTGCCGCAGAAACAATATTATTTTTGATCCAGAGGAGTTTACCGTGTTAGTCTGTAGTTGCAAAATAGTAAAGAGTCCAGTAGCACCTTTAAGACTAAGCAACTTTATTGTAGCATAAGCTTTCAAGAACCACAGCATGCATGCATCTGACAAAGAGAGCTGTGGTTCTCGAAAGCTTATGCTACAAATAAGTTGGTTAGTCTTAAAGGTACTACTGGACTTTTTACTATTTTGCAGCTACAGACTAATACGGCTAACTCCTCTGGATCTACACTAGAGATGGGCATGAACAGAAAAAAAAAAGAACATAATGTTCATTGTTCGTTGCCATCCACGAACAGGGACTCACAAACAACCATGAACATGGCCCTGTTCACGAACATGTTTGTGGTTGGCTGTTCGTGGGGGCCATCAGGCTCTCCTCTAGCCATCATCCAAGTCAAGATCCCTACTGCACCACTCCCAGAAACCTGACCTGAGCAGGCACCAGGAAAGGTACCAATAGTAAATAATAGCTTGGCCCCAGAGCCTAGCAGCAGCCCTGGAACCTGAAGGGGTAGATCCATATCCCACCACACACAAAGAAAATTCAAGCTCCAATGCACTCTCCCTGTCTCTCTATCAAAATGCCAACAGCAGCAGTCTCTCTCCCTCTCCACTGTCTGCAAAGACTAGCCAGAGCTGGGAGCCCCCTCCCTCCCCCATGGTCTTTGCTTTCTTGTAACAAATTTGGAACTCCACACTTGAAAGGAAGACCTGCCTATCAAGCTAAGTTGGACTTAGATTGGGGTTTCCAGGACAACAGCAGGAGTTCAGACAGAGTTCAGACAATCCCTGCCTAAGTTGCCAAGGGAATTGATTGCAGGTGCCAGACTGTCTGGCTTGACGAACCACAACGAACAAGGCTTGCAATGACCACCTGTTCATTTAGAATGGGGCCTCCCGAACAGCTTGTTCACGAACAGCAGATTGGGCTGTTCTTGGCTTTTTTTTGTTGGTATTGCTGTTCGTGCCCATCTCTAATCTACACCAGCCGGCCCCTGGTCCCACTCACCTGGCTGTCCAGAGGGAAGGAGCCCATGCTTGCGCTCCTATGCTCCTCCATTGCACTAGTGGCGGGAGAGCTGCAGGTCATGCTGAAGCTGAATTGAAGGTGATTTCTATAGAGATTGGCTTCTGCACGCCCAGCGGCTCCGTCGCACCAGAAAATGATGTCATTTTCTGGCGTAATGAGGGAGTGCGGGAGCGCACGCACACTTGGTGTGTGAGGAAGGTAGGTACTTTGCTGCCCCCCCTGTGCCCCTACTTTGGCCTCTGGGCCCCTTAGCAACCCTAATTTACATCTATGTTTCTGTGCACCCCTCCCCAGCTCAGGTTGACTTTACTGGCTTCGTTGGAGTCGTGGCAATTAATGTGTAGATTGGCAATGTGTGGATTAACAATTAATGTGTGGATTGGCACCCCCAGTGCTGAGTCAGCATGTCTGAAACCTGCCACACACTCTGTTGAGAAGCACCCCTGATTTGCACAGTTGCCACCTGTTTTTCTAGCTTCCTTCTGGAATTCATTTCCCTCCATTCTTCTATTTTTCTCCCTCTGGGAGATTTCCCAATTAACATGCTCCAGTGGTCTAAAGTACAAAGTGACCTAATTTTTTAATGGTGACTTATGGGAAATCTTAAACCGTGCCTGTTTTGAATATTAACTACCCTTTCTCCGTAAAGGCCCAAAGAGTCTCATTGTGTTCAAGGTAAAGCTGGATACTCGAAGGTGTGCCATGTGATATTCTAATCTGGCGTGGCCCATTAGAGAGATGGTTTCCTTGTAGGGTTTGGAATGGATTCTCCACACCTTTCCAGCAGTAGTTGAAACATGCATCTGATAAAGGAGGCTGTCGTCCAGAAATGCCTATTGTTGTGGCAGGTTGGATGTGTGCAAAGAGTATATCACAAGCCCCCCCGCCCCGGGTATGTGTGTGTGTGTGAGCGCACAACTCATTGCAAGATCCAGCAATATCTATTCCCTTTTTTCCAACTCCCTTCTCCTTCCTGGCTTTTAGGGTGAAGCAGACAGAACTGTTTGAAAGATGGAGGAACCTACAGATATGCAAATGGGAGATGAATGTTACTGAAGCCAAGCTCTTCAAGTAAGACGGGACTCAAACCAATGAAAGTTCAGAAAATTCTGTTTTCACTAAGATGGTAAACATTTATCTGGGACTTAGGGTCACCGGACTGAATACTCATATAAGCCAATTCCTTTCACCTAGAAAACTAGTGTGTCTGGGAAGAGGATTCAGTCTGAACTTTCTCCCTGATAAGCTAGATGTCTAGTTTTTCCAAGACAGAACATTCCACTGTATGATCCCTCTTCTGCAGTCAGGTGGTATGGGTGAGGTGTAGATTTACTACTTTGGTGAGACAAGGAGGGGATGAAATGGTGGGATGTTGGAGGGCGGGGGAAGGACTTCATCACATCAAACTACATAATTTTGAATGCTGGTCCACATTTTTAAAAATGTCTGTAAACAGAAAGTTATCTCACATGGACTGGCTTTCTATTTGCAGGGAGTTTTGAAAATGCCTTTCAATGTTGAAGAATGAGAGGGGTATGTATATGCCTGCTGTGGTTCTGTTCTCCTTTCAAAGAGGAGGCCAGCCCAAAAATGCGAGCATATTCATGTATATACTATAGCCACTAAGAAAATGAGCTGTGATCCAAGAAGTTAAGTTGAATCTCATCACAGCTGGAAGAGTCACAATATGGCCTTAGGCAAGTCATTCTCTTTCTGCCTCAGCCTCCACCTGCATTCTGCAATATTGGGATGGTAATGATACTGGCCTACCCTGCAGTGCTGTTTTAATGATTACAGCCAGCTGGTGGAGTATGTGAATTCCACCGAAAGAGCAAATGCTAGTATTATGCTTTGTTACAGATTTCTTCTGTTCTCGTCCTGTCACAATGTTTATCAGATGTTTTATCTCATTGATAAATTGAATTTTGCCATTTTGTGGGCATGGAGCAGGGGTCACTGGGCGTGGGGAGGCAATTGTGAATTTCCTGCTTTGTATAGAGGTGGTCTTGATGTTCCTAGAGGTCCCTTCCAACTCTATGATTCTGTGATTTCATTGACTTCCACTGTTTAATCCGCCTCGAGTCTCAGTGAGGAAAGTGGACTATAAAGAGCATAGATAAATAAAATAGAAACATAGTTATTGTTACTCCGCAGTGGTCTGGATTGGGGGCATCTGCAGAACTGAATTATTCAAAGAGGTTCTTTTACTCTGATAGGAGGGTTGCAGCATAAGGAAGCTGTCTCAAAGAGATGCATCAGTAAAGGGACAGAGTGAAACTATAGACTTTGCTACTTACTGCTGTAGGATGATCCTACTGGATAGATCCTATGTTGTTGGATAATGCACTTCCAATCCTCTTTATAGATCATTTGGAACGGATTTTTTCGTGTGCGGAACAAAAAATCCACCTCAAACGATTGATAAAGTGCATTGAAAGTGCATTATCCAGCGTGTGCGGAATCAGCCTATGACAGTCTTAGAATTACATATTCTCTGTTGCAGCATTTCTTCAACTCTGTGTTGGATTTCTGCTGACCTTAAATCTTTGCAAATTTGCATGTATGCACCCTATTACACGTGTATTCAAATGTCTTTGAAATTGACTGTACTGCCCCTCACTGTGTACTCCGCCTTGAGTCTCAGTGAGAAAGGTGGACTATAAATAATGTAAATAAATAAACTTGAGTTATCAGTTCATGCGCTTCTCTTGCCCCTTCCCCAGGTCTACTCTGTCCAGATGCTGCAACGCCCCTGCCTTCCTCTTCACCACGCAGAAGAACACTCCGCTGGGGACAAAACTGAAGTACGAAGTCGATAGCAGTGGGATCTTCCATATTAACCAAGAAACATTCAGGATGTTCCCAAAGGTGCGGCACGTTTTGTCATCTCAGAATAATTCCTAAGCTATTGCTGCAGCATCTGTCGCTGAGAACAAAGCTACAAGTGACATTTTTCACGTGAAGGACACTTGATCGTTTTGGCAAGTTTTTCTGGGAACTGAAGTCTCTCTCCCCCACCCCTTTTCCTTCTGTTCCTTCCCCTCTCTGTTAGAATTGCTGTCTGAAGAGCCAGAGAAAGCCTCTGGCAGCAGCAGCTTTTGCAGATCGTCTTGCTCCCGGGGAGCTGCTCTGGAGAAAGCTGACATGTCGGTGAAGCTGAGCAGGACGCCCAAAGTTGCAGCTGCCTGCCCCCAAAGATCGTTGAGAGCAGGCTTGTTACTGGAGGGACGATTTGCAAAAGCTGCTGCTGCCGCAGGCTTTCTCTGGCTCTTCAGGCAGCGATTCTAACAGAGGGGGGAAGGAACAGAAGGAAAAGGGGCGGGGAAGAGGGACTTTAGTTCCCAGAAAAACTTGCGAAAACGATCAAGTGTCCTTCACGTGAAGATTCCTTTTTCCAGGGTTTCTCTTTTCCGTTTCAAATGCTGGCCTGCCTCTGCACCGACATATTCCAGTCTAGATGTCAGCTGGCAGTGAAATTTATATATAGCATTGCGGGTCATGGAAACGCCGTCTTTGCGGGGAAAAGGACCGATCTGCCTAACCAACTTGGAGTGTGCGTGTGCTCAGGAGGATTGCTCCTGGTGTATAAGAAGCAAGTGGCGGATGTTTGATAACGTTGTGCAGAAACGTTTATTGATAAGAACAATTAACATCAATTGAGTGCTTTGAGTGAAGTATGCCCTTCTTAGGCCGCTGTAGGCAGCGGGTTTAGTAGGGTATTACTCTGCTAAGAATTGCGCTGTACATATTTCACATATTTCATTGCAAAGGAAAGAGGGAATGAATGGGTGAGCAGTCTGTCTAAAATTGCTCAGTGGCTGTGGTGAGATTTGAACTCAGAACGCTGTGCCTCAGTTGCATTTCATAACCACTAGTCCATACTGCTTTGGTGGGTGAGACCAGGGGTCTATCTGTATTTCCCATAGTGAGCTGTCTGATCTCCCAGAAGGTCTACTGCAGGGCACAGTGGTCAAAGATTCTCTCTGTTGTTGCCCCATCAGCAACAGGCATTTAGAGGTACGCTGCCTCTGCTCATGGAGGTTCCACTTAGCTATCATGGTTAACAGCCATCAGTGGATTTGTCCTCCACGAGTACAAGTAACCCTCCTTTTAAAGCTATCAAAGCTCACGGCCATCGCCGTACCATATGCTACGGAGTTCTGCAAGCTGTATTCCTCACTGCAATTCCTGTTACCGTATTTACTTAAGAGCAAGACAACCCTGAATGTAAGACTACCCCGCCAAAAAGAAATCCACAAAAGCTTTTTAAAAAAAAAATTGGACATCTATAACTTGTAGGTGAATTTAAGATGACCTCCTGTCATGATCTGGCTGTGCCGGGAAGGCCTAGCAAGGCCTCAGAAGCCTGTTAGCAGGTAGAGTAGGCCTGCCTACGATTCCCAGGAGCCCCTGGGCCATTTTGGTGCCCCTTTTGGCCAATCAGAACACAGGAGTTAGTGCTATATAAGCCTGAGAGGGAAAAAGCCTATGTTCTTCCTCCCAGGGACCAGGCCAGAGGAGGTTTCTGCTAGGGGGAGAGGCCCTCATCTAGGCAGGGTGAGAAGGCAGGCCTGGCAGACAGAGGGACAGGGAGTCCAGTTGTGCTAGGGCCTTTGGTTTATTTTGCTTTCTCTCGTCTATTGTTGCTAATGCACCTTGCTTCTTGTTTGCTTGTTTGTTTGATATTAATTGACCTCCTTGTAAATAAACTATTTTTTGTTGTTACTCTGCCAGGTCCTCACACCTGTTTATTGGCCAAGCTACAGAGGTCAGAAGGGTTGGGAGGGCACTCTGGGCCTTCCCAAGGGACCCTAAATCCCAGAGTGGTGGCAGCGTAAGGTGGCTCACCCTACCTGAGGCATGACACCTCCTCTTGTTTTTCTGATGGCCTACTTGGAAAAAAAAACCCTAGTCTTGCATTTGTGTAAATACTGTTTTCCTATTATTTAGACTTTTAGCTACAGGCATGTTACAGTATTTTAAAACGTAAAAGCATAGGTGATGCATAACAACTTTACAAAATGCAAACTTAAATTCCCGCCTCTCCTCTGCCCGCATCCAGCATAAGTCAGATCTTCCAAAGCCCATGGGAAACACAGAAAGGTGGCCCAGCACCCCCATACTGCTACTTCGTTTCCTGCCACCCAGAGGAATTCCTTCTGACCACACAGCAAGCCAACTCAAGGTTATAAAGATCTGAAAAAATCTTGACTTAGGACCAATTCATGCAAATTTCAGTCTATGCTGGCAGTCTATGCTGGCTCCCAAAGGCTGAGGGCCTTGGGAATGTTTAATTTGGAGAAGAGGACGTTGAGGGGGGACATGATTGCTCTCTTTAAATATTTGAAAGGCTGTCATTTGGAGGAGGGCAAGGAGCTGTTCCAGTTAGCAGCAGAGGGTAGGACGCGAAGCAATGGGCTAAAACTACATGCAAAACAGGTACCGGCTGGATATTAGGAAGAACTTTTTCACGGTCAGAGCAGTTCAAAGGTGGAATCAGCTGCCTAGGGAGGTGGTGAGCTCCCCCTCACTGGCAGTTTTCAAGAAGAGGCTGGATGAATACTTGTCAGAGATGCTTTAGGCTGATCCTGCACTGGGCAGGGGGTTGGACTAGATGGTCTGTATGGCCCCTTCTAACTCTTATGATTCTATGGGATACGTGCTAACGTGATTTGCCAATTGCCCAGATTGTTCCTTTGGTGGACAATGAGGAAAGTAAAATTCTCCACTTTCTGGCTGAGTGGTGGGACATAGGCTGTGGGTGCAGCTGCTCTGTGGGTCCACCTTGCCCTTAGCTGCTGCTCATTGCCCATTGCTTTTGAGATACCTGAGAATTTCCCGAGGACTGTTTCTGTAGGCCACTGGGCATCTTGTTTTTTATGCGCTGTACACTGGTGCTCTATAAATATTTTTTGAAAATGCATTTCACGTCACTGTTTCCTTTACGTGTATTTTTGTTCTCTGCCGTGAAATTGCTCATCAAAGACGTATGTGCTAATAGCAGCATTTGCATGCTTATGTAAGCAGGCCATTTCCACGGGGCGCCAGCAGCTGTAAGGAGACTCTGAGTCAGATTATCGAGCCTCTCTGTCCAGTACAGTCAGCAGCTCTCCAAGGTCTCAGGCGGAGAAAGGTCTTTCCCATCTCTGCACTGCTAGCTCCACCAGGGAGTCATGCATTTATTTTATTTCTCTCATTTATACATCATCTGTATCCCTAGTGTGGACGCAAAGTGGTTTACGTAGTTCTTTTCTCCTCCATTTTATCCTCACAACAACCCTGTGAGGTAGGTAAGGCGGCGAGTGTGTGACTGGCCCAAGGTCACCCAGAAAGCTTCCATGCCAGAGTGGGGATTCTAACCTGGTTCTCCCAGATCCTAGTCTTAAACTCTAACCACTATTTATAGAATCATAGAATCGCAGGGTTGGAAGGTGCCTCTAGGGTCATCTAGTCCAACCCCCTGCAAAATGAAGGGAATTCCCAAATACCTCCCCCCCCCGGTGACCCTTACTCCATGCCCAGAAGATGGCAAAACTCCATCAGGCTCCCTAGCCAAACTGGCCTGGGGAAAATTGCTACCTGACCCCAAAGTTGTGATCGGCATTACCCTGGGCATGTAAGAAGGGACCACAAGAACTAAGCAGAATTTCTGGTACCTATTTATTATTTATTTATTTACTTATATTATTTATGTGGTGCCTTGTCTTTCTAGGGGCAACCCAAAAGGGCTTACATCATTCTCTCCTCCATTTTATTAGAAATAGTTATATTTCATTTGGTAGCAGAGTTACTTAGTCAGAAGCATTCTCCCCAATGTGCAGTAATTATTCCTCAGGCAATCAAACTGTAGAAAGATAGAACTTACAGTTTATTGAGGGAGATCCCATTCACGGCAATGTCTTGGAGTAGAAAGAAAGAGTCCTAGTCTAAAGAGTCACTTTCCCTATAAATACCAAAGCCAGATATTCCAGCAGCGAGGCTGCATGAGGGTGTGTGGATGAGGCCTTCATGGCAGGAGCTCAGAGAAATACATCCTTCTCCTTTGGAAGGCCATGAGGCAAGAAGAAAAGAATCTCCCAAGAAAGACAGAGACAGAGGAGGAGTCAAGAGGTATTCTTGCCTTAGACAAAGAGAAGCACCTTACTATCAAGAGAGTTACATATATACACAGAGGCATGCAGCGCCCCCCCCAATGTCCAAGGCATGCTGAGTCAACTATTCCATCACATTTTAACTTCATAAGAACCCTGTGAGGTAGGTTAGGCTGTGAAAGTGTGACTGGCCCATAGTCACCCAGCGAGCTTTGAGGAATTTGAATCTGGGTCTCCCAGATCTTAGTCTAGTACTTGAGTACTACACCACACTGACTCTATGAGAGCCAAAGTAGACTTTACGGCTGTTTCAGCTTGTCCGGAGGCCCTCGGCTCAGACCCCCCCCCCCGGGACTTAACCACAAACCCTCTGGAATTACCCCCAACAGGCTGCACAACACCAGCCGAGGCAGAAGGTACCGAACGGCTCCCATTTGGAAGGCTAGAGAGGGGACTCCTGCAAGAGCAGGGCGGAGGGTGGTGGGGCCTGGAAGACAGCTCAAGGGGGGAGGAACCCAAGGACCCGAGAATGGGCAGGGAGAGAGAAGCTCAGACAAGTGCGGCCCGGCAGCAGACACCAAAGAGGACACTCAGCCCCTACCTTTGACAGCTGAGACAACTCCATGAGCCGCAGAATCAGACAGATGCCCCAACTGGCGCAGTGCATGAAAGGGTCCCGCCAGCCCCCCCTGCAGAAACACGCAGATTGGCCAGAGAGGCAACAGAGGGAGGGAACCACAGTGCAGACCAGGCCCAGATTGGGCCAGCCCCCTTGGACAGGCAGAAGGGGGTGGTCAGTGACCCAGGCAGGTGGGAGAGGCGGGGGCTAAACCCAGTAACCCACATAAAAGATGTCTCCGTAGGTAAGACGGGGTGGGATGAGTGGGAATGGAGAGTGGAGGGGAGAGGATGGAGTGAGAGTGGAAAAGAAGTGAGCTGAGCAGAGAAGCGAGGGCTGGAAACTGCGAAGGTGAGGTATACCCCACTACTCCCTTAAGACAAGCTAGCCTGGAGCAAGCCGAGACCAAAAGACAGCACGAACCAGCAACCAGGTTTTTTTTGCTTAATTTCCAAAAGTGATGTTGTTCCTGTATACTTGGGGAGTTTCCTGAGTAAATATCGACCTCGGCCTCGTCTGCGGGTGGCCTAGTTTTGCTGCTTTCATTCTCCCCAGGGGCTGCCAGCCATTTTACTATTCTATGCAGTGAACAAGAAGCACTACACAATTGCGCTGACTTGGCTGTAAGACCTGCTGGGTTATGTAGGATTCACTCTCAAGGAGGTAGAATTGCACATTATGAACTTAACGGGTCACTTTGGGCCAGTCACACGCTCTCAGCTTACCTCACAGGGTTTGAGTCCAGGGACACCTTCGAGAACAAAGATTTTCAAAGTATAAGCCTTCGAGAGTCAGAGCTCTCTTCTTTTTTAAAAAAACTTTTTATTTATAAACTTTTCAACAATAACATTACAAAATAATAACAATACAACTTTGTTCCAAACGCAGGTACAATACAAGTTGTAGGAAAAAATACCTTAGTTACAAATCCAAAATGATTACTAAAGATAGAAGTCTATATATTTCCTAGGCACTATAGTCTCTTTAGAGGTATATTTTGTGATGTAGTCCAAAATGAGGATCCATCTCTCCACAAAGAAGGACTGGTAATTGGGATTCACTGATGTAGCTATTTGGTCTGTTATTTTGATATTAAGGTATTCCAAATTTTTAATGGTAGGTGTTTTGTCATTCTAATTTTAAGCTACTGTTTTTTTTAGCTGTTGTCAACATTAATGACACTAGGTCCATTTTCTGGGATGGTATATTATTATTCTTCCATAAATTCAACAATATAGTTTTCAGGATTGTGTTGTATTGCGTTACCTATTATTTTTTCTATAGTGGAGATAACTTTGTCCCAATACGCTTGGCTCCTTGGGCATGTTTACCAACAATGTAAAAAAGTGCCAACTTTCCCACAGAGCTTTCTTCTTCAACAAGCTCACAGGGTTGTTGTGACAATAAAGTAGATGAGACTCTGCACCCAAAAAATATTCTGGTTTCCTGCTTCGGATTTCCCTGAAGTGGAAAACAATTCAGGGGTTTAAATGCTTCGGTATGCTCTGTAAAGATTTGGGAATCTTTATGGAGCACACTGAAGCTCAAAGCAGCACTTTTCTTGCCGTTTGCAAAGGGAAAGAAAAGTGTTGCTTTCAAAACCCAACTGCATTACAGCTGATGGGAGGGTAATCCCCCATCAGCTGAAAAAAGCTGCTGACATGGCAAGAAAAGTGTTGCTGCTTTCAAACTCTCACTGCTTTTTTCAGCTGATGAGGGATCCCCCTCCCATCAGCTGAAAAGTGCGGGTGTTTGAAAGCAACACTTGCTGCTTGCAAGCAGCAAGAAAAGTATTGCTCTTTGCCAAGAGTTTCCCGAAGCAATATGAATCGCTTTGGGAAGCTTTGCTTCGGGATTCCTGACTCAACTCAGCAATGCTGGGACCAATTCAGGAATCCCAAATCTTCCCAAATTGGTCCCGATTTCAGTTAAAAACCCGAATTGGAAACTGAAGCGCACACTCCTAGAGGAGAGAATTATGTAAGCCATCCTGGATCCTCAATGGGGAGAAAGGCAGGTTATGTATGAAGTAAATAACAAGAATTTATACAATGATTGCTGTGATGAAAAGAACGTCCCTGAGCTTTGCAAATCTGTTTGCCGGAAGCCTGAGCAAGCAGAGAGCTGATGTGGCATAGAGTGTCAGACTAGGATCAGGGGAGACCCGGTTTGAATCTTCTCTTTTACCTTGGAATCTCACTGGGTGCCCTTGGGCCCATCTCTCAGCCTGGTCTACCTCACAGGGTTTTTGTGAAAAAATGATGGAGGGGAAAACAATGTTATACGTTGCTTTGAGTCCCGACTGAAGAGAAAAGTGGGCGGTATATAAACACAAATATATGCAGTCAGTGGACTAGATCCAGTGATGAATGGGTGGAAAGGAAAAAGTACTTAGAGTTCAAAGGCCGCAGCAATGCACTGTAAGATAATTTTTAACAAAATAGCAGCGTGTTCTGGAACCTCTTGAAAATGGTCACATGGGTGGTGGCCCCGCCCCCTGATCTCCAGACAGAGGGGAATTTAGATCTAAACTCCCCTCTGTCTGGAGATCAGGGGGTGGGGCTACCACTCATGTGACCATTTTCTCTGAGGGCAACCCACTGAGTTCCACTACCTCTTTTCTCAGAAAAAAAGCCCTGGATACAGGAGGCTGTTTAATCTCTCAGATATCCAGCATTTAGCGATCCTGTAGAAGGTTGTATGTGCTTGTGTCTCTCAGCCCGTGGGCGTGGCAGTTGCAATTTCCACCAAGGCAAACAGAGGAGAGCAATCTGAAAGATAGCTAATTGAACTAGCTGTTATTATTATTAATATTATTATTACTTTATGTACTAGGACATGCCGTACTATCGTTCCCAGTTTAAGAAATGTGCAGTGGTTGGGAATGGAGGCATTCTGAAGAACAGCAGATGTGGCCAGGAGATCAATCGGGCGGATTTTGTGTTTCGGTAAGTGTCCTGGTGACCTGCGTAACCCAGGCTTGCCCAGGCTTGGCAGATCTCAGAAGCTAAGCAGGGTCAGCCCTGGCTAGTACTTGGATGGGAGACCACCAAGGAGGTCTAGAGTCGCTATGCAGAGGCAGACAATGGCAAACCACCTCTGTTCGTCTCTTGCCTTGGAAACCCTACAGGGACGTTGTAAGTCGGCTGTGACTAGACAGTCCTTTCCACTACTGCCACAATTCCTTTGGCATGCTGGATATGATGATAGGAGCAGTGGGTGTGCACAAGGAGCAGCTTATGATTCAGAACGAGATACCAAAATACCCAGATGAAATGATTTTATTGAGCTTAAAACACCTGTATAAATATATCAAGCTGCCTCATACTGAGTTAAACCATTGGGCCATCTGTCCTCTGGCTTGAGTTACCTGTTGGGTTGAATCCATTGCTCTGCTCATACAAGGATCGTGGATATTTCCAGCTTCTCCTCTTCCACCCCTGGGAAAGTTGAATCCAAGGGTTGTAGGGCATGCATTGTCCATGGAGGCGGGGGGGGGGGGGGCTGCAGTGAAGAAGGGAAAGATCTCCTGCTCCCTCTTCTCTCAGAGTCTCTATAGACGAGACATCTTATTAGAGTCTCTATAGACTCTATACACGAGGATGCTTGAGTGAGTAGAGACACAGTGAGTGATTCCGCACACGTTGGATAATGCACTTCCAATCCTCTTTATAGATCATTCGGAACTGATTTTTTTTTGTGCGGAACAAAAAATCCACCTCAAACGATTGAAAAAGTGCATTGAAAGTGCATTATCCAACGTGTGCGGAATCAGCCAGTGTTAGCCGGGAAGGGTAGGCAACAGAGCAGAAGAAGGCTTCCTCACTTTCACCTCTCTACAAAGAGCCAGGAGATCGCTCCTCCGAGGGTTTGTTAGTTTCCCCTTCCCTAAATGCCATGTTAATTTCACCTCCCGATCTAGAGGCAAAAAGAGAAATAAACAAACCCTCCGAGGAGCGATCTCTTGGCTCTTTGTAGAGAGGTGGAAGTGATGAAGCCTTCTGCTCTGTCGCTTACCTTTCCCGGCTAACCCTGCGCCTCTCTTCACTCGCACATCCTCATGTAAGATGTCTCGTCTATAGAGACTCTGAGAGCCAAGCTACAAGTGACGCCTGACACAGGTTGGACACTTGTCAGCTTCCCTCAAGTTTTGATGGGAAATGTAGGCATCCTGGTTTTACAGCTTGGCTCTCCATTACAGCTGCAAGACCAGAATGCCTACATTTCCCATCAAAACTTGAGGGAAGCTGACAAGTGTCCAACCTGTGTCAGGCGTCGCTTGTAGCTTGGCTCTCAGTGCATTTCCACTGATGGAAGACTCAGACCTAAACAATACACTCACCACAATGATTTGTTCTGTTGTCACATGACATACTGCTTTCTTTTCAAAGGTTACCAAATGCATTTGGCGTGTTGAGTTGGCAGTGGACCGCCTCAGAGATCCACCTCAATAATTCAGTGAAGATTTTATGTGATCCTTTTCACTGGCGGCATTTTGAACATTTGCATTATGCTCGCAGGAACACGTTTTTAAGAATCTGCTGGTCATTGAGTGTTTTGTGAGTCGAAGGGAGTGCGAAACCATGCGCCAGGCTGTGTGTTGCATCTCTTGGACTTCCGTGAGGATGATCTATTGAAATTGGCGTTCTTTTATTCACATATCGTGTCTCGAAAAGAACATGGCAGAGCTAGAGAAAGTAGAGAAGAGGGCAACCGAGATGATTAAGGGGTTGGAGAACCTTTCTTATGAGGAAAGGCTGAAACGTCTGGGACTTTCCAGTTTAGTATAAGTTTATAAAATTATGTACAGGGCAGAGAGAGTGAACAGAGAAACGTTTTTCTTCCTCTCCCAAAATACCCGAACTCAGATGCATCCAGTGAAGTTGATGGGCAATAAATTCAGGACCAATCAATCAATTAATCAATTAGATCCAGCGGAGTTAGACATGTTAGTCAGAAAATAGAGTCCAGTAGCTAACCAACTTTATTGTAGCATAAGCTTTCGAGAGCCACAGCTCTCTTCGTCATGCATCTGACGAAGAGAGCTGTAGCTCTTGAAAACTTATGCTACAATAAAGTTGGTTAGTCTTAAAGGTGCCACTGGACTCTTTACTATTTTGTCCAAATAGCAATGCAAATACTTAAGCAAGACCTACCAGGGGTCAAAGTATTTGGCCTTCTGCTTCAGAATTTATAAGAGCCAGAAAGGAAGAGAAAAATCAAAAAGAGTCCAGTAGCACCTTTAAGACTAACCAATTTTATTGTAGCATAAGCTTTCGAGAATCACAGTTCTCTTCGTCAGATGCATGGAGGGCAAGAAGAAACTGGTCAGATATAGAGGAGGAGAGGGGAGGGGAGGAGGAGAGGAGGGATGTAAACAGCTGCTTCTGATATGGAGATGCAGACAGCTCCTTTTGGCGTGGGGATCAGTTTGCTTGTGTAAAGGTTCAAAGGAGTTTGCCGTGTTAGTCTGTAGTAGCAAAATCAAAAAGAGTCCAGCAGCACCACCAAGACCATACAATTCCACTGCAGCACAAGCCCTCGAGAACCACAGCCCTCCCCGCCAGATGCATCTGACAAAGAGAACTGTGGTCCCCGAAAGCCCACGCCAGGTGCCACTGGACTCTCCCTGACCCCGCCTATGTAAATGAAATCAGTTACCTGTGATAATGAGATAACCATTCATAGTCCCTATTCAATCTCAGAAAGGAAGAGAGATGTCTGGAGCGTAATTTGGCAGCGTCTTGAGCATGCACATGGTGTGCCCCTTCCCCATTTGCTTCAATGGAGGGAGCCACGCCTGCCTTGCTTTAACGTGCAAGGGGTCGTCCTCATCACAGAAGCAAGCGAGGACACATCCTTGTAGAAATTTGCTGGGTGGGTGGATACAGACAAACAGAGGCTTTTCATCCTGTTACTGTGAATTTTTTGGGGGGATACATTTAGCCAAAGTCTCCACATGCTGGAAGGACAAAAGGGAATTATAAAAATACACGATTCTCACCACGCCACTTGTTTCCTTTCTTGTTCATTGTACTTGCTACAATGATTACCTTCACTTCCAGCAGACTCCATGACGAGAAGAAAAATGCGTTTTTTTATGGAGTGTGTAGGCACTGCCCAGAACGCCTCAGTGCGCCGTGCTCGCTGGGCTGTTTTCCCATGCCTTCACAGTTGTGCCCTGAGATGCTGAAAGGAATGACGTTCCTGAAGAAATGGGCGGGACTCGCTGCTGATGCTGCGGCAAAAGCACATTCTCTTCATCAGTTATTCCAAAGTTCGAGGTAGGGGGAGGACTTGGGAGGACGACAGGAATAGGAAGTCTTTTTATCCAAAGAAACTCAGTGGTAGGCAGATCTAAGATGCAGTTTGTAGCACAAAAAAAGACAAGGTCGTTCAGGACTAATCAGCCATTGCTTCCAACAGATACAAGACAGGCAGGGTCTAGGGCTAGCACAATGGTAGCTGGGAAGCCGAGTTTTAAAAGACAAATCGGAAGGCTTTGTCAATTTCCCCTCTCTACAGAGCCAGGGGAGATTGCTCCTCAGAGGGTTTGTAAGTTTCCTCTTCACCTCCTAGAAGGGGAGGTGAAATTGACAGAGCCTTCGGGAGGCGAAGAGGAAATTAACAAACCCTCTGAGAAGGGATCTTTGCTGGCTCTGTTGAGAGGGGAAATCGACAAAGCCTTCCGCTCTGTCTTTTAAAACTCAGCTTCCCGGCTAACATTGCGACTGCCTTCATGTGCGCGTCCTCGTGTAGTTCGTCTCTTGTAGTTTAGCTCTTAGGCTTCGTCATATAATCCCAAACTGTAGTTTGGCTTTATGTCATAACCAGGTTTCACTGACTTTGGTCCTATCTTGCTCTCTCAGCCTTGCATGGTAGGATAAAAACTCACATGTCTGTTGTTCCCAACTTCCTTGGAGGAAGGATAAGTGAGAAATTGTAATCATTACTATTTGACGTCTTTTGTTGCTCTTTTCTTTGCCATTAGGTGCAATTTGCCTCCCCTATCGGAGAAGTACACGGCGGATGTTGGTATCAAGACTGACATTGTGACGGTCAATCCCAGCATAATTACCGAAAGGTTAGCTGTGTGCCTGTTTCTACGCCTCTGCCTACACTTCCCTCCTGTGTCTTTGTGCAATTGAAAAAAACTCAGAAAGGAGGCAGCGAGACCCTGTCATTAATCCCCGAGGTTCTTGCTCTCCATAATTTCATAGCAACTGGAAATGGGAATAATTTAAGCCCTTTTATCGTCAAGAAAAACGTGTTCAAAAGATGCACATGGATTTCTACACTCCCCCATGCAACCTTCCTTTTAAATATGAAGAAATACAGGTACTGCAATACGAGATCTGTTCCGTTGTGGATTCCACACTGAATTTCCGATCTCACAATTGTAGCATGGTGATTTCTTTCATTTCAGTCCCTGGCTTTACAATGCATATTTTATCTGTCGCTGTTTAGCAGGGGCCACAGTCTGGCCAATATACTGACTTTCATTTATTTCACTGAAGGTGGTTAAGCACGAACTTAAATCTTTTCTACTGAAGCCAACGGGATTGAAAGGTACTTAAATGTGGCCTGTGTCCAATTCATATTTTTCTTCCTCTCTGAAAGGAGGTATTTTTCTTTTGTATAATGAAGAATGGAAAATACATACAAAATCAAGGGTTAATGAATTTTTCAATTTGTGTATCACGAGGACATGTGGGTAGCTGTGTTGGTCTGTAGTAGAAGAGCAAGTCAGACTCTCAAAAGCTCACGCCCTGAAAATCTAGTTGGTCTCTAAAGTGCTACTAGACCCTAAACAAGGTCATTTTATAAACATGGCAGAGCAATGAAATAAGCAAGGGAGCCCATGCAAGCAGGGCCGTCAATGGAGGCAAGTCCAGCAACTGCCTCGAGTGCAGAGGCACCGGAGGGGGTGTGGGGGCGCACGCCATGGAGCAACTGAGCGGGAAGGCTGGGAGGACGCACGCAGGCCAAACATTCCCCCCGATCTCCTGCCTGTCACCTCACAAACTGGAAAGGAATGGAGGAAAAAAAGTGATATGTTTCTTTTGGGGGACTGGGAGGGGGGGATGGGACAGAATAATGACAGAAGAAAGCAAAGGGGAAGGGGAAGGAGAAAGCGAGAAGGACCTGGAGAAACAGCTGCACCTCAGGGTGTGCGCTTTGAATGAGCTGCTGAAGATGCAAATCCTTCTTCCAGGCACAAGCCTGCTGGACGCAAGGGCACCCAGAGTCCGTTCTGAGGCCACTGCCTACCTGGCCTCTATGGGCGCGCCGGCCCTGAGTGTGGTAATAGTGAAAATCATGCAGAGCCATTTGTCCTCGTGATGGCATGCTGTGGCAGCTTCAAG
Organism: Eublepharis macularius; assembly: GCF_028583425.1. Classification (NCBI taxonomy): domain Eukaryota; kingdom Metazoa; phylum Chordata; class Lepidosauria; order Squamata; family Eublepharidae; genus Eublepharis; species Eublepharis macularius. The sequence continues at coordinate 11,848,497 of NC_072797.1, read as the reverse complement.
GCTGTAGCCTAGGCCAGGGAGCAGCTCACCTGGGCCGTTTCCACACGGCTTACCTGGGCTCGCAACGTCCCAGTAGATTGCGCAAAAAATGTGGAAGATCGCCTTTCCTCATGCGAGATTTGTGCGACGTCGCGTGACAGCGTCGCGCCAGAATCTTGTGCCAGAATCTTGTGCCAGAATACGCGATCGTCCACATTTTTTGCGTGATCTACTGGGATGTTGCGAGCCCAGGTAAGCCGTGTGGAAACGGCCCAGGTGAGCTGCTTCCACGTGGAGATTTTGCTCTGGGTGGCCAGTTGGATGTCTCTGGTTTTTTCAGACACTTCCACACAATGTTTTGCTCATTGCAAGTATGACATGTGGCGCTCCTGGGATTTTGGGAGCTCCTGTTCTGACTTTACTAAAGTGTGGTATGTGCTGTTGTCAGATTATGGATGGTAAGATATGGCAGACAGATCCCTGGTTAAGTGACTTTTATTCAGAAATCAGGTCTTTTCCATATGCACAGGTCCATAAATTTACTTAGAGCCAAAGAAGCATCCAAGCAGTACAGCTTCTTTGAAAGGAATAGAGGCTTGGGGAAAGTACAGATCTAAAATACTCAAACATTTCCCTCCTCCCTAGCCCACAGTTTTGAGCAGGAAAACTCTGGGAAACTTTTGCTCCTACATCAGCTAGACAAGATAGAAAGGGATGTTAACATTTCAGACATCCAAGGTCATTTCGGTGAGCTTCAGAGAAATCCATAGATTACCAGCTGCATTCCCAGGCAGGGAAGAAGAGAAACGAAAGTGATGCACCTAACATTTGTAATATGAAAGCAAACCACAGGATTGACACTCAGCATCCCTTAGAGCAATGACAATTGTAATATGAAATCAAGTCACAGTATTGACAATTAGCATTCCCTAGGACCATGACGTGGATGGAGGGGTACAGACATACAAGACAGCTGTCGAGTCACCGCCAATCTATGGCTCAGAGCTCAGCAGCTCATAGTCTTGAAATGAGCCTGGTAACTGATGGGGGGTGGGGAGGGTAACAGTAAATATCTTGCATTCTGCAGGAGGGTTAAATTAGATGGGATTCCTTCCAGCTCTGTGCTTCTACGATTCCGTGTTCCCGTGATTCGGATCTTTTACCTGTCTCTCCTGCATGGTCGGACCCTTGCCGAGGAGGAATTACTCTTGTATTTGGAGTTACTGGTAAAGCAGATATTTCAATTAACATTTGCATTTTCTGATCTTCCTAACGACTCTTATCTAACCTCCACCCCCGACTTCAGGTTTCACAAGCTGGAAAAATGGAGGAAACCGTTTTACGATGTCTTGCAGGCTTATGAAAACGCCTCAGTGTTGCTTCCCGCCTTCTACAACACCCGCAACACGGACGTCTCCGTCCGGGTCAAATACGTCCTGGACGACTTCGAGTCCCAGCAGGCCGTCTACTATTTCCACCCTCAGTATCTCATCAACGTCTCCCGCTATTGGCTGAACCAAGGCGTGCGAGCCAAGCGTGTCAGCACGGGGTTGATCCTCGTGACGGCTGCCCTCGAGTTGTGTGAGGAAGTGCACCTTTTTGGTTTCTGGGCTTTCCCCATGAACCCTTCAGGGATATTTATTACCCATCATTACTACGACAACGTCAAACCTCGGCCGGGATTCCACGCCATGCCTTCAGAAATCTTCAACTTTCTCCATATGCACAGCAAAGGGATTCTGAGAGTTCACACAGGCACTTGCAGCTGATGACAGATGGAGAACTCTAGTCGTTCTTACACTGTGTAAAAGAAAAAGAAGACAAAGGCAACATAACAGGAGCTTTGTATCTGAGAACCAATTGATGGGACTGTTTGGGAGGTGGGAAAAGTCACCACAAAGTGATTTCCTTCCTTCGATATTTGATTTTAAAATGAGCTTGTGAAAGGGCTCCTTGTGGGTAAGTTGACCACGCCACGTTCTAAAAGAAACCCAGATGTAGTTGTGTGAATTGGACTTTGATCCTTAACACAGAAGAGTTTTGTGACCTTGAGAGATTTATGCAATAATGTTTGATAGCAAAAAGGACCCTTCTTCAAGGCTTTGCGTTCCTCAAGAGCTGGGGATTCCAGCGCCGTCCTTCGCTAGCCATGTAGGATGACCGTAATTCAGGTCATGCCAGTTACAAGAATCCATGCTCTTAACCTAGAACCCAGAACGAGCAGAAAAGCACATACTGTCTATAGATTTTAGACCACAACTAGAGCACATGATTGTAGCAATTGTTTCTTTCATTCCCAGGAAAGTACCGAACCTGATTTCACTTGACCTAGTTAAGGAGCTAGGCTAGTCGCTCACTCTGGCACTGGTGTCCTGTTAGAGGACATTAGCAATATTTGGAAATCCTCTCCAAAAATCGTTTCCTTGGCTGTTCTCTTTGTGCCCTGTCTGCTATGCCAGCTGCTCCCACCCTCAATCTCCATAAGTAGTAATGGTGTCAAAAACCATCTGGTCCAAGAGTTCCTGAAAGAATGCACAGTTTTCCCCTCTCCTCTTTGAGGCAGGGCACTCAAGGACCTTAACATAAACTAGCTTCCCCAAACAATGTTTGGCTTACTTACAATTATGGGGTTTCAAAAGGGATAAAAGGATAGATTTCCTTCCTGGCCCTTCAAAGCACAACAAGATCTTTCTCATCCGTGTTATAGTTATTATGAGTGCAAAACTAGGAAAAACCATGATTGCAGATTGATTAATATATAGGAAGAGAGTGTGTCTGATTGCAACGGAGACACAGGCAAGCCACACATAAAGTGGAAGAGACTAATCAAAGCCAATTGGGGTGGAATTGTTAGAGTCCTGGATTCGGCCAGGGGAGACCTGAGTTCGAATTTCTAATAATAACATTTGATTTATATACTGACCTTCAGGACAACTTAGTGCCCAGGCAGAGCAGTTTACAAAGTATCATTATCCCCACAACAAAAGACCCTGTGAGGTGGGTAGGGGTGAGAGAGCTCTGAGAGAGCTGTGACTGACCCTAGGTCACCCAGCTGGCTTCAAGTGGAGGAGTGGGGAATCAAACCCGGTTCTCCAGATTAGAGTCCCACGCTCTTAACCAATACACCAAACTGGCTCACGAAGCTGCATAGGTGTCCTTGGGTCAAGCACTGTCTCTCAGCCTACCACAAAGAGTTGTTAGGAGGATAAAATGGAGAAGAAGAGCCATGGATACCCCCATGAGCTTTTTGGAGAAAGGGTGGGATAAATATGTGACAGCTAGTTAGAAAGCTAACCAATTCTATAGATGATCTTCAGACTACCAGGTTGTGTAACATGTTTCAGATAGCAGCTGACCCAAAGGCATTTCTGTCTCGTAGCTTTTATCTGATGCATTTTTTCATGGGTGCGGGGAGGATGCCAATCCATCGGACCCACCCCAGCGGCCTTCCAACATCAAACCCAAAGGTCCATCTAGTCTCACACTCTAGTTCCTTAGCAGCAGACCAGCTTATGGCTCAAGGCGGCTTCTTACCAGGCATGACAGAGAAGGCCATTTCTGTTTTTGGAAACTGTGTCCTTGTGAAGAAAGGCTCAAGAGTTTGGGACCTTTTGAGCTTAGGGGTGAAAAGACCACTAAAGGAGTGGAGATTATACATATAATTGTACATAATGTGGATAAAGTGGATGGAACGAATTTGTTCCTTCTTCCATACTCCAGTGAAGTTAATGGGCAATAAATAGATTCAGGACAGAGGAAAGAAGCACTTCTTTACCCAATGCGCAATTAACTTGTGGAACTCACTGCTGCAAGAAGTTGTGACGGCCACGTGTTTGAAGGCTGGATAGAATCATGAAGAACAGGTCTATCAGTGGTGTTCAGGTGGCTGTCACTGGGGAGCACCAGTGTGAACAGACGGTTGCTCTCCTGCGCTGACTATGGGTTTTCTAGACTCAGCCAGGTGAGAAACAGGACGTTTGACTCGATGGTCGTTCGGTTGGCCAAAGAAGTGGTATACCGTTTCTCCACAGTGACCATGGCTCTGTGCTGGTTAACATCAGATGTGCCTGTGGGTTACAAACAGAAAATTGAAATGAGATATATTTAGATATTCTCCCCCCGCTGGTTTTGAAGTCTTGCTGGTTTTAATGTCAGATTTTTGTCCACTTATCCTCGAGCAGAAAGAATGTCCCATTTGGCTTATAGAAATTCCAGAAGGACACTGAGCAGAAAGAACCACAAGTGACAAAAGGCACAGGTTGGACACTTGTCAGCTTCCCTCAAGTTTTGATGGGAAATGTAGGCATCCTAGTCTTGCAGCTTAGCTCTCCGACTGCTGTCCAACGGACTTTTCAACTGTCACTTGTCCAACATTCCGCCAAGCTGCCTACATTTCCCGCCAAAACTTGAGGGAAGCTGACAAGTGTCCAACCTGTGCCTTTTGTCACTTGTGGTTCTGCTCACTGTTGGCAGATCTTGGTGGAGAAGATATTATTTATACTTATAAAAATGGGAACTGAGTTGATATGGGGGCGTGCTACGGGGTGTTGAATCCCTGTTGAACGAGAAATTGTTTTAGATGGGGGGAGGGGAGCACTGTCTAACAAAAAATACAGGCCAAGGCTCATGAGAGGGAAAGACTGTCTTCCAGAATGGGTTATAGATCCTCAACGGCACACCGGAGAAGCTTTAGATGAAGGGTTACCACCAGGTCCCCTGACTCTTCTGGCAGGAGGGGGAGCTGGTGCTCACTTTGTCTTCTCTCCTCACGCAGCAGTCTGATTTGACCCATTTGGGGCCCAAATTGGAAGTGTGTGCACTCTTGGGGCAGCGTGATGATGTCATTCCCAGGAAGTGATGTCATTGTGCTGCCCCGGGAATGCGCCCGGGAGGCCCATTTCTGTGCCTCCTCCCCTGCTGGCCAAGCGAGTGGTGGCGGGGCGTGGAGGGTGAAAGGGCTCCCCCACCCCACTGGGAGACCTAGGATCCCTATTTAGATCAGGTAGGAGAGAGTGTTGACTTTGTGGGGTGACTGTGTTCGCTGGCTTGGGGCTGCACGGATACCGTTTTTCTTTGGGGCAAGGGCTTGTGATCTGCATGAGCAGCGAGTGCGAGACTATGTAATATCAGGGATGGAACATCAGCCATACCATGTGGGCTTGCATCCGCAATGCTGGCCGGAACCATTTTGGCAACTGAACCAAAACAGTAAAAATGGCACACATAAACCCCATCACAGACTCACGGACTTTACTTTCATTCTTGTCCCCCCGCCCGCCATATAAACTCCATATCATCACATCACCTTACATTGTTTTGCTCTCCTCCGTTTTATCCTTGCAACAACCCTGCGAGGTAAGTTAGGCTGAGAGGGTGACTGACCCAAAATCATCCAGCAAGCTTCCGTGGTGGAGCAGGGATTCGAACCCGGGCCTCTCAGATCCTAGTCCAGTGCTCTCACCACTACAACATACTGATACCAAAGCATCTCACTGGCCATTTGGGCTGATTCCGCACACGTTGGATAATGCACTTCCAATCCTCTTTATAGATCATTTGGAATGGATTTTTCGTGCCTCAGCCTCTATGCCCTGTTATGGGCCCTCCAGAGTGTGAGACAGGATGCTGGACTAGATAGACCACCCGTCTGATCTAGCAGGGCTCTTCTTATGTTCTTAAGGGTGGCTGCCAGCGGGCTTAGGAATGTACATCCAATCTGAATGTGGAATCATTGTTCATCTTGGCCTCATTAAACTGGCTGAATGCATCTTTTGAAATAGAATCATAGGGTTGGAAGGGACCTCTAAGGTCATCTAGTCCAATCCCCTACACAATGCAGGAAATGCACAGTTACTCCCCCCCCACCACACACACACCCAGTGACCCTTACTGCATGCCCAGACTATAAGGATCCCTGGCCACATTGGCCTGGGGAGAGTTGCTTCCTGACCCCAAAGTGGCGATTGGCCTTACCCTGGGCGTGTAAGAGGGGGCCACGAGAACTAAGCACTGATGTGACCCTTCCTGCCCAACCCCTCATGATCTGCCTAGGTTTACAGAATCAGCATTGCTGTCAGATGGCCATCTAGCCTTTGCTTAAAAATCTCCAAAGAAGGAGAGCCCACCACCTCTCGAGGAAGCCCGTTCCACTGAGGGACCGCTCTAACTGTCAGGAAGTTCTTCCTGACGTTTAGCCAAAAACTCTTTTGATTTAATATCAAGCTATTGGTTCTGGTCCGACCTGGGGCAGCATAAAACAACTCCGCGCCATCCTCTATATGACAGCTCTTCAAGTACTTGAAGTTGGTTATTGTATCACCTCTCAGAGCCAAGCTACAAGTGACGCCTTACACAGGTTGGGCACTTGTCAGCTTCCCTCAAGTTTTGATGGGAAATGTAGGCGTCCTGGTTTTACAGCTTGGCTTTCCATTACCGCTGCAAGACCAGGATGCCTACATTTCCCATCAGAACTTGAGGGAAGCTGACAAGTGTCCAACCTGTGTCAGGCATCGCTTGTAGCTTGGCTCTGAGTCGTCTCCTCTCCAGGCTAAATATACCGAGCTCCTTCAACCTTTCCTCATAGGACTTGGTCTCTGGACCCCTCGCCATCTTCGTTGCCCTCTTCTGGACACATTCCAGCTTGTCTATATCCTTCTGAAAATGTGGTGCCCAAAACTGGACACAATATTCTAGGTGAGGTCTAATCAGAGCCGAGTACAGCGATCCCATCACTTTGCGTGATCTGGACACTATGCTTCTGTTGATACAGCCCCAAATCGCATTTGCCTTTTTAGCTACCACATCACACCGCTGACTCGGAGATAGGACTACTTCTTACCTACCAAGGACATTAGTCGTCTTATCAGACCAGTTGCACAAGCAAAGCTGGATTGGATCCTACGATTTATTTTCTTGCAATAAATGCACTTTTGTTGTTCAGTTCTTGCACAGGCTCTGGACATCAGCTATCGCTCATTCCTGCCCCCAGAGCCTGAGTAGCAATGGTTTGTCTCTGGGGAAATACAAAAATGCCAAAGTGTGGATAAATCTCGTGACTAAGAGGCTGCTTATGAGCTTCTCTGTATTATTTTTCTCTCCTCTTCACAAACCCGAGGAGTGCACTTCTGGTGCTAGGAATGTGGCGATCCACAGATTCTCATCTGTGGCGACTCCAAAACCTTTTTCTCAGCCACGAGTGGCTAATTCAGAACCAAACAGGATGAAAAGATCACCAGGGGTGGTGTTTTCAAGGCATAAAACATCTGCTGTTATATTTTTTAATCTCCCAGAGCTTTCTATAAATGCTAAGGTCCATATACTATTAACTAGGATATCATCTTAAAGATGTTCTCTTAGATAACCCATGGGCACAGATGAATTGATAATTAATATTTATGCCCCATCATCTTACCTAAAAGATTCCTGAAACTATTTACAGAGATTGAGAGCCAAGCTACAAGTGACTTTTTTCATGCATAGAACACTTGATCGTTTTTGCGAGTTTTCCTGGGAACTGAAGTCCGAGTGTCCTTCCCCTCTCTGTTAGAATCGCTGCCTAAAGAGCCAGAGAAAGCCAGCAGCAGCAGCAGCTTTTGCAAATCGTTCCTCCAGTCATAAGCCTGCTCTCAACGATCTTGGGGCGGGCAGCTGCAGCTTCTCCCTGGGCGTCTTGCTCCTGGGGGGCTGCTCTGGATTTGCAAAAGCTGCTGCTGCTCTTCAGGCAGCGATTCTAACAGAGAGGGGAAGGACACTCGGACTTCAATTCCCAGGAAAACTTGCGAAAACTATCAAGTGTTCTACGTGTGAAAAAAGTCACTTGTAGCTTGGCTCTAAGATGCATAACAACACAAAATCAGGAACCGGCAGCAGAAGTTTGAAATGAGTAATAAATAATCCCAGCATGTTTCAAAACAATGAATAAAAACAGTGGAACAGAACCAGTCTCTTCAATCAGCAGGACAATCAAACCACCACCAAACTAAGTAAGACAACTAGATCAAAATTTAAAATCCAGTCAACCAACCATTAATGCCTGGGAAAATATCCAAGCTTTAAATTGACTCCTGACACTTAATGGATCTTAGCCAGGTGAAGGGATAGTGGGGGAAAGGCTCCAAACTTGAGGCAATCCATCAGAAAAGACCTTGTCTTTGGCCACTTACCACATTTATGAAGTGGTGTGTAGAGCTAATTCAGAGCCGCACAGATCTCTGAATTCATACTTTTACAGAAAAAAATGTGCAGTAAGTACTGGTCAGCTTTATGTGATACCAGAAGGTCCAAGACACCCCAGTCCCAGACTGTTTAGGGCTTTAAACATAATAACCCATACTCTGAATTCTGTCTGGGGGGAAAAGGCAGTTCGTGGAGCTCCTTTAAACGGGTGACATTTGCTCTCTGTAATCTACACCAGTCACACTGCGTGCTTTGAGCCAGTTGACATTTTTAAACAGTCTTCAAGGACAGCCCCATGGAGAGCACATTGTAGTAATCTAACCTAAATGCAACCAGACCTTAGATGGCTGTGTCTAGGTCTTGCTTTTCAAAGGAAAGCCACAGCTAGTACACAGACTGAAGTTGGTTAAAGATGTTAACACGCCATCAGAGAAAGATGTTGCACAACTCCATAGTCCCACACTTGCCCCAACCTAGCAGATCCACACAGTCATGCTATTCACTCCAAAGTTGCCTTGTCATTTGTTTAACACATGAAGGCTGATGGCAAGACATTTTTTCCAGTTTCCCAAGAAACGTGGTTGTCAAGATTATCATCTCTTGGATACTCAACTTTGCAGGTCATCTAAATGCATTGGTAATTGGAGGTTTATTAGGAATAGAGAATATATTAAAGCCATGGAAATGTTCTTTCCTGGGAGGTATTTATTTTTATTTATTTATTTAATTCAATTTATAGTCTGCCCTCCCTGCAATAGCAGGCTCAGGGCGGATTACATACAATATAAAACATGAAAATATATATATACACTTTAAAACAAATAAAATCACATAAGTATTATAAATATTTAAAACAATGTGGCAGCACTTCTCAAGAAGGGATTCACCACCCAGTCCTCTCCACAGATGTTTAACAGAGAGGCTGGGTGGAGAATACATCTGATAGGGAGGACATATGTTCCTCTATTTGGTCGGCAGGGGGCCCTAGCCAGCATCAACCGTATGCCTGGTGGAACAGCTCCATCTTACAGGCCCGGTGGAAAGATAACACATCCGGTCGGGCCCTTGTCTCTTGCGACAGAGCGTTCCACCAGGCTGGAGCCAGGACCGAGAAGGCCCTGGCTCTGGTTGATGCCAGGTGGGCCTCCTTGGGGCCAGGTAGGAAGTACCATTGGCTGGAGGGTTTCCTGGTGCAAAGCCTACCAGGATTAACAGGAGCAGCACAAGAAAGCACAAAATTCTGTTGTTTCAGGAGGGTTTGTGCAGAAAAATCTCCATTAAATTATGCCCTCCAAACAAAATTCTTCAACTCAGAGTCTCTCTACACAAGACATCTTACACAGGGACGCTCAAGTGACTTACTTTCTGTGCAGTCTTATATTCAAGTTTACTCTCTCAAGGCAACTTGATGGCGCATAACGTGCACAACTCTGTCTCCCTAGTGGTGCATGGGTATCTATCCACAATGGGAGAACAAGTGCAAGATCTTTCACTGGACCCTACTCGTGTAAGATGTCTTGTGTAGAGAGACTCTCAGTACCTTCTGGAAATGTTGGCTTGCCTGCCCAGGAGCCCCCAAATCTCTGTCCCAACCCTTTCCTTCTTGCGCATGACAGATACTTAGGTATATTTTACAGAGCACACTCAGTTCATGCATTGTTGAATCTCACCAATATGAATGAAGAACGTGTGGTAGGATGCAACCAATTACCTGCAGATTTGACCAACAAGGAAAGGTGAATGATAAATATTTAAATAAATAAGTCAATAAGACTTCATGGGGAGATTGGCCATGAGGGGCAATCTCTCAGGAAAATGAAAATGCCATTACTGATCTTTTCACGGGGGACTTCCTCAAAGCAGACTTCCCAGAATACAGTTGAAAGCCATTGATTGTAAATAAAAGACCTCGATGTCAGTGTTAGTGTGTATCTGAAGACCTTTTCTCAGAAGGTGGTTGCCATGTATGTTTGTGTTGTGGAGACAAGCCACATATTTGGGGGGGGGAGTGCCCCACGGGGCCAGTCAATGCATACAAAACCACTCACTGTGTGGGGCGACAGCCATTCAAAGGGAATTTCAAGCGACCTTCTGTGTGTTGTGAAGGGCGATCCTATGTGTCCCTCTAAGAAAGCCATAAATATTTATTGATGAGGTATTATTATTATGCATAGAATCAGTCACTGTGAAATGTACCCAACATGTCAAAGGGGTATGTGGTGGGAGAAGGTGGCATGTTGTAAGGGTTTTTAATTATCGTGTGAGTGGAAATACACATTGCAAATTACTTAGGGAAATACACATTGCGAATTACCAAGTGCAGGATTTTATGTGTGTTCCTCAATTCACGTGCAGGCTGTATCTTGCTCAGCACACATGCATGCCACTTTCACGGGAATTCCCTTTGTGTGATTGCGTTTGCAAGTGAGTACAAACACCACCATCGAGTTGGGAGGGTAGAGCTCCAATTCAGTTCTGTTTTCGCCACAAGAACTTTCAGGGATGGACACTGTAAAGCAAGTACTGTAGGCTCTTTTGACTTGCCAATTTGCATTTCTTTAAGGTGTGAGAAAGCGTCAAGATCTGCATTTCAATAAGTGGATGTGGGAGGTGGGGAAACTGGGAATCTGGCAGTTGTAAACATCCTGGGATAATAATAATATTCAATTTATATACCACCCTTCAGGTTAACACCCCTCAGAGCAGTTTATAAAGTGTGTTGTTATTATCCTCATGACAATCATCCTGTGAGGTGGGTGGGGCTGAGAGAGCTCCGGGAAGCTGTGACTCACCCACGGTCACCCAGTTGGCTTAAAGTGGAGGAGTGAGGAATCAAACCTGGCTCTCCAGATTAGAGTCCTGCTGCTCTTAACCACTACACCAAACTACTTTTAGCAGTTGAGGAGGAACTGATAGCGAACACGTGAATGTACTCACATGGAGCAGATTGAAGTGTGACTGTGCAAGCAAGTGCATAGGAAGTCGGAGGGGGACATGTGAAATGAGGTTCACTTGAGCATCCTTAGGTACTTTGTACTGTGTATTTCCACCCTGTGTCTCGTATAACTGCATCAAAGTGGGTGGTGCACTTATTTATGATTTGCAAATTGCCAGTCATTGTGATGAGCAGTGTGTGTATATAGAGAGAAACTTTTTGTATGTGACAAGGATTTCCGGGGAATGCATTGTGGGACAACGCCGGTGTTGTGGTTAAACTTACTCCCTGTGATCGTAGTGTCTGAGAATCAGTCCTCATTTCCCTACCCCTTCTTCTGCATAACCCCTTCCGGGGTTCTTTTTCTCGGTCATACTACAGTGTGATGGAACCTCAGGAATTGGCTTCTATATATTGCTTTGTATATACTAATCAGTTCGTGCCAGTCTTGGTCGAAGGGATTTTGGCACCCTATGCAGAATAATAACCCCCCTGCCGTCTTCATTACACCCCAAAGTTTTCCTGATCCCACAGCCTTCTTCCCAGATATCACAGGCTGGGAGAACAAGGAGTCAATTAGGATGAGCCGGCACCGCAGCTTTCCGCTTTGCAAAGAAGAGGAAATTGCGGCTGGCACGTCTTCTTTCATCTCTGCAGCTCTATGAAATGACAAGCGACACTGGGCAGAATTCCCGCTTCTGTGCCAGTACTAAAAGTACATTTACTCTTTTTACACGCCTATACATTTGCTGTAGAAAGACATTCTCCCAAATTGAATGCGCACAGGAGGTAAAAATCAAATGTCACCCTCTACGTTCAGAATGGCAAGATCTGGATTTTTCCATGCAAATTCAAAATCCTAAGCGTTGGACATTTGATTCCCAACTACATGCCTGTTCTATCAGTCATATTTGTATGTATCCCACCCTGCTATATAGCCTCCCTAGAACACAGCCTTCTGGACCTGTTTGAATCAATACACTCACCAAGCCCCAGAATGGCATGCAACAATCAGGAATCTTTTGGAATGGATGGATACATGTGGCATACCACCCAGTCTCTTGGTGCTAGTACATAGGAAGAATTTTATCTTTGCTTTTAAAAAGATGTGCTTGGTTGTCTTTATTTTTTTTCCTTTTGAAACACAGCCCAAATGTTTGTTGAGCACTGACAGAAGAAGAAGATGCCTCTCTTACACAGCATGTCTGAAACAATCTCGTGACACACATCGTGTTACACACATCGAGTGATTCCGCACACGTTGGATAATGCACTTCCAATCCTCTTTATAGATCATTTGGAATGGATTTTTTTGTGTGCGGAACAAAAAACCCACCTCAAACGATTGATAAAGTGCATTGAAAGTGCATTATCCAACGTGTGCGGAATCAACCATCTTGAGATTTTGAACATTCACCGTACAATCCTAAGCAGAGTTACGCTGTTCTAAGTCTTCAGTGAAGCCCATAGGCTTAGAAAGACGGAACTCTGTTTAGGATTGCCTCCTTGGTAATATGCATATTTCATGTTTGGATTTTTGATACTGAGGATGCCTTTCTTTGGTGGTACTTGCTGCTATAAGATGTAGAGATTTCTCCTTAGGCCTTGTTCATTTTGCATTACATTTGCCCCCCCTGAAATTGTTGGTCTAATGTTCAGTCTACTGTATTCATGAGAGGCCTTTTGTAAAGAGGAAAAAGAAAAATGTTGGTTGGACCCAGGGGTCATTTCATAGAAAAAGAGCTGGAGGAACTCATTAGCATAACTCATTAGCATATGCCACACCTTTTGCCATCGCCGGAAGTGTGTCATTATTATAACTGATTTGCATATGCCACCCCCCCCCGACATCACCCATCCTGGCTGTTTTGGACCCAATCCTGCCCATTCAGGGCCAAAATTGGGCCCAAAATGGCAAAAAGGGGCTGAAAATGGCTGAAAAGGGGCCCAAAATGGTCAGGATTGGGCCGCTGATGAGCGGAATAGTGATCCACCACCCATCAGATGCCCGATCCAGGCTGTTTTGGCTCCAATCCAGGCCAAAACGGTCCCAAACTGGCCGAGAGTCAGGTGGGCGGAGCCACCTGACATGTGACCTCTTTGGGGAACTGTCGGAACTGTGTTCCTGTGCGTTCCCCCTCGAAATGAGCCCTGGTTGGACCCATAATTGGGGGGTAATAAATAATTTTGCCATTCTGTGAATAAACATAACTTACAATGTAAATTAAAATAAATCTTACCATATTTCTTCCTCTTACAATGGAGGAGGGAGCCAAGCAGAACTCACTTTGTGTACATCTGATTTTCTGTTAACAGTCTCCTTTTCTTTGACTAATTGTTTGCTGAAAATCTTGCAATTTTATTACTGAGATGTGTTTTTCTTAAATATTACGTGTTGGAAAGCCTATAAAATTGATGTAAGCCATAACTTTAAAAAAACCACAATCAGGGTATTTTTTTCATCAATCACTGTGTCGCTGCGTGGGGGAGACGATTGGATTCTTGTCAAATAAACCAGTCTACCAGTTTAATTTGAAAAGGAAAATCGTATCGCAGTCGCTTTTGTTTCGGCGTGAGTTTCTTTGTGCACTTTGCCGTTGTGCAACAATTCTGCCTTTTCCGCACAACAATTCTCTCTCCATATGTGTACCGATGGAGCTTTACATGTGCCTCATTCGTTTATTAGAGATAGAATTAGAAACTCTTTCATTGAGCTTCCACTTCCCATTGACTTTATTATGCTCATTCAGGGTGAAGTGACTTAAATTTCTACTGGATACTGTCTTTCGTGGTCATAGATCCAGAGGAGTTAGCCGTGTTAGTCTGTAGTCGCAAATAGTAAAGAGTCCAGTAGCACCTTTAAGACTAACCCACTTTATTGTAGCATAGGCTTTTGAGAACCACAGTTTGCATCTGGTGAAGAGAGCTGTGGTTCTCGAAAGTTTATGCTACAATAACATTGGTTAGTCTTAAAGGTGCCACTGGACTCTTTACTATTTTGTCTCTTTTGGGGTGGAGTCACTTTCTTTGCAATTCTGTACCAGCTTCTCCCAGCTAACTTTCACCTTTAGGCCCAGCACTACTTCCAGGAGAAACTACTACACTAAAATAGGAAGGATACAATACACAGCACTTGAATACACAAGAGCCGACTGTATCCACCTGTTGGGGGACTTCTGGTTTAAAGCCGTCTGAAGGGTCATTCCAATCAGGAAAGTAGCAAGGGGAAACTTAACACACACACCCCTCACCATTCCTTAATGCTGTAGCCCTAATCCATATCTCCTCCCCGCTGTTTTTTGTCCAGCATGGGGTTCATTCATAGATTTTCATGTGCAGATGGTCAGAAAGTTGTATTTTCCCTGGCAATGGATGGTCTGGTATGAATGTCATATACATTCTGTATATGACATTTCTGTACCATCATCTGACAAAGAGAACTTGATTCTCGAAAGCTTATGCTACAATAAAATTGGTTAGTCTTAAAGGTGCTACTGGACTCTTTTTGATTTTGCTACCACAGACTAACACGGCTAACTCCTCTGCATCTATATACACGAGAGTGGGTGTGGAGAAGGATGTGTATTCATGTTTTTACAGATACAGGGTAATTTTTGACATTACCCATGTTAGCATATCCCTTCTCCTTACTGCAAAGGCACTTTATGAATATGAAATATCATAAAACCCTTCTCATATGCTTTAAGCACAAAACGCTGCCTGGCAAAGCAGAACAGATGCTAACCCTGGCTAGAGTTTGAATGCCAGCAACCTTGGCTAGGAGAGCAAGAGGCTTGGGCAAACCTCAAGGGAACAGTGCTTGTGGATCCGGAAGCATGTACGAAGAGAGAGAGGCTTAGGGAAGTGACCCTAAGGGAGCAGCCAGGAAGCATGCACGATTTGAATGAGGCCAGGGCTCTACCTTTACGGGTAAAATGTGCCCTGAGGTGGAAGAGCCCACCTAGCCATTAGAACAAAGGCTCCAACAGTCAGTTCCTGGGTTTGACAAAAGGTTTGAGTACCTTGATCGGTAGCTGCTGGGGTGTGTGAAAGCAAATGCAAAACATGTTCTAGCACTGCACAAAAGGGATAGTTTGTTAGTGAATTCCACCAGAGCTAAGTTTTAGGTGGGGACTGTACTTTCCCAGGAACAACTGTATAAACTTACGAATGTCATTTGATTAGCTCCTCAATCAAGTACTGGAGATCTCATCATGGAAGAAGGGAAAGGGATGTGTTAAGTAGGGATGACTCTGCGAGACCTTTGTTGCACTGGACACCTATGGGGCTGGAGGGACTGCAAATCCAATCACCTCTTAATCACTCAGCATTCCTGTGCGGCATTCCATGCATGCCGTGTTCTCCCAGGCAACTGGGAGGTTCTCTGGTGGCAATACAGCAGCCATTTTAAATCCAGAGGCCTGGTGATATTTTTAATATCACAAGCAACCATATTAAAATGGCTATTAAAATGGCAGCGGCTGGGCCGACCCCTTACATACTGACCTCTGTAGTCTGAAGATAAGTTGGAGGTTGGTAACCCTAATCTTCGGCAAAAGAGAGGAATCAGGAGCCAAACATTTCAATCTTCTAGAAGTCAGGTTTAACAGAAGTTTCAAAGGAAGACTCCAGCATATGAGATTCCATTAGCAAATCTGGAGTTGAAAAACTTGGATTCCACAGCAACTGGGAGTGGATAGCTTCCTACAAAACATAATGTCCCTCATATAATGCTCAGAGGCATTATTCACAGCCCATGCCTATTCATCACCATCGGTTGCAGATCAGGAGTGAATCGCGTATGCTGTCTGGGTCTTATTCTATTCCGTGTTCATTTGCACTCTATGATATACCAATAGCCCTCGCTTGCATAGGTTGGCCTTTGGGCCTCGTTTTGCAAAAAGAAAACCCAAGTGCCTCCTTCTCTCTGTTCTCCCCCACTCAGGTGAATGAATGAATAAATTTATTTGCGGTCAGAGACCATAACAATGACAATACATCCTTACCAATCAATAAAATAATTAAATCCAGGACATGTGCAGCAGCATTCCGGACCCGTTGAAGTTTCTGAATCAAGCCCGAGGGCAGCCCTGCGTAGAGCGAGTTACAGTAGTCTAACCTGGAGGTGACCGTTGCATGGATCACTGAATGAATGAATGAATGAATGAATGAATTTATTTGCAGTCAAAGACCATAACAATGACAATACATCCTTACCAATCAATAAAATAATTAAATCCAGCATAAAAATGTAAAGGACATAAAAAAATACATTTAGCATTTAAAATCTTATCTTAAAATGTATGTAGTTGTTTGGGAATTGCAGGAATTCTAATATTTAAAACATTGACATTAAAATAGTTAAAATGGTAAAAAGAGCGGGAGACTATGTATGGCTATTCTTTTTATTATGGAATTTAACCAAATAGAGACAGAATTTGGCTGTTTGCCTGGAGATAGTTGGATTTTCATCAATTAGGAGTTTCTCCAGGCAGACATAATTTGCCTCTGCAATTGGTGTGTCTAAGGGTGGGGAAATAAACTTGTCCCTATAGACTTGATGGAAAGGATAACGAAAGAACATATGAACATATGAATAAGTACTCCACTTCACCAATGGCAGCGTCTATCCTCGTATGGGATCTTTCTATATTTCCCTTCAATGACCATTGAAAGGATAACTTCACATCGGGCCAGGGTGAAAGCTCTTCTGTACCCCACTCAGGTGGCCGCTTCATCCACCGGACAGAAGAAATGATCGTTCACAGAAGCTTGTCGATTTACCTTCAAGGTGACACGGTGCTCTTCTTTCTCATCTGCTTGGTCCTGCCAGCCCCAAACGATGTGACGTGCAAAGCTGCTGTACTCTTATTTATTGTATACAAAGTTCATTTCCTTAGTGTTCCCTACTCCTCCAGGAAGCCAAAAATAAAACGGCTCCGGAATTGCAATTCAGGCAGAGCCAATTTTCGTTGACTGCTTTTCAGGGCTAATTCCGTTCTCTGAAATTGGGAGCGCTTCTTCATCCTTACAGCTGTTGGCAAGAATCCATTCTAATTATTTCCATCTAAAAAGGGAGAGAAATGTGAAGGATGACTAGAGCAACGTATATCATGTGATTAAATGACATCTATAATGTCGCAAATTAAAAAAAAACAATAAAATTCATGGTGGTCGTTTAGACTGATAGGGAGGGGCCATGGCTCAGTGATAGAATGTCTGCTTGGCATGTAGAAAGTCCCAGGTTCGATTCTTGGCATCTCCACCTAAAAAGATTAGATAGGAGGTGATGTGAAAGATCTCAGCTTAAGAGTCTCTCTACATGAGACATCTGACACATGAAGAACACGTGTCAGGAGATGCAATGGTAGCCAGGAAGGGTAGTTTAAAAAGACAGAGTTGGTGGCAGGGCAAAGGTTTTGCTATACATTGGAGCTATGTGAAGGGGCTGTGAAATGCCAGAAGGGAAACTTCAGCCCATGATAACCTCTTCAGGTCTAAGCCTGGCTCTGGAAGGCAGCTCCAGCCCATTTCCTTTCCTCGCTGAACTCTGGTTGCGATACCACACAGTTTTAGACTGGAGAGGTGTAATTGACAGAGCCTTTAGGGAGGTGAAGATGAAATTAACAAACCCTCTGAGGAGCGATCTCTGCCAGCTCTGTCTTTTAAAACTACACTTCCTGGCTAACATTGCCTCTCCCTACACTTGATGAACACGTACCGAGGTATCTCATGTAGAGAGGCTCTGAGACTCTGGAAAACAGCTGCCATCAGTGTAGACAATTCTGGCCTTGGGTGCTTTTTCATGGCAATGGTTCTGTGTGTGGCTCCATGCACTACTGTGAATACAGAGTCGTTTGCTAGGGCAGTGCAGCAACCACAGAGTTTCTTCCCTTTGGGCTTTTCTTGCTTCTGCCCCGTGGAGCTTTTTTGGGCTTAATTTTTTTTTTTTGTCATATCAAGGAGGACAATTTTCTACCAGGTCTGTTGGCAGCCCTAATTCTGGAAATAATTTCAGGTGGGTCACCATGCTAGCCTGTAGTAGCAGAACGAAGTTTGAGCACCTTAAAGAACAACAAAACCAACCAAGTAAAAAAGAGCAAGGGTCCAGTAGCACCTATAAGACTAACAAAATTTGTGGTAGGGTATGAGCTTTCGTGAGCCACAGCTCACTTCTTCAGATACCATCAAAGCTCAAGCTTATACCCTAGTCAATTTTGTTGGGCTTCAAGATGCTACTGGGCTTAAATTTGATTCCAATTCAGGAGAATTTGAGATTCGGGGTATCCCAAGCACACGAGTGCACATTGTTTCCCCTGAGCCATGTTGGCAGGTGTGGGATTGTGATCTGCTAGGTGTTTGATAGAACATAAACACTCATACTCACACAGAGAGCTTCACAGTTGCAACCTTTTATTTTTTTTTAAGGTGCCAAAGCCAGGGAAGTTGTCCAAGCCTGACAAACCATAATTGTACACCTAGAATAATTTGGATTTTCTTGTCCAGCTATGAATTCTGGTCTGTGAGGAGTTGGACAACCTCTCTGGCTTTGATGAAGACACCAAAGCCAAACGGGTTTGTCAGGCAGTAATCCATTGCTGGTAGGCTCCATTTGGGTTGGCACATTACAAAACATGCGGGGCTGTCCTAGGTTTACCTGTCTTAGGTGACAGCGTGCCTTAGGTTCCTTTCTGACACTTCCCAGGTGGCATGCAGTAGGGTTGCCAACAGGCCCAAAGAAAAATGACCTCTCCCTTTAATAGATGCTTAATATGTGTACGTGGGTTGCTGAAATTTTTCATGGCAGGTAGGTAAATAATATCCCATTGAGCTTCTGTTAAAGGGATAGGGTGTTCCCCCCCCCCCCGCCCCAGGCATTTGGCAACAATATGTGCAAACCACAGCAGTCTTCTCACAATGTCAGGGTAAAACAATAAATACATAAATAAATGTTTCTAATCTTTAAGGTGCCATCAGATTTTTGTTTTATTTTGCTACCCCTTTGCAATAAAATAAGCACCCCAGGGCAACTTCCAAAGACCTTCTGTTTCTGCCTGTACTAGCATAATCCCTCTTCTAACCCACAAGAGGGAGATCTTAGGGTAATCCTGGGATTCTCTCCCCACACTCATAGATCCAGAGGAGTTAGCCGTGTTAGTCTGTAGTAACAAAATAGTAAAGAGTCCAGTAGCACCTTTTAAGACTAACCAACTTTACTGTAGTATAAACTTTCAAGAACCACAGTTTATGCATCTGACGAAGAGAGCTGTGGTTCTCAAAAGCTTATGCTACAGTAAAGTTGGTTAGTCTTAAAAGGTGCTACTGGACTCTTTACTGTCTTCCCACACTGCAAAAGTTCCTCATGTTATCTGGGCAGCATGGATAAGTGTCTCACCACGGTGGCTCCTTCCACAGCTTCGGAGCAAGAACAGTTTATATCTGAGCCGTGAGAATTTGCAATTTTGGTAGCAGGGCCTTGCAAGGTCTAGCGCCGTTCTTAACTGACCAAGGTTCTCCTTCTGTGCACATCTGTGTGAAGTGGTCCAGAACCTGATGCTTGCTTTGGGAGCAGAACCATCCGTTCCCATCGCAAACCATTCCTCTGATCCAACGCAGCATTGTTCTGCAATAAACAGATGCAAATTCCTTGTGCTTCACTCTGAGGTTGCTGCAGTCACTTTGTGATGAATGGGATCGTAAAGAAACCAGCCAATTCCCCCCCCCCTCTTGAGTTACTAACAGAGTTAACGAAAACCCCTCCAGTATCTGCCTGTGAGCCATTTTTTTTTTCAGGAGATCAGAGATGCTGCTTCTTTTTTCTCACACTTCAGTTCTCTCCCCTCTGCTATCTGTTGTCCATGCATCAAGACTGCAGTATACTTTCCATTTAGATTTAAGCATTTTCTGGCCTCTGCCTCTCCCCTCCACCTCCCCCCACCCAGTCTATAGGGCTTTCTGATCCTGGAAAGAGATTCCAGATGCTACAGTGCCACGGCCAATTTACACGGCCGTCCTGAAGCACAGTTACACCTTTCTATGTCTATTGAAGTCAATGGACCTAGAAGGGAGTAACTCTGTTTAGGACTGCTAATAGCATGCAGCTGAGCTCTGTGATTCTGAGAGGAAGGAGTGGAATTCAGGGTAAAAGATGAAAAACTCCTTAAATTGTTCAAGGGATGCCTTGCTAACAGCTGGATGACAGAATAACAAGGATTTTAAAAGCATAATAGTGGGCCAAATTATATTAGAGCTGTCTCTGTTTTGTAGTCATCTAGCATATCAGGAAGAACAGTTTATCATAGCCCTCTTCATGAAATGCTTATTTACTACATGCAAGGCGGGTTTTTAAAAAATCATATTAGAGCATTCAAAAATGGAAATCACAGTGACCTCTACACATGCATCAGAACAAGGTTGCAGAGTGGATTGAACCACTTCAGACTGCAGGTGGGGAGATTCCACTTCTCCATCCCTCTCGCACCTGGCGGCAGCAGCAGCCCGGCAGCGCTGGGGTGGGGCAGGGGAGTGGGGGCTGGGGGTTGTGGGGTGTTTAAAGGGCCCTGCCCCTTGCATGTGGCAGGAAAGGGCCCTTTATCAGCTGGCAGGCAGCAAGGGGGAATCCCCCCCTGCCACCTGCCAGCTGATAGTTTAAAGGGATCTTTAAAGGGCCACGAACACTGAACATGTTCGTTAAGGGGACATGTTCGATTCTGTTCGTCATTCGTTATTCGTGGATGGCAACGAACAATGAACAGGGTGTTCAGAATTCCCCCCCCCCCGTTCGTGCCCATGTCTACCCAGCACCCTCTCTCTTGTGCTAATTTTCTTCATTAGGGAATTGTTCACATACAGAAGAATCCACAAATGGGATCCACCCCCCATAATCTTAAATGGCACAGTCCAGTCCTCAGAAGTGTACTCCCAGAGAGCCTCTCTACACGAGATATCTGACACTTGAAGAACACATGTCGGGAGATGCAATTTTAGCTGGGAAGGGTAGTTTAAAAAGACAATGCCTGTGGCAGGGCAAAGGCTTTGCTATATACCGGAGCTGTGTGAAAGGGCTGTGAAATTCCAGAAGGGAAACTTCAGCCCATTATAACCTCTCTGGGTCCAAGCCCAGCTCTGGAAGGCATTTCCAGCCCATTTGCATTCCTCACTATCCTCTGGTTCCAATCCCGTACCGTTTTCGAAGGGAGAGGTGAAATTGACAGAGCTTTCCGGGAGGAGAAGGTGAAATTAACTAACCCTCTGAGGAGTGATCTTCACCTGCTCTGTCTTTTTAAACTATGCTTGCCGGCTAACTTTGCATCTCCTTACACTTGACGAACACGCGCTGAGGCATCTCATGCAGAGAGACCCTGAGGTTGAGAGACAGCAGTATGCTGAGTCACAATATTTGTTTGTTTGAAATATGTATATCCCACACTCTTTACTGAAAAGTGCCCAAGGCAGCTCACAAACATAACTGGAAAACCATAAACTGTTGAAGAATACGAAAGAAAAACTGCATATAAAACAAATAGAATGATTAAGACAGCAGCTGTAGTAAAGCCAGAAAACCATGCACACCACAAAACCAGACAAAACCTATAGTTTCGGGAAGCTGTTATTTTTTTGAATTTTGGAAGCTGTTCTAGTCCTGGGTGTCATCCACGTTTCCCCATTTCATACACGTTTCTCCTTGGAGAGAATAAAGCATTGCAAGAAACACAGAGCTGCCGACGATAATGGAAGCCCTGCAAAAATGACAAGCCCTCTCCCTGTCCCTAAGACATCAAATTTGTCACCTGCCATTATCATGATAAGTATTTTTTCCTGCTCCCTCCAGTTAATGATGTGAAGAAACATATTGCCAATGACATCAGGACAACAGAGACATTTTACTGCCGTTAGTAGAGGGAGAAAACCCTGCCCAGGCCTGCTGTTTTCAGCAGAAGCCTTCAGTGCTTTCACCCTTTCGACCACTTGCTCCTGCTGGAAGTTCTGAACTGTTTCTGTTATTTACTCCACGTCACAATTAGGAAAAAAAAAGTTCGTGCTGAAAATTTAAATCCTCTTTTCTCTCTTTCTCCCACCCCCACCCACTTCTGCACTTGTTCTTTCGGTTTTCCGGGAATTTTTATTTTTAGACCTCAATATAGCAGTTCTTGGAAGTGTTTGCTCGCTTATGCATACAAATTACTTAGCTGATTGGGCAATTATGATTAATCAAAAGAACAACGGTGACACTAAAAGCGTCTCCAGGTTACCTTTTCCGAAAGGAATATGCAAGCGTGAAAATAAACAGGCCTGGAATGGGTTTTTAGAAGCTCACACTGGCTCATTTGAGGCCTCGCTTGTACCAGCAGGAGGAGAGGGGAGTGGTTGCCAGCCTCCAGGTGGGGCCTGGAGAGCTCCCAGAATTGCAGCTGATCTCTACACTACAGAGCAGGGCCAGATCTACGGTTGCCGGCGCCCAGGGCAACCGAAGACCGGCCACTCATGCATGTGCATAGCGCATGTGCGCTCCCAGTGCTGTGTGATGACGTCACTTCCATGATGTCATCACGCGGGTGGCGCGTGCCGCCCCACGGCAAGCCGGCTGTCCCGGTGCGCTGCAGAGCTGGTGGCGGTAGCACGAGTGGCTGGGAGGCCGCCCGTGGCATTTGCCTGCCCCACAGGACAGGGTGCGGCTGACTTGCTGTGTGCCCCGTCCTGCCAGCCACCCGCTCTGCCTTTCGCCTGCCCCGCAGGACAGAGGGCGCGCAGCAAGTGTGCCCCCTGACCTGCCGCCCGCGCGCTCCCGGGGCTGGCAGCTGTGCCCAGCGCCCCCTCTTTGGCGGTGCTGGGGGCAGACTACCCCCTGCCCCCCTGTCGATCCGGCCTTGCTGCAGAGATCAATTGTCCTGGAGAAAATGGCAATTTTGGAGCATGGACTTTGCTGTTCGGCCCCTGCTGAGCTCATTCCCCTCCTGAAACTCTGCTCTCTCCACGCTCCAGGAATTTCTCAGGCCAGAATTTCTCAATCCTAAACATCCTTTTTGCAAAATCAGTCTAGTTGAGCTCACTTTCCATTGCTGTAAGTGGAATCCTTTCAAGTAAACTTGCCTAAGGATCACACACTGCTCTCCATGCACCAAATACAAGGGGACCCAAATGCTCCTAAACTCTGATAGGCTGGGTCAGGTTTAGGGTTGCCAACTCCAGGTTTGGAAATTCCAGGAGACTTGGGGGTGGAGCCTGGAGAGGGCGGGGTTTGGGGAGAGCAGGGACCTCGGCAGGGTATATTGCCAGAAAATCCACCCTCCAAAGCTGCTATTTCCTTTAGGGGAACTGATCTCTGTAATCTGGAGATGAGTTCCAATTCTGAAAGATCTCCAGCCACTACCTGAAGTTTGTGTATGACTGTTTATGGAAAACGTTAAATGACAGTGTTTATAGATCTTGAATGTGTTTCTACTCATCATGATATTTATGGATTATTATCAATGAATTTGTACAGAAGTTGTTAGCATTTATTGTTACATGAACTGACAGTGTGGCCATTGTGCATTATTCCTTTAAATGAGCTCTGATGGGGATTGTATATGTGTTATAGATGAATTTGTCAAATTCCTATTGTATAGCACTTGCACTTTACATGATTGGTAGTAGTTATATTGGATGTATATACTTTGAATAGTGTAATTTGGTATATAGTAATCATCACAGGGACACCTAGTGTCTGACTTGGCTCTTGCCCATAATTGCCTTTTCGGTTTTAATGTTTCACTACCTGAAGTTTGGCAGCCCTGGGTGACATGGACTGGCAGGCCATGCAAACTTCTGTTTAAGTCCCTGCTTTCGGGGGAGCAAGAAGAAGGCTGAGCTGGCTATTGGTCCTTCCTAGTGTTTGGTCAGGCCTAGACACATTTGGATTTTAAGCTTGCCAACTCTGGGTTGGAGAATGCCTGGAGATTCTGGGGTGGAGCATGGAGAGGGCAGCATATAATAGAGAGAGATAAAAGGGGGAAAGGAGGGGGGCAACCAACCTGAAAATCAAGTCAGGAATTGTTATTGTTATTATTATTATTAAGATACTGTAAGATTATAATATAATATAATATAATATAATATAATATAATATAATATAATATAATATAATATAATATAATATATAACTATTAATAATGATGATAATATAAGAGGCAACTATTTCTTGCACAGTGCACAAAATCTTAGGTTAATAGACATCTGTAATTATTATTGTTATTCTCTGTTATTAGATGTGCAATTTCAGCTTGTTGCTGTATACACTGATCTGAGTTTTTAATGGTGTCCTATATATGTCATTTTAATCCTAAGATTTTGTGCACTGTGCAATAAAGAGTTGTATATTATTATTATTGTTGTTGTTGTTAGGGTTACACACAACACAATCAATAATAAATAAAGATCACATGTTATCATTGATTGGCCTTGCTGAGCTGATACAAGTTTCCACCAGAGTCTTAAGTATCATCCAGGTACCAGTGTAATATGTACACTGATCCAAGTAACACCGTCTTTTGCTGTTCTGTAGGTGTTATATCAGAAAACTGCAGTTTTTCCATATAAGTTGCAAAATTTTTCGAAATAGTTCCCAGTGCCCCGATGACAATGAGGACTACTGTTGTATTCTTCATCCATAGTTGGGTTGTTGTTGTTGTTATTGTTATTTGGTTCTGGAATGAGGGCAGGGTATAATGTCATAGAGTCAGGGCCGAATCTAGGGTTTTGCCCTACCCCCTCAAACTAAATAACCTGCAGGGTGGGTGGCCAGTCATAAATGTTTTCAGAGCCTGAGGGGGGGCATATACTCCCCCTCCATGGCAGGAGGCCAACATGGTATCTTAGGTGGTCTGCCTGCCTCAACCACCAAAGGCCTGGCAGAACATCTCTGTCTTGCAGGCCCAACAGAAGGATAACAAATCGGAATGGGCCCACGTTGACACAGACAGAGAATTCCACCAGGCTGGGGCCAGGGCTGAGAAAGCCCTGGCCCTGGTCGAGGCAAGGTGAACCTCCCAGGGGCTGGGGACCACCAGTAGGTGTTTATCTGCTGAACGAAGCAGCCTTCAGGGAACATGTGGTGGGAGGTGGTCCTGCAGATATACTGGTCCCAGTTCGCTAAGGGCTTTAAAGATTAGAACCAAAACCTTGAACCTGATCCAGAATTCAACTGCGACCCAGTGCAGTTGGCGCAAAACTGGTGTTATGCGTGACCGGAATGGAGTTCCAGCCAGGATGCGTGCTGCTGCCTTCTGGACCATTTGCAGTTTCTGGAGCAGTCTCAAGGGCAGCCCTGCATAGAGCAAGTTACAGTAGTCCAATAGGGAGGTGACCGTTGCATGGATCACTGCAGCTAGGTCGCTGGTCGAGAGGTAGGGAGCAAGTTGCCTGGCCTGGTGCAGATGAAAAAATGCAGACCTGGCAACTGCTGTGACCTGGGCCTCCATTGTCAAGGAGGCATCCAGAACCACACCCAAACTCCTCACCTTTGGAGCAGGCCCCAACGGAACTCTGTCCAGGGTAGGGAGGTAGATCCCAGAACCTGTCGACCCATACCTCAAATGGGATATATGTCTGAGTAGACCGGCTTAAGGATTGCTGTTAATTACTCTTTTTTTCTGTGCTGCTTGAGATGCCTCGGCTGCTCTCTTTGTCTGCTTATGAGAAACATGTTTTATTGGATGGGTAAGTTTATTGTATCTTTGTACGGCTCACCTTCAGCAAATATTGAAAGGGCAACTAATTTCCCTGCACCCCTTTAAATCAATAAATAAGGACAGGCGCGGCAGGTGGAAGCGGGGAGGCGTAATATCCACCTCTGTCTGCCAGAAAAGGCGAATCCGGCTCAGGTTACTTGTATGCTTTATAAAGCAAAGTAAGAAAAGCCGGGATCCGATTGCCTTGCGGGGACAAGGCCTGCCATTAGGAACCGCAATCGGCCACCATGACAACAAGTTTTAAAATTAGCCCTCACCTATTGACACCTTTAGCATTACTTATTTATCAGGGTATGTATTTAATGTTTAGCATCGCAGTGCCGTTGGCTGCCTCAGGCAATTTTGCAGTGCTTGTGGATGAAAAGTGGAAGCCTGAATTCTCACAGTCAGCATGTTCTATTCAGTGAGCGTTCTTTCAAGCATGGCTCAATTTGATTTCCCAGCTAGCACCACAAACTCGCTTAGAGCTGGTGCAGTGCAGCAGTTAAGAGATTAAGCTAGGATCCAGTAAGTCCAGGGTTTAAATTTAGCCTCTTCCACAAACCGGTGAGGCACCCTTAGGCAAGCCGTTCTGAAATCCTCACCCATCCACACCTGCAATAAGAGAAAATAATAATATTGGCCTACCATACGGGAATGTTGTGAGGATTACAAGGAAGATAATGTGTGGGAGCCAGTTTGGTAGAGTGGTTAAGAGCGGCAGGACTCTAATTTGGAGAGCCAGGTTTGATTCCCCACTCCTCCGCTTGAAGCCAGCTGGGTGACCTTGGGTCAGTCACAGCTCTTCCAGAGCTCTCTCAGCCCCACCCACCTCACTTGTTGTGAGGATAATAATAACATACTTTGTAGACCACTCTGAGTGAGCATTAAGTTGTCCTGAAGGGCAGTATATAAATCGAATGTTATTATTAAAGCACTTTGGAGAAGCAAGTGATACAGAAATATACACATAAGAGAAAATTATAATATTGGCCTAACATACAGGGATGTTGTGAGGATTACAAGAAAGATAATGTGTATAAAGCACTTTGAAGAAGCAGTGCTACAGAAATGTATACATATATAAGGTCCTAAATGGCTTGAGGCCAGGGTTCTGGGTATTCCCTGGTGAGGGAGTTGCCGGTGTCCAGAAAAGTGAAATTGATATGATTTCCAGGCAAAATTAAGGACTGCTTCCATACTGGGGTTTGCATGGAACAAAGCAAGCCTCCAAAATAAATGGGAACTTTCACATAACATCGTGTTAATTCAGAGTCCAACTTGTGGCCTTTCGCCTTTAGACTGTATCAAAAACAAGCCCACTTTTCCTGACTATCAAAATTCTACAGCAAAGACTCTTTTACCATATATGGAACAAGAAATGCCAGATGTTCAAGCTGGATTCAGAAAAAGAAGAGGCACCAGAGATCACACTGCAAATTTACAATGGCTAATGGAACATACCAGGGAATTTCAGAAGAAAATCAGCCTGTGTTTTAGAGATTACAGCAACTTTTGCGGATACCTTGGAAGCCTAAAAGACAAATAAGCGAGTACTAGATCAAATCAAGCCTGAATTCTCCCTAGAAGCTGAAGTGACAAAACTGAGGCTGTTGTACTTTGGTCACATCATGAGAAGACAAGACTCTCTGAAAAAGTCAATAATGCTAGGAAAAGGGAAGGCAGTAGGAAAAGAGGAAGACCCAAAACAAGATGGCTTGACTCAATAAAAGAAGCCATGTCCTCCAGTTTGCAGGATCTGAGCAAGTTAACGATATGATGTTTTGGAGGTCTTTCATTCATATGGTTGCCATAAGTTGGAGGTGACTTGATGGCACATAACACACACCTGGGCACAGACAATCCCCCCCCCCCATAGCAGCAACAAGCAGCTGGGGACTGGGCGGGAACAGCACCCATGCACTCTCTTCCTGTGCTATTCTCTTCTGCCGCCTCCCCCTGAGCTCGGTCATCCCTGCGCAAAAGTGAAGAGGTGATGGCGAACATGCTGCCCTTCTGTGTCCTGGAAACATCCCCTACCCCTCACTTTCATTTATTTATCTGTATTTACATTTATTCATTAGATTTTCATACCGCCTCTCCCTCAAACGAGGCTTGAAATGGCTCATAACATTAAAAACCATTAAAAACTTTAAAAAACCATTAAAAACAGCAATAAATATTTTATGTTAAAACTAAAAACATAACACTGCCATTAAGTGATCCTGCAAATGCAAAGACAACAACCAGGTGGCAACGATTCCATCATAATCACGGATGGTTAAAGGCCTGCTGAAATAGTTCCGCCTTGCATGCCCAGCCGAACCTAGCTAGGTCCCGCAGGGCATGCATATTATTGGACATAGCGGTCCAGCAAGATGGAGCCACCACCGAGAAAGCCCTCAACCAGGTGGAAGAAAGACGAGCCATTTGAGGGCCAGGCAGCAGGCACCATCAGTAAGCTATGAGATGAGGAACACAGACTTTGTGGGGTATCATATCGAGAGAGCCAGTCCTTCAGGTATAAGGGACCCAGACCATGTCGGGCTTTTGGCTTTAAAGGGCCAAATGGAGGATGGAGGACCACAGTGAGCGGCCATGTGCTGTTTTCAAAGTGGAGCTTAGCTTAGCTCCACACCCCATCCCTTTGAACCGGATCAAAGCAGGTTGACTGTAATGAACTTTATTCATTTGCCACCCCCCTTTCTCCCAAACAGAACCCAAACCCATCGTTCTCCTCTCCTCCATTTTATCCTTGCAACAACCCGGTGAGGTAGGATACACTGAGAATTAAGGTCACCTAGCAAGCTTCCGTGGCAGGGGGGGGGGGGAAGCTTTTATGCTGCCGTGTCCTGTTGGCTGAGCAATAATCTGCGGCAGTGGAGAATGATTGAAGAAAGCCTGGAGTGCATCCATACGACACCTCCCTTTCCAGGGAGCTTTGAGCAGGATCTTTTACAGCAGATGTTGGAGCTCACCAAAGCAGGCTGCTGCAAGGAATTCCATCTCTCGTTCTGAGTTTTTTTATCATGAATATGCAGAGGGCTTTGTGCTTGACTTCTCCGTTGATGCACTTTGACAAAGAAGTTAACGCAACGCCCAAGTGATGGGGTTGGCTGGTATTGTGTGCAGGCATAGAAAGGAGGGGGAACCGAGTGGCGCAGGCCGTGCGTCAGAATGCACTTTGTGATACCGTCTTGGTTTTCACTTCTACCACCTTCCCTTCTCCCCCCAGAGGTTGGCAAGGTCCTTTCTGGCTTCATATTTTTTTTAAAGCCCTCATTAAGTCTGAAAGGTCTCTCGGTCAGCTGATGCTTAAAAGCCAGAAGTTAGACCTGGCCCGGCTTGACTTCTGGCTGCCATCGCTCAAGGCTCCTTTGCTGGTGAAACCAGACCTGGGGTAGCCAAGGACTGTGGATTGTGATTCCTTGGCGAATGCTCCAGTAGAGACCTCAACACGTCTGGGTGTCGACAAGGCTGGTGTGACATCTTGCCATGTGGTGGAGGAAAACACGTCATTCTTTAAGTTCTCAGACTGGTAGGGCAGCCTTTGGGAGTTTTGCTTTCATGGTGGGATGTGTTTTCTAAGCTGTAGTTTGGGGTACCACACACACCATTGGAGTCTATTGTGGACGATTCTCTCTATGAGTCTCTCCACACGAGATAAATTACACGAGGACACTCAAGTGAAGAGAGATACGTTAGCTGGGCAGCTGAGTTTAAAAAGACAAATCGGAAGGCTCTGTCAGTTTCACTTCTCTAGAGCTGGCAAAGATCGCTCCTCAGAAGGTTTATTTCCTCTTCGGTTCCCTGAAGGGGAGGTGAAATTGACAGAGCCTTCAGGGAGGCAAAGATGAAATAAATAAACCCTCTGAAGAGTTATTTTTGCCGGCTCTAGAGAGGTGAAACTGGCAGAGCCTTCCGATCTGTCTTTTAAACTACCTTTTCCGGCTAACATTGCGTCTCCCTTCACTCGAGCATCCTCATGTAAATTGTCTCACATAGAGAGACTCACAAGACATATTACATGGGGACGCTCAAGTGACTTACTTTCTGCATGGTCTTATATTCACACATACTCTGTCTCCCTAGCAGTGCATGCGTATCCAGTGGAAGAACAAGTGTATGATCTTGCACTTGAGCATCCCCGTGTAACATGTCTTGTGTAGATAGACTCTAAGTAATGGGATCTTCTTCATGTGAAATCTGATGTATAGGATTCTAGAAAGCAGTATAGCTGTCCACCAAGTAGATAACACTAGATCGGTTCAACTTCAGTTCTAGAAAACATTAATAGGCTGATGGTAATCCCATACCCTTTCAATATGCCAGTCAAGCTACAGTCAAATGCAATTCTGTATTTCAGAATCAGAGAAGAATGGTGTATATTGTAGAAATTGTGAGGGGGGTGACTTCTGTGTTTGGACATGCTAGGTGATGTCTAGGGGAGTTCCTTAGAGGTGAGTTAGAGGGGAAAAACAGAGACTTGAAGTATAGGGTTTATGATCTAAAGTGTATACATTTAGATTATGGCTCCAGGCTTCGTGTTTATTTTGTATGATTTACGTAACAATATTTTCCTAATCTTATATGCCTACGTTTCTTTATGAGAAATTCTGTCTTACATTCAGTTTTTGGGTTCATTTATTTTTGATCTTATCTTATCTGGAAAACTCTTAATTAAAAGGTTATATATCTCAATGTACAGGTGTATTTATAATATATAGAGAGAATGAATGGGTAAAATCCTAAGTAATGATTTACAGCGCCATTCTAAGCAGAGTTACACACTTATAAACCCATTGATGACACTTAGAAAAGTCTAACTCTGCTTAGGAGAGATCTACAAGAACTTTTCTTATGATGCTCTTCGTTCGTGTGTCTCAGAAGATAGAGCTATAGAAGTTTGCTGGCTGTGTTTGGGTGAAAACAGAGATGAATCTGTGCTGAATTTCGTCAGTAGCCTCCAGTTAATCCCCACACGTGTAAATATTTGATATTCAATATCAACATTCGACATCAATGATTTTTCAGAACCAGTCAACATCTGGACAATATCTGCTAGCATTCGGTAAACTGCTACTCTCAATCCAGCTATTCGGGAAATAACTCTGAAACGGGTAAAACAAATTTCGCATCAAACTTCAGTTCTGAAAAGCAAATGTTGCATTTTGGTGTCAAATTTCCAAGTGTTGAAGTTTGAAAACGGGGGAAATTTCATTTTTGCACAAGGTAGGACACTGGGTTCAATAGCCTTTTATAGTGTAAATCCTATACAAAGTTATTCCTGTCTAAAGCCATGGAAATCAATGGGCTTACACTTGTACGGCTCTGTATAGGATTGCACTGTCAGACTCTTCCAATATGATTCTATGATTTCATAATCACAATTGGATATTATTTATAATAGCCCTCAATATAAAGATGAGGGGTCTGGAGACCCAGTGCTTTGAGGAATGGTTGAAGGAGCTCAGTATATTTAGCTTGGAGAGGAGACGACTGAGAGGTGATATGATAACCATCTTCAAGTACTTGAAGGGCTAGGCATGGAGTTGTTTTTTGCTGCCCCAGAAGCTCAGACCAGAACCAATGGTTTGAAATTAAATCAAAAGAGTTTTCAGCTAAACATTCGGAAGAACTTCTTGACAAAGCAGTCCCTCAGTGGAACAGGCCTCCTCGGGAGGTGGTGGGCTCTCCTTCTTTGGAGGTTTTTAAGCAGAGGCTAGATGGCCATTAGACAGCAATGCTGATTCTGTGAACCCGGACAGATCATGAGAAGAAGGGCAGGAAGGGTTACATCAGTGCTTAGTTCTCGTGGCCCCTTCTTACATGCTCAGGGTAATGCTGATCGATTGCCACTTTGGGGCCAGGAAGCAATTTTCTCCTGGCCAGTTTGGCTAGGGATTCTGACAGTTTTGCCATCTTCTGGGTATGGAGAGGTAGTTGTGAATTTCCTGCATTGTGCAGGGGGTTGGACTAGATGGCCCTGGAGGTCCCTTCCAGCTCTATGATTCTATGATTTATCATAACCGTTTCTTCAGCTTGTATAGATTAGGAATTCTCCTGGGTTCAGAACTTGGGGCTTCTCTAAACATACTTGGGCAGGTACCTATCCTCGCTGAGTGCTATTGCTGATGGTAATTTTGAACCAATTTTAACCGCCCTCTCTCAGCCTATGGGAATTATGATTCATTTTTCAACCTGGATTGGCATCAAAGGTCCATCAGCTTTTTGTGCTGCTGTCATGTAGATTTCCAGTCTATAAGCTTTTGAGAGTCCAGCTCCCTTGGGAGTCTTTGAGAGTCAGTGTTGTCTAGTGGTTAGAGTGCTAGGATCTGGGGAGAAGTGCTAGCCCCCGCTGTGCCATGGAAGATTGCTGGGTGACCTTAGGCCAGTCACAGAGTCACTCTCCATGAGACATCTGACATGTGAAGAACACGTGTCAGGAGATGCAATGTTAGCCAGGAAGGATAGTTTTAAAAGACAGAGCCGGTGGCAGGGCAAAGGCTTTGCTTCATACTGGAGCTGTGTGACAGGGCTGTGAAATGCCAGAAGGGAAACTTCAGCCTATTATAACCTCTCCAGATCCAAGCCCAGCTCTGGAAGGCAGCTCCAGCCCATTTCCATTCCTTGCTGCCCTCTGGTTGTGATCCCACACAGTTTTAGACTGGAGAGGTGAAATGGACAGAGCCTTCGGGGAGGTGAAGATGAAATTAACAAACCCTCTGAGGAGTGATCTCTGCCAGCTCTGACTTTTTAAACTATGCTTCCTGGTTAACATTATGTCTCCCTACACTTGATGAACACACCCCGAAGCGAATCGTGTAGAGAGACTCACACACTCTCAGCTTAACCTACCTCACAGGTTGTTGGCCTTTAAGGTGCTACTGTACTCAAATCTTGCTCTTCAACTGCAGACCAACATGGCCAACCACCTGGAACTACCTTATTGGGTATGCTGCACAGGTTGCATAGTGGTAGTAATATGCTTTTAGACTGAGCATCATGCCACATGACAGTTTCTTGGATGGAGTTTAAAATGAGATTTTATTGGTCGTAGTTTGGCTCATGGGGCAAATTGAGAGCTGGAAAAAAATCGATTCATTTGAAATGTGGTTCTGGGGGAGATTTTTGCAGATACCATGGACAGCCATAAAGACAAATACGTGGGTATTAGATCAAATCAAGCCTGAATTCTCCTTAGAAGCTAAAATGACAAGACTAAAGCTATTGTACTTTGGTCACATCATGAGAAGACAAGATTCTCTGGAAAAGTCAATAATGCTAGAAAAAGGGGAAGGCAGTAGGAAAAGAGGAAGACCTAAAACGAGATGGCTTGACTCGATAAAAGAAGAAATGTCCTCCAGTTTGTAGAATTTGAGTAGGTTTGTTAGAGATAGGACGTTTTGGAGGTCTTTCATTCATAGGGTTACCATAGGCCGGAAATGACTTGACAGCACATAACACACACATGATGTAGTAGTCAGACTGTTGGACTAGGACTGGGACATGGGACAACTGAGTTCGAATCCTTGCTCTGCCCTGAAAGCAGATCAGCTGGTGAACTTGGGCCTGTCTCAGTGTCTCAGCCTAATCTGCCTCACAAGCTTTTTGTTGTAAGGATAAGGTAGAGGAGGGGAGAGACACATGAAAAAAGCCAGTTTGGATCCTGACCAAGGGAAAAAGCTGGATATAATTTAATAATAATAATAATTTAATAATAACATTCGATTTATATACCGCCCTTCAGGACAACTTAACGCCCACTCAGAGTGGTTTACAAAGTATGTTATTATTATCCCCTCAACAAATACTCTGTGAGGTGGGTGGGGCTGAGAGAGCTCCTAGAAGCTGTGACTAGAGATGGGCATGAAATGGAAAAAAACCAAACCATGTTGTTCGTGGTTCATCAGATTTCACGAACCACGAACTTTCACGAACCTACCCCTGGTTCACGAACCGGTTCATTTGGTCATGTAAACGTCACATCCAGGTCAGAAAACCATCACTTCCGGGGTCAGCAGAAGGTCACTTCTGGGTCAGCAGAAGGTCTGCAGGAAGTCCATCCCCTGTTGCCTAGGAAACCGATTGATTGGCACCAGGCTGTCTACAGTGATGAACCAAAAAACGAACCAAACAAACCAGCCTAAAAGTTCATGACGGTTCGACAGAAATGGGATCTGACGAACCATGGTTCGCGAACCATGGACCAGCCTGATTCATGCTTAATTTTGGTTCGTATTTTGGTTCGTGCCCATCTCTATCTTTGACTGACCCAAGGTCATCCAGCTGGCTTCAAGTGGAGGAGAGGGGAATCAAACCCGGTTCTCCAGATTAGAGTCCTGCTGCTCTTAACCACTACACCAAACTGGCTCTCTTAATGTACACATTCCCAGCAACTATGTTTCTTTGTATGTTGTGGCATAGTTGATACGCTGTGCATGTTTATAGGCAAAACTATGAGATATTGGGAGCAAGTGTAAAGGTGGGAGACTGTCTCTCTTCATGCCAGTGGGAGAGAGCTGGGGGCCCCCTCCTATACCCACACCACCATTGATTAGATAAAGAAGCACGGTTCTAAATTTTTCACAGCAAATGACCTAATCTGTCTGAGGTTGTTTCTCCTTTGTCCTCTTTCGTCTTGGCCCTTTCTGTGTAGGACTGTCCTCTTATCAGTTTCAAAGGCTTGAGTTTCTTCTTACTATTTCCTTTTCTTGAACGCCCCGGTGTAGGTTCTTGGGTTGCTGCTGTGACATCAGAAGTCCGAAAGTTGCCATTGTCTTGGGGTCTTTTCTTCTGGGGGGAATGACATACACGTGTAACCCTATCACACTGCTCTTGTTTCTGGAGCCTGCCTGGAAAGTGACAGGGCATTCTTTTATAAGCCTTCCAAACCCTTACTTAGATGATATTGCTGATTGGTTTTTGGTAACATCTCCAGGCCCTCATCTTCTTGCAACTAAGGATCTGCAGGTAGTGGTCTCTAATCCTAGCAGCTTCTCCGTTGGTGAAGATCCCTTTGGATGACCAAAAAGCTCTTCTGAAGATAGTGGGCAAAAGCCACACGGAATGGTAACTGCAAAAAGAAGGGCAGTCATAAGAGCTTGAATGGAAAAGCTACTAGGATCCAATCCACCAAGTATTGTTAAATGTTAATTTTTTTAAAAAAAATTATATTCGAGAAAACTATACTTACCATCTTAGGCTCACAAAAATCAGTATTTCAGTTTTATGAGCAAAGGTGAGCCTGATCTCGTCAGCTCTCAGGGCCAAACTATAAGTGACGCCTGACACAGGTTGGACACTTGTCAGCTTCCCTCAAGTTTTGATGGGAAATGTAGGCAGCTTGGTGGAATGTTGGACAATTGACAGTTGAAAAATCCATTGGACAGCAGTCAGAGAGCCAAGCTGCAAGACCAGGACGCCTACATTTCCCATCAAAACTTGAGGGAAGATGACAAGTGTTCAACCTGTGTCATTCGTCACTTGTAGCTTGGCCCTAAGAAGCTAAGCAGGGTCGGCTTTGGATGGGATACCTCCAAAGAAGACCAGGGTTGCAGTGGCAGGCAATGGCGAACCACCTCTGATAGTCTCTTGCCAAGAAAACCCCAGTAGGGGTCGCTGTAAGCCAGCTATGACTTGAGGGCACCACACACAAACACACACACAAATGAGCAAAGTACAATTTTAAACAAATGGATTCAAGGACGATGCCATCTTTCTCTTTTTATAAAAAGTCATCTTTGCTTTTAAAAAAGACCACATTTCAGGCACTTCCTTACTAGTCTGTTATTGATGGAGGCTCTTTTGGCTTTCAGGGCTATACATTATACATATTATAACCAAGGTCAGCAAGATGTTATCAGTTCTATTTTCCCGACATAACCTTCAATGAATCCTAACAAAAGCATGTTAGGGAATTTCATATCCTGTAATATCCTTTATCAGTTCTAATTTTCTGCCCAGTACAGTGTTTTTAATGAACACCTCCACGCTGCATGTATTATATCAGCAATGGTAGTTTGGTAATGTCAGCAGTTTGCTTGGGGTTTTTTGTTTGGTAAGAAGTAGCAGAACTCAGGACATTAGAGATTTCACAGTAAGCATTTCTCCAGGTGAAGGAATTACGCTGCGTTGTCTGCATCAATTCATCAAAAATTCAAGAGGATTGAATCCTTGCCATTTTCCTAGGGTTGCCAACTCTGGGCTCAAAAGTTCCTGGAAATTTGAGGGCAGAGTTTGGGAAGACCATTCAGTAGGGATGTGATGCCATAGAGTCCACCCTGTTAGAAATACGTCTTGAGTACAGAGAAGGTAGAAGACACAGAATATCTGCAGGGGGCAGTGGGTCTGACAGTTAGATAGATGGCAGAGTTGGATCCTTCTTTCCTCCTCTCTTCTGTCCTCCTTGCAAATTTCCAGATCGGTATTCTTAGGCTACTTCCTGTTTCTTCCTGGGAGTTGCAGTCTCCCTGTTTAGTGAGGCATTTAGTATCTATTCTGTTTCTCTCAGCTTTCTATCCAAGTTGTAGTTCCTGAATAAACTCTCTTCATTCACTCCTTAATCAGACTCAAGATCCTTCCTAAGATATACCATATTCTACACACCCTCCTAAGCTGCCATTTGCAGGAGGTAGAATCATAGAATTATAGAGTTGGAAGGGACCTCCAGGGTCATCTAGTCCAACCCCCTGCACAATGCAGGAAATTCACAACCCCTCACCCCCAGGGACCCCTGCTCCATTCCCAGAAGATGGCAAAAAAACCCTTCCAGGATTACTGGCCAAACTGGCCTGCAGATCAGTTGTAATTAATTCCAGGAGAACTCTAGTTCCCAACTGGAAATTGGCACCCCAAACTTTTCCATTCCCAACTCTCAGCTGGCTCAAGGCAGGACTCAACTCCTACTTCCTCTATGCTCTAGACAGATCCTGAGATGTCATCCACTGGGAAGGCCACCCTTCCTGCACCTCTGCATACCACCGTAGGGTTGCCAGGTCCAGGTTCAGAAATTCCTGGAGATCTGGAGGGTGGAGCCTGGAGAGGGTAGAGTTTGGGAAAGGGAGGGGCCTCTGTGGGGTATGATGCCATAGAGTTCACCCTTCAGAGCAGCCATTTTCTCCAGGGGAACTGGTCTCTGTTGCCTGGAGATCAGTTGTAATTCTGGGAGATCTCCAGCTACCACCTGGAGGCTGGCAACCCTATACCACCGCCATGTACAATGGCTCCTCCCTTTTCCCTCCCCTCTCCTGATTGCCCAGGCAGGCAGCTCTTACAATCGATCACCCACCTGAATGCATGAATGGGCAGCTTGGAGGAGCTGCTGTCAGCAGCAAGAGGGTGGGTGAATGAACGGCTGGCTGCTGTGGCTAGTCCCTCCCCACAGGCAATACTTGGCTTGCTGAGGCCCAGTCCTGCTGTGACCAGGAGACAGAAGGCAGTCAGGGTCAGCTGCTACACAGTGGACATGACAGGTCAAGGATCAAGCCCTTCCAGGATTTGGGGGGGGGGGTTGGCAGCTGCCCAAGGATGCTAACTGCCCAACTGGGTGATCCTTCTAACCTCCCTGTTCCCTATGAAATAGATGCCAGCTCCATGTTGGAAAATTCCTGGAGATTTGGGGGTGGAGTCTGGAGATGGCAGGGTTTGGGAAGGAGAAGGACCTCAATCTGGTATAATGTCATAAGGTCCACGCCCTAGGGTCTCAGGTACATGACCTGTTACCTGATCCTTTTAACTGGAGATTTTTTGATAAATAAATCATATGTTGGCCCCAGAAATCTAATTAAAGGATTCCATTTTGGGCCATTAGCAGAGTCTATCATTTAGCAGTGAAAGAGGTGGTTGTGAGCTGGTTCTGCTGGCTGGTGTGTGTGCAGCAGAGAAAATAACAAAGCATACACTTGTTTAGAACAGAAATAAGAGTTCTTTAATGTAGGAACTCCATACTCTGATAGGAAAGTAGGAGAGACAGATCCTAACTACCTATCTAGTCTAAGGATATGCATGGATACCAGGACAAGGCCTGCATCCATGCTGCCAAGATGGAATGAGGAGAAGGAGAGAGGTGTTGCCTGGAACAATGCCAGGAAGAGAAGAAGTGAGAGGGAGGAAGTCAGGAGGAGGAAATCCTGAGAATAGCAATCTGCATATTAAAGGACAGTCAGAGCAGGGTATAGAGTGCCCTGACCTCTCTGTCTTTCTAACTTTTTGGTTTGTCCCCTTCTGAAACCAGAGAAGAGAGAGACAGCGCTGGATCCTCCTCTTCCAACACTTTTATTTTAAAAAACCCAGCAGCTCTTCTCCAAGGTCTCAGGTGTAGTTCTTTCACATCACCTGCTGAGGGGGCTGGAGGATTGAACTTGTGGCCTTCTGCATGCCAAACAGATGCTCTTCCACGGAGCCACAGCCCCCCCCTCCTGAACTTATGACCCTGTGAGTTGACTCTCCTAAGGATACTCTAAGCAGCATGAGGGCGAGTTGCAAAGCTCCCAAGGGCTGGACTTGCTCACCCCTGCTCCAGAAAACACCTCATAGTAGGGGTCTTTTTCCTTCCAAGCAATGAACATCCAAACAATAAATTAAAACTAATTATGTTTGCCAGAATGTTGGAGACCTTCTGCTTCTGAGAGCTCATGACCCCGCTCTTCCTGATGGCAGTTTGTGCTGTGTGAGCAAAACAGCCCCAGAGCGCAAGCTGGCCTCCATTTCCTTCTGCCCTCAAGACAAGGTTAGGATGACAAGAGAGAGTGGCTAGAATATCTTGCCTCCCTCCTAGTTTTGCTGAGCTTCCTATCCTGTCAGCCTGCATTTGTGTGATCTGTGCTGCAAACATGACACCAATTTGCCAGGGTGTCTCTGTGCAAAGAATCCATGGAGGGGAGGCCGAGTGCATAAGACGGGTCGCGAACCAGAGACGAGCAGCAGAGAGCACGGCCTTCTAGAGGAAACGCGGCAGGATGACAGCTCGAGTGCATGAAGTGTGGGATCTTTATCTTAGCTTGCCCCCTTTCCCCTCCCACTCCACCAGTAGGCTTTTCCAGCTTTTCCTGAAAAATTCAACCGTTGACATATCAGTATAGTGTTAAACCGCTATCACACGATATCTCAATGACTGAGTAAAAAACAAAAGCCCCAAAGAGCCCTCCAGTGGTCTATGTGGGGAATGGATGTTGCACTTGTTTTAGGTAGAGTCTCTGTACATGAGACGCCTTGGCACATGTTTGTCAAGTGTAGGGAGACGCAATGTTTGCTGGGAAGTGTAGTTTAAAAAGACAGAGCCGGCGGAGAGTACTCCTCAGACGGATTGATAATGTCATCTTTGCCTCTGGGAAGGCTCTGTCAATTTCACCTCTCTAGTCTGAAACTGTAGGATCACAACCAGAGGGCAGCGAGGAATGGAAATGGGCTGAAGCTGCCTTCCAGAGCCGGGCTTGGACCTGGAGAAGTTATAATGGGCTGAAATTTCCCTTCTGGCCTTTCACAGCCCCTTCACACAGCTCCAGTGTGTAGCAAAGCCTTTGCCCTGCTGCTGGCTCTATCTTTTTAAACTACCCTTCCTGGCTAACATTGCATCTCCCGACACGTGTTCTTTACGTGTCAGATGCCTCGTGTAGAGAGACTCTTCGTTTCAGGTGAATACCTGTGCTGGTCTGCAGTAGAAGAGCAAGATCTGAATCCAGTGGGACATTAATGACCAACAAGATTTCCAGAGTATAAGCTTTCGAGAGTCAAAGTTCCCTTCATCAGATATCAAAGTGCAGCTTCCACTCCCCCAACACACCACTGGAGGCTTCTTCTTGCTCTTCATGTAGGCAGGAGCTGTAAAAAAAATCCCATCCAGACAGCTGGAAAGGCACTCTGACTTGGATCCCAAAAAACGTAACAAACCAGGTTTAGGAAAGGTCTCAGTGAAGTGGGGGGAGATATGAAAGCAGGGGGAAGAGATGACGACATTGTGTGGATGCTCCCATAGTGGTTAAGAGGTTGGGTTGTGAATCAGCACTCTGTTGGTTCGAATCCCACTCCTGCCAAGAGCTCAGTAGGTGGCCTTGGGTAAGCCCCTCCTCTCAGCCCCTGCTCCTCAGCTGTATTGTGGGGATAATAATAATACTGACTTTGTTTACTACTCTGAGTGAGGCACTAAATTGCCCAGAAGGGCAGTATAAAATCATACAATTGTTGTTATTGTTATTGTGGTTAAGTGGTTGGGCTTTGAATCAGCACTCTGCTGGTTCAAATCCCGCTACTACCATGAGCTCTGCAGATGGCCTTGGGTAAGCCCAGCTGTATTGTGGGGATAATAATAACAACACTGACTTTGTTTTCTGCTCTGAGTAGGGCACTAATCTGTCCAGAAAAGCTGTATATAAGTACACTGTTGTTGTTATTCTTACTATTAATGTGACTCTAAGGTGAAACAAAACAACCATGTGGAAGAAGCCCCATATAGTTCACAATTCTCCTCAGAGCTTAGCATCGTTCAGGACGCTTGTGATCCATTACTAGAGATTCCTGCTCCCTCACCCACTATAGTTGGTTGTTTGCCTCCACCTCCTTCAGTGATGAATGTCAAAAGCACGAAGTGTTCAAACGTTGCCCTCTTCTGGACCAAACTAGCATCTTGAAGGAGCATGGGAAGCATATGATGGCTAGTCATAGTGTGACAGTGTTATTATCTGTGTGACCTGACAATATATGTGTTTAGGGACTCAAGAGATAGCAGCGAGAAGCCGAGCAGGCACAGATGGGCAAGCAAGGAGAAGTGGTAAGAGCAGCAGGAGATAGGGGTACCTGAGTGGGTGGTGTGTAGGAAAAGCCACATATAATACATTCCTGGCCTGAGCACTTTGGTTCAGGCTTGTAAATTCTCACAGGCTCAGTTCTGATACTGATTATACTGATTATATCAGTTGCTTGATACTGATTATACTAAGCTCGTACTGTGTAATCCGCCTTGAGTCTCAGTGAGAAAGGCGTACTAACTAACTAACTAACTAACTAACTAACTAACTAACTAACTAACTAACTAAATGCAGAGGTCCCCTAATCCCGAAAGCAGCATTGATGGTTACCTGTATCCTTGAACAATACTAGATTATAGGAACACAGTACTAGACCAAAAACAATACAGATACTGTCGAAGGCTTTCACGGCCGGAGAATGACTGTGACACTGAGAGATCTGTCTTTTGGTGCTGCACCTCTGAAGATGCCAGCCACAGCTGCTGGCGAAATGTCAGGAACGACAATGCCAAGACCACGGCAATACAGCCCGGGAAACCCACAACAACCATCAATACAGATACTGTAGCTGCCACTGTGTGTATAGGAAACTGCAGCCCATTATATTGTTGTTGAACTGGGGGCTCCTTTTAGAGAATATATTTATAAAACTTCTGTTCCTGTTGTGGTTTTGCACGAAAAGTTCTATCTGATGAAGATACATGAAACGAGAAAAAAACAACCATTGGAAAAACTCATTATGTTTATGTTTTGGGACTCAATGTATAAGATTTGCATGAAGGGAACTCGTTAATTACCAGTATTGTCGGTTGCTGTAACCACAGCATTGTTGTAACAACATTTCTGTCTTGAGTATTGTATATCAGTATTATTGCCTCAATTGATACACACATAAATACATACCTGTACTGAAACTATATACAGCGGCACTATAGTATCTGTATCTTTGGTCAGGAGTTGGTGGCACAGAGTAAGAAGAACTGTTTTTTTGTACCAGGAGGGGGCACGCTAGCTTTACTCTTCATCTACTGGAAGATTTAACATTTGCCTTTCCCTCTGGCTTACCGGCAAGACAATGTGCTCCATGAAACACACTGCTAAAGCCAGACAATCAGCCTTAAGTGAGCTTCGTGTGTTATGGCTGTTCCAGACTTGTGCCATTCAGAAGTTACTGGAGTGATTAACTTGTAGGAACAGCTGAGGAGGCCGTTCACAGGAGCTCTGCTATAAAAACATCGAGCTCTCAGTAAACTGCTAGAAGGGCCAAGTCACGCTTTGCTCTGCAACAACATTTTCTCTTAGTTCAACGCTGTAACCACTACACCACAACGAGCTGAACTCTGTCTCTTTCCCACCTTATCTGTCTGTGATCCATCACTTCGATGGCCTTTTTATCTGGTATTGGAGCCAAGCAGGGAGAAATGGAGGTTGTTGGAGTGTGGGTGGGCAGAGCAGGTGTCTCTTTGGATGTTGGAATTAGACAACTTATGGTCCGTACCAGGAGGGAGGGTTGCCCAGCCTCGTCAGAGCTCAGAAGCTAAGCAGGGCCGGTGCTTGGATGGGAGACCATCAAAGAAGACCCTGCAGCGGAAGGGAATGGTAAACCACTTCTGCTTCTCACTTGCCTCGAAAGCCCCTTTCTGGGGCTGCCATAAGTTGAGTGTGACTTGAGGGCATTTTACACACACACACACGGTCCATACACAAAGGTACTCGAGCTGTGAACAACCATTATGGCAGATACCATCTTGCCTAGTTTCACCCACAGTCGACACTGCCTTCCACTTCCTGTTGCTTCCACCTCCTGTGTGTCCTTCAGGCATAGATTTGGGTACAACTGCTTGCAGCCCCAGACAGGTCAT
The DNA here is from genome assembly GCF_028583425.1 of Eublepharis macularius. NCBI lineage: Eukaryota > Metazoa > Chordata > Lepidosauria > Squamata > Eublepharidae > Eublepharis > Eublepharis macularius. The sequence continues at coordinate 11,806,094 of NC_072797.1, read as the reverse complement.
GAAATATGGATCTATCATTTCAGGAATCACGAGATCTAGGATCAATTTAATGTGAGCTTCTCAGTGTCTCATCATCCCATAGGTAGCATTTGGCCTGTCCCTCCATCATTTTACAATGATGGGACCCATATTTTGACTCGGGCAGTTGGGGCGATTGGGGAAACATGGTCGCCAGCTATAGAAGAAACACAACCTTGAGTGTTTGTTTCTCTTCCTGTTTCAGTTTTTAAAGAGCCTGGGCATTTTGGCAGAAGCCAAAGGAATTTTGGCTATGGTTGCCAGTGTCATGTCTGTGTATAGCCATGCCGTGATTGTTTGTTTGTTGTATCACTGATGCCACAGTCTTCTGAAATTATAATGCCTTAATGCTAACCTGTTATAATCCTTTTGCCATGTTAACCATGTTCTCTCCATATTATAATTATTGCTTTCCAGGCCCAAAGAGCCTCTCCCCTTATCTATCTAATAAGCATCTTCTTGTTAGAAGCGACCTTGGAGCTGTTTTGCCCGGACCCTGGGAATGTGTTATTGTGTACTAATCAAGTAGCATAACTATAAAGGGTTCCCACAGAACCTGTGTAATCTTGCGTGCCAAAAACTGTTACCGGAGCGTGGGAGTTTTCATGTATATCATAGCCTTTATGCCTTGATTCCTCACTTCTACCAAGCTCTGTGATGGTGTGCAGACCTGAACTGTAAAATCCTGAATAAAGCCTTTTCTATTGCAACAAATGTGTGTTCACTGGAGAGGGACTAAGGGATCTACCTGCCAGGGACTGACAGCCAGGTTTGTGTTGGGAAATTGCTAGAGATTTAGGGGTAGACCATGGGGAGGCGGGATTTGGGGAAGGGATTGACCTCAGAAGGGTGTAATGGGAAGGCTGTATTGTAGGGAGGGGGTCTCAGATGCTTCACTAAGGGATTGTAGACTTCACTGCTATGTTGCCTTACATATTATCTGTTGCTTTAAATTTGTACTTCTATATACTATCTGTGCTTTATATTTATACTATATACTATCTGTGTTTTATGTTGCCTATTCTGGATTCTTGCTAATGCTATGTCTTTTAAAACTTGTATCTATTTACCCTGTGGCATTGTTTATGGAAACGTCCTTGATACTATATGGAAATGTACTTGATATGGATTGTACTAATCTCATACTGTGTAATCTGTCTTGAGTCTCAGTGAGAAAGGCAAACAACAAACAAACAAACAAACAAACAAACAAACAAACAAACAAACAAACAAACAAACAAACAAACGTACGTCATAGAGTTCACCCTCCAGTGCAGCCATTTTCTCTAGGGGAATTGAAAACTACTTTGGTGTAGAGGTTAAGAATGGCAGGACTCTAATCTGGAGAACTGGGTTTAATTCCCCACTCCTCCACTTGGAGCCAGCTGGGTGACCTTGGGTCAGTCTCAGCTCTCTCAGCCCCACCCACCTCACAGGGTGATCGTCATGAGGATAATAACAACATACTTTGTAAATCGCACTGAGTGGGCATTAAGTTGTCTTGAAGGGCGGTATATAAATCAAATGTTGCTGTTGTTATTATCTCTGTCATCTGGAGATCAGTTGTAATTCCAGGAGATCTCCAGGCCCCAGCTGGAGGATGGCACCCATCTTGGCTTGTGCTTTGGGTGTGGCACTCTTGGATCAAACTGAATTCTTATTCTTTTGGTCTTTATTGTTTCATTGTTTTAACGTTTCTTACGGAAGCCACTTTGGGCCCCTTGTTGGGAGAAAAGTATCATTAACATATTTAAATAAATCTGTTATTCTGTATTTTGAGGTGTAGTGTTTGGGAGCAGAATTTGGCTTGAGATGCTTTAAGGGAAGCCCATGAAGAACATAAAAATATTATGAGTCCTGCTGACAGTTTTAAGTAACCGTTCTTGCCAGTCGCTTGGTAGCTTTCCCAGTCATTCTCTATGCACCAGTAATCTCCATTGTGTTCGCTCTGCCCATCTGCTGTTTGAAGAAAGGATAAAAGGCACGGCAGTGTTCTTCTGTAACTTACTTTTAATTTAATTAAGGAAGATATCAAGAACAAAGACTTGGATGGAAAAGAGCGATCGTTGGCTGATTGTGTTCGGCTATTGTATCAGATTATTTATTGTATTCAGTTCCTAGAGGGAAACATACAATCTAGATTGGACGTGTCTTTTTTTCATCCGCTGCCACCACCAAACGCCGGCAATAACATCTAAAAAGATTTAAACCGGTGCAGATACCATTTTTTCAACAGAATTATGTCAGAGAGGAGACCCAGGTGGCATCGGAGGGTGAAGAACATGCTGCTTCTAATTTTATTTATTTATTTATTTGATTTTTAGCCCGCTTTCCCCACAAGCGGGCTCAGGGCGGGTTACAGCAATATAAATAGTACAAAAATTAAGCATTTAAATACATTAAAACCAGAAACGATACATATATATTCAGGATCTCAAGATGGCTGCCCCCTCCACTCTTCCCAACCATAATAAAAGCAAGAGGGGAGAGGGGGTACAAACTGATGTCATCACTGTGACTTCATGTGTAAGGGGGGCAGATGGTTATATAGCTCCCCCCACAGCGGGAGACCAGAAGGGAGGCATTTCAACCTAAGTCTGGCCTCAACCATACACCTGGTGGAACATCTCTGTCTTACAGGCCCGCTGAAAGGATATAAGGTCTTGGCGGGCCCAGGTGTCCTCTAACCAAAGGAAAAGAATGAGAAGTAGGTTGCTAGGGCTGCAGCTCCCCTGCCCGGGATATGGGAAACCCCATCCCTATCTGCTGCCCCCCCGGCCGCACTCACCTGGCCAGTGGGAGGAAAAGGTATGGTGGGAGAAGAAACTCCAAAATGGACAATTTTTAATGAATCTGGCTTCAACACGACCTGTAGCTCTTCCGTCGGACCGGAAAATGGTGTCATTTTCTGACATGATGGGGGAGCAAGGGCATGAGAGGCAAGTACCCCTGTGCTTCCCACCCCCAGCCAGTTTTGGCCCCTGGGGGTCAGCTTACCATTCCCCCTGGGTGGGGGATCCCCTGCTCCCACCTCCCACCTCCACTTACCGGGCCAGCAGGGGTGTGTGCCCCCCAGCGGTGCCCCCTCCAGTGGTGCGGCACACCCCTGGGTGTCTCGGCATGATCATGTGCTCCACAGCAGCATGCTCCCACACCCCACAGCAGGCCCATTTGGGGCCAAATCTGGCCCCGCAGGAGGGAAATTCAGCCTTTTGGTGAGCGCAGGAGCACTCCTGGGCCGCCCTTTGACCTGCATGATGATGTCACTTCCCAGAAGTGATGTCATCATGCCAGCCAGGAGCGCGCATGAGAAAGAGATAAGGGGAAGGAGGGGAGGGAAGAGCCAGCGTCCCAGTCTCCCGCTGGGAGAGTGAAGGGACCTGGCAACTCTACCTGGGGGCACTGCCGTTTTGTCCAGAAATTGTCCCTCCTCTTCCCCCTAAACTCTCCTGCTATAGCTTGCAACTCAGCCCCCCCCCCAACCCCCTGAAGCCCCTCAACCCCTGAAGCTGAAGAAGGCCAACCATGATTTAGATTACTGAGCACAAAGGAGGGCAGAGAAATGTAGGTTAGTTATCTACTCTCCTGTCCACCTTGAGCTCAAAACAGACCCAAGCTGCTTTTTCATCTACAACAACAGGACCTGATCAGCCTCAAAACAAGGAGTTGATAGAGGTGTAATGACCAATCTAAATTCTCACTGATTGCAGTGGGTCACCATTAGCGTTTGTGGGTTACGAGCCAGTATATTTATTACACAGCTAGTCCCACTTAGGGCCACTGATTTACACGTTCGTTTGGGTTGTGTTGTTGCAATTAACACCAAACCTATGAGACAAAGTGTCTGTCTGTGTGTGTTTGCGGGGAGGGAGGCAGAGAAATTGGATAAATAAATGAATATGAGAACGTTTCCCAGAGTAATCTCAAAATGGCTACCCCCTGCAATCTGTTGAAAATTACTTGTGCTGCTTTCCAGAACTCCCTCATCAATTCATATATTACCCCAGAGAGTGTAATAAAATGTTAATACCAGCCAGGTTTCTCTAGGTAGCAGGTAGATATTTATTTCAATTACTAAGCACGTTTAAAAGATAAGAACGCTGTTGTTAATGGCGAGCAATTTTATCAAGGTCACACAGTGAATGCAAGATTGGATGGCAGGTGTGGACCCGTGAACATAATACTAACTTTAAAAATAATAATGTTTGATTTATACACTGCCCTTCAGGACAACTTAACACCCACTCAGAGCAGTTTACAAAGTGTGTTACTATTATCCTCACGACGATCACCCTGTGAGGTGGGTTGGGCTGAGAGAGCTCTGAGAGAGCTGTGACTGACCCAAGGTCACCCAGCTGGCTTCAAGTGGAGGAGTGGGGAATCGAACCAGTTCTCCAGATTAGAGTCCTGCCACTCTTAACCACTACACAACCCTTTCTTGCCCTCTGAGGTTTCTGAGCAGTCCAAGTCTTCTCCTGGCATGTGCCACCCAGCTACAGTGCCCAACCATCAGAGGGGCTTTCTCTCCTTCTCTCTTGTGCCAGCTGCCACAACTTCTTTGTGGGAATTGCCCACAGGGAGGGCTAAGACTCCTCTCTTTCCCATGTAGGCTTTCCACTCTGAGCCCTGCTTTCGGCCCAGTCTCCTCCTACCCAGCACCTGCTTACTGCACTTGGGCACCACTAGGCAGTCAGCAACTTGCCTACAGATCACTCCCTTTCCATGGCATCTATTTTAAATAGTGTTGTTGAACAGCAGAGCTGCCAGGATCCGCCGCTCCCAGCCTCTGTCCCCCACGGCCACTCACCTGGCTGGCAGCGGGAAAAGGCCTGAGGAATGGGCCCGGGAGGCAAAAAAACTCCCAGTCCAGTGCACAGCAGGCATGCTTCCAGTGGACGCAGTGACCTCACTTCCAGATGTGATGTCATTGCATCCAGCAGTGCCCCTGTAAATTGCAGAAGCATGGCCTCCGTGGGGTGTGATGTCACTTCCAGAAGTGACATCATTGGCCCACCAAAAATGTGCATGTGACCACCTCAGTAAGTGCCAAGTCCCGCCCCCCCCGCCCCCGGTTTCCTGCCAGGAGGATAAGGAGACCTTGCCACCCCTTTGAGCAGTGGAAGTCTGTTTGGGACAGAGAACAGCTGCTAGCATTTAATAATTTTTTTAAAAAGACATTTATTAACGAAAAAATGTTCACCCTCACACTTTTAAGTACAGCACCAAAGCAAGCAAGGGAACTCCAAAAAAATGGGTAAAACTGCAGTTTCACTGTCCTTCCATCTGTATCTGCCTAACTTAGATCTTCTGATTAGGTAGGCTCTCTGTCTTAGAAAGTTCCAATTTACTTAGAAGTCCTCATACCTTTTAGTCCCATTGTAGGCCTCTCAGCGCCCCTCCCCCCCCAGGCCAATGGCCACCACCTACAAGGAGCCATCTCTCAGCTCTTTCAGCCTCCAGCCCAAATCAGCCGAAGGAACCTTCCTCTCTGTGCCAGGGGGTTTTATTCTTTCCTTTTGTCCATCCCCATGGCAAGCCAAAGGGGTAGATCAGAGAGGCTTTTCCTGGAGAATCCACTCTGGTATTTTAGTCCTCCAAGCCTCTGTCCCCCACACACCTGGAAGGGTAAGCTTTTAGCAGGACGTCTTCTGGACACAGGGTTGCTAGGCCCCTTACTCTCCTGGTGGGAGGTTGGGTGACCCAGTACTTATCTTTTAGGAGAACATCTGTCATGCCTCAGGTGGGGTGAGCCACCTTATGCTGCCACCACTCTGGGATTTAGGGTCCCTTGGGAAAGCCCAAAGTACCCTCCCAACCCTTCTGACCTCCGTAGCTTGGCCAATAAACAGGCGTGAGGACCCAGCAGAGTCACAACAAACAAAAGGGTTTATTTACAAGGAGGTCAGTTAATCAAACAACAAACAAACAAGCAAGCAAGGTGCATTAGCAACCATATATGGGAGAAAGCAAAATACACAAAAGGCCCTAGCACTACTGAACTCCCTGTCCTGTCTGCCAGGCCTGTCTTCTCACCCTACCTGGATGAGGGCCTCTCTCCCTAGCACAAACCTCCTCTGGCCTGCTGCTCCCTGGGAGAAAAAAGAACACAGGCTTGTTCCCTCCCAGACTTATAAAGCACCAGCCCCCTGTGTTCTGATTGGCCAAAAAGGGCGCCAAAATGGCCCAGGGGCTCCTGGGAATTGTAGGCAGGCCTACTCCCACTGCTCACAGGCTTCTGAGGCCTTGCTAGGCCTTCCTGGCACAGCCAGATCATGATGACAACATCATGTGCACTTTGCGTGCATGCACATTTTCAGCACCGACACAATGAGGTTACTTCCAGGAGTGATGCCATCGCGGTGGCTGTGGGAACGCTCCTTCACTTTGAATGGGTGCAATTCTTCAAGAATCGGCCCATTTGGGTGCCACATTGGCCCCCAGTGAAGCACAGGAGCATTCCCGTGGCCAGTGTGATGATGGCACTGCTGGAAGTGACATCGTCCAGCTCCGCCAGGACTGCATCCATTGCGGCCTTGCGTGGAAGGTATTTTGACTCCCGGGCCTGTTCCCCATGCCTCCCCCCACCAGCCAGTCAGGTGAGTGATGGTGGGGGGGGGGAGGCTGGGGGGACTGACAGCCCTGTCTGGCCACATCTGCATTACTAAAGCTCAAGACTGAGTGCAGTTTAGAAAACATCTGGCTACTTGTTCTCTTTTAAGAAGCATTTTTTAAACTGGAGGTGAAGGTTTGGATATAGTCTACCTCTACAAATTCAAAGCTTTTCTCCCCACAGGGTATAAATCATGATGTATTGTTTTGCTGATAACAAGCATGTCTCCTCTCTCACAAAATGTATCCTTGCACGTAAAACACAAGTCTTTCAGGGAAAGTGCTAGACTTTCCCCTGACACCCAGTTTTCTTTATGCAAAGGAAATTTTTGTTGCGGGTTTGGGGGAACGTTCAGCTCTCCAGCAACCTGGAACTGTGCAACTTGACCACACAATTTGCAGTTTGGGTCGGCTAGTTTAATATGTTAGGCAAGTTCTTTTGATTTATAGCTTCAGGTAGGTAGCTGTGTGAACCTGTAGTGGTAGAAGAAAATTCGAGACCAGTAGCACCCTAAAGACCAACGACATTTTCCTGGGGATAAGCTTTCATGACTCAAAGCTCCCTTGGTCAGATACACTTTGTTAGATATACTATCTGACAAAGTGAGCATTGACTCATGAAAGCTTATATCCTACGAAATGTTGTTGGTCTATAAGGTGCTACAGGACTTAATTTCTCTTCTCTTATATTCTTCTATTCAGAACCTTTGGGAAAACATGGGGTTATAAAGGTAAATGCCAAATTTAAAAAATATCCCCTGCTGGCATTTGGGCTTACAGCCACGATAAAAGTAAATGCTCTGAAAATATGAACTCGGAGGGGGGAAACTCAAAATCGCCTCCCCCTCCAACTTAAGGAGGCTCACTATAACCAAGGTTGAGATCCCTGTGTAAAGCAATCCTGAGACCCATGAATAATGGAGTTGGAGTTGCAAACCAGCCAGATAAGGTAGCTAGAAGTCTCGCTTTCTTTTCATCTGGCTGTCTGTTTTAGGGGGTCACCTGTCCACAGGTAACATTTGCCTCCTGAAACTTCCTAGTTGTGCTTGAGAAAGGCAGTATTAGGTTTTCCCTCCTTCCTGAGCCTACCTCTGCGCAAAGGACCAGCTAGCATTTCACGATGTATCTACAGCTGACCTACATTCTACTGGATCCTCACTTTCATTGGCCAGGTGTGACACAGTAGACCGGTTGCATGATTTAATCTATACAGAGGAAAGCTCTTTTTTGAAAAAAAAACCCTACGTAGAAGAAGAAGGAGGAGGAAGTACTCTGCTCAGGCCAATGAATAAATAATGGTGCCGAAAAAGGAGACAAGGCAAATGGAAGGAGACACTGAAGATGTGAAAGGGAAAGGTGGGTTGACTGAAGAGAGGAGAGAAAGAAGTGATCAAGGAATGGGATAGTTAACAAGGAGGAGGAAGGGAAATCTGTGACACAGTCATCAAGGAGCAAGGAGGGTCAGAGAGAAGAAGTTAGAGAAAATTGACCATTCAGGAGTCCACAAGGAGAGGGTAAATTGGGTAAGGATCAAGTTCGGGACGTGTCAAAGAGGCTGGAGGTAAAGTTGTGTGCGATGAACAGAGGACGAATAATGACATGAGAGACAATAGCAAGGGTCGATCATCGGAGGAGGAAGAGGAGGATGAGGAGTTGGAGGAAGAAGAGGAGGAGGACGAAGAGGAGGAGGAGGAGGACAGAAAGAGAATGAAACGATCCAGGGGGTCATCGAACGAGGAGGAGAACGACAGCAGTGAGGAGAGGAAGAAGAAGAAGAAGAAAAAGAAGAAAAAGAAGAAAGCGTACAGCGACAGCGATGAATCCGATGGTAGCCGGAAAAAGCGGAAGAAAAAGGGCAAGAAATCCAAGAGTAAAGACAAGAAGAAAAAGAAGGAAGAGGAGAATTTTGCACAGATATATGAACAAGAGCTTCGAGATTATCGCTCGGAAGATTCCCATGAAACTGAAGATGAATACAACAAGAAAAAAGGTGAGAGCTGGTGGCTGAGGAAGGTCTGTGGTGATGCTGAGCCACGACGGTCTCTGAGCCCAACCTACCTCATAAGGTTGTCAGGGTGATAAAATGGGAGGGGGCATGGACCATGTATGTTGGCTTGGCCTCCTTAGAAGAAAGGTGGATACCGATTTAATGCCTAAATTTTACTATAGTTTCCATAAGCCGAAAAGAAGCTCTTTGCCTCAAGGGGCTTACAGTCCATGTCTAGATATGGGAGAGGCAACTAAGGGAGGACGGGGGATGCCTGGATAACGAAGGATGAATGTAAGCAAACCGTAATGCTTTGATTATGCTGGGGATGAAGTCCAAGGGGTGTCATGGGAGAGGTGGATTTGGAATTTGCATTCAAAAGAGGGAGAGGAGGCAATGCATGGTGTTTGGGGTGATGTTCTCTTCTGGGAGGACATGCAGAGTCTTTTAAGAGGACTAGAGACTCTGGTAAGGCTGGAAGTATGATAATGACAGGATGAGATATGGCAGGAAAATAAAAGGTAAAGGTAGTCCCCTGTGCAAACACCAAGTCATTACTGACCCATGGGGGGATGTCGCATCATGACGTTTTCTTGGCAGACTTTTGTTATGGGGTGGTTTGCCATTGCCTTCCCCAGTCATCTACACTTTACTCCCCAGGAAACCGGGTACTCATTTTACCAACCTCGGAAGGATGGAAGGATGAGTCAACCTTGAGCCGGCTACCTGAACCCTGCTTCCACCAGGATCGAACTCAGATCATGAGCAGAGCTTGGGCTGCAGTACTGCAGCTTACCACTCTGCACCACGGACAGGATGAGATATGATAGGAAAATAAGGGCTGAGCAATTGGGGACAATTCTTCATTTTTCACCCTGGTTGGCTCACCTCAAAAACCGTGATTTTTGTTTCGTTTTTCTCTTGTATAAAATCGAACCAATTTTTCCATGCCATTTTTTTGTTTCTTCCTATTGACCCCCCACCCTTAACATTGCAATGTTGTGTTTGTGTTATTTTGTCATATAATGCATGAATGGTATAAAAGTGGTATAATGTAAATGCATTGAGAATATTAGCTGTGTGGTGCAGTGTTGAGCTAGGATCTGGGAGAACCGGGTTCGAACCCCTGCTCTGCCATGGAAGCTTGGTGGGTGGCCTTGGGCCAGTTGTGTGTGATGAACAGAGGCGAGACCTAAGTGAATTGGGAATATCAACAGTGTGTATAGTGGCCGTGTTGGCCTAGGATCTAGGAGTTCCAGGTTTGAATTCCCAGTCTGCTGTAGAAGCTTGCTGAGTGACCTCGGGCCAGTTGCACTTTGGGAAAGTGCAGGGTTGTTGTGAGGATAAAGTGGAGGAGAGGAAAATGATGTAAGCTGCTTTGGGTCCCCATTGAGGAGAAAGGCGAGGTATAAATGAAGTCAGTAAATAAATAAAAACTGGTGGGATGAAAAGCCACACCAAGTCAAAATATGAAAATAAAAAGAAACATTTTCGAACTTCCCTAAGCATAACACAAAGCGCTGGGTCTGTTGTTATCATACTGTAGGTCAGGATCCAGATGTGAGTCACAACTCTTTTACCGGTGATTGTGAGGTCAGAAGGAAGAAGGTGGGAGAGGAGGCTTTGAGAGCCTTTGCTTACTGTATGAACAGGCCATGAAATAAGTCTGTTGCTGTTTAATGCTATATATTTATACAAGCTAAAGATGAAAATCTCAATTTGATCAGTGTTAACTGTTGTGAGATTTCTTTCCTTCTCCTGGTAGTTTTATTTTGGGGGAGCAGAGGAACTTTGCAAGCGGGGTCCCACAAAAGTACAGCATGCTTAAAAGTGTGTCCCACTTGACAACGATTGGCTTTGGTCAATGAGGGCTCATTGATGATCAGCTCTCTGATTGCAGCCCAGATGCTCTGTTGAAGTACACATCTCACACACGCTTCTCTAGCCTCCTGACAAGGCGGAAGATGCCCAAGAGAGCAGGTCGAATTATGGGAACTGGAAGTAGACGGGGCGTGGCTCAGTGGTAGAGCATTTGCTTGGCATGCAGAAGGTTGCAAGTTCAATCCCCCGCGTCTAAGATCAGGCCCTAAGTGATGTGAAAGATCTCAGTTGGACATCCTGGAGAGCAGCTGCCGGCCTGAGTAGACAACACTGACGTTGATCACACTAAGGGTCTGATTCAGTATAAGGAAGCTTTGCGAGTGTGTTCATGTGTGAGTGCTGTAGTAGTGAAATCTGACCACAAGGGTAGTCGACAGCTTTCTACCAGGTGGGACGGTAGTTTATTATTGCCGCCTCTGACGGGCAGCAGCTGTCTGAGCTCACACAGAAAAGGGTCTTCCAACCACTTGCTGCCTGATACCTTTTAAGCAGAGATACCCAAGACTGAACCTGGGATCCTCTTAGGGCTGCCAGGTCCCCCGGTGGGGTGGGGATCCCCCACTCCCAGCCTCTGCCCCCCACTGCCACTCACCTAGCTCCTGTCTGATGAAGGGAGCTTTGACCCTTGAAAGCTCTCTCCCTGGAAATCTAGTTGGTCTCTAAGATGCTACTGGACCCAAATCTTGCTCTTCTACTACAGACCAACACGGCTACCCATCTGAAACAGATCCTAGTCTGTCACTCTAGCTACTATACACCACACTAGCTCTCTACACAATTTACACTGTAAATTGGATGATGCAGGGCAGGAAATGGTTTTCAAGTTGCATCGGAGTAATCTGGGACAAACAAGCAAGAAATGGCACGATCTCAGCAAAAACATAGAAACTCAAGCATAAATCAGATCTCTCTCAAGCATTAATTGGAACCCTTGGGTTTCCCGTAAAGCAGAGGGCAGAATAAAAAAAAAACAGTAACGAGGAAACAGAACCAATATCAATAATAAACCTCTTTTTGCCGATACTCCGGCCAAAGGGAGCTTGTGTCACAGTCTGCCAGAGCAGTTGGCAGCTTTTCAGCATGACTTGCCCTCCAGGCATTCCTGCTCCTTACTTTCCTTTTTGCTGGTTGACACTTGGCACCCCGCAACAGTTTGCCCAGTGCCCCCACTTACTGTGATATTTTTCAGCTTGGGGAAAACAAGTTTCCATAAGAAGGCAGATGAATATATTAATTGAGGGGGACAATGACTTGTGGGGGGTATCTTAGGCGGGACTCCGCATGGGAACGGACTTGCACGCTTTCTTTGTTGCTGGTGCAGCTGCTGGTAAAGCTCAGTGGCAATGGGGCTTCCACACGGCAATTTTTCCTCCTCTTTTCCTGCTCTTGTCTCCCAGCAGTGGCCACCTCACTTCCTGTGGTCCACTGGAGCGTTGCAATTTTTTTTCAATGGCCCTAGGATATCGCATCACTATGATATTATACCAGAGAGCCGTGACTAGCCCAAGGTCACCCAGCTGGCTTCAGGTGGAGGAGTGGGGAATCAAACCTGGCTCTCCAGATTAGAGTCCCGTGCTCTTAACCACTACACCAAACTGTTCTCTCTCTGGGGAGAACTGGTTGCAGTTCCCTGAATGGGAAACGAGGTCCTGAAATCCTTCTGTCCTGCCTTTCAAAGGTGACGCCTTTCAGCTTGTGGGAAGGTCGGTGAAGTGCTGTTGTTGTTGGTAGAATGCCTACGCAGCAGCCAAGACACTGAACTGATTGAGAATAACAAAAGCTTTATTTATGGAACTAACAAACTTGATAGGGAAGAGAAGGAAATAAACAAGCTGCCTTGCTAGTTGAGAACATTCTAGAGCGTTCTAAGAATAGCATTCCACAGACACACAAGGGGAAAGAGCCCCTTATTAGAAAGAAGGTATTCCCTCTACGGTCCTGTCTAACTACGGCTTGCTGCTTCCTGCAGGATCTTCTTCTACTCTTCACTGTACACAAGATGTTGCTATACTTCAACAGTTGTTGCCATTTGAAGGCGGGGGGGGGGGGAGATTCAGGGATCTTATTTTTCAGGTGATGCTATTTATGTCCCTGCCATGAATACCTTCATCAGCCTATTTCTGCATGTTAAGGCTCTGTTAAAGGGGCAGAACGTCTTTGTCCAGGTCTGTTAACCCTAAATACTACCCCTTCCCCATCCAAGTTGTGGGGTTTTCCCCATCAGTAGAACTTCAAATGGGATCACAAACCCTGCTTTTTTCTGAGCTACTTTGTTTAGCCACTGTGAGGAAACCAAAACGTTTGCCTTTCACCAGCTGGTTTCAGAAAGGGAGAAGGCTGATTTACAGTCAACTGGGATGCAGAACAACTGAAAGCTGTTTTCAGGCAATGAATGAAAGATAATGCTTGACTTGGAGGGGCTGATGGAGAACAATTGGAAGAACAGCTTTTTCTCTGTGCCTCCTTCAGGCTGTATGCTTCCAGTCTGTGAATTTATAGACAGGATATGAAAATAAACAGAGAGAGTGCTGGTGCTTTGGGCTAAGTGGCTTGCTTGGAGGGAACAAGTGAGAGCCTAACTAGATGTTACTTTTTTCACGCATTCACCACGGAGCCAACTTGTGCTCTCCACAGCCGTACAGCAGCTGCGGGAAATGACTTCTTTTTAAAAAAGGAGAGCCCAAACAGGCTTGGAATACCATCACGGAGGGTGGGGGAGAAGGGCTGCTACCTTCTCCACTCACAAAAACACGTGGAGGAAGAGTTATTTCCCCATGTTTGCTGCTTCCTGTGCACAAATAATTTCCCCTCCCCATGGTTTTCGCATGGGAAAACAGCTTGATAAAAAGGTAGGAGAAGTTTGCAGCTGTTTGGGCTCTCCTTTTTTAAAAGAAGCTGTTCCCTGCAGTGGATGCGGGAAACATGTGCCAGATCCGTGGCAAAATCACGAAAAAAGTAACATCTAGTTTGGCTCTAAGGTTGCCACTGCCAGCTGTTCATATTGGTTAAGTCCTCCCATTTCAGGAGTCTGTCCAATACCTCCAGCAGAAAAGGTACTACAGATGTTTAATTGGCACTCTGCTGTTGCTCAGAGGCTACCTTAAAGAGTCTTTGCAGGTGTAAGATGGGAAGAAACGTTGGTGTTTATTACCCATGTTTATTTTCCCTTTGTGCATAAAGTGCTGTCAAGTCACAGCTGACTTAAGGCAGCCCCAGAGGGTTTTTCAGGCAAGAGACAAACAGAGGTGGTTTGCCATTGCCTATCTCTGCACAGCGACCATGGACTTCTTTGGTGGTCGCTATACACTAGTTTATTTTCTGTAATTGTAATCTGTTGCGGTAGAGGCCATGGGATGCTGTTTATCAGGTGATGTTTTTAACTTCCATGCCGTGAAAAGTTTCAAATGCTCATTTTCACACGATCAGCCTTTTTTAAAGGGGCAAGACGTTTTTCTCCAGGCCTTCTAGCAACTCTAGCTCTATATCAACACGTCAGTTTTTTTTTAAAAAAGGACCAACCGGTAGGTGATTTGAAAGACCTTTACTGGAGACCTTGGAAAGCTGATGCTAGTCAGAATAGACAATACTGACCTTGATAGACCAAGGGTCTCATGCAGTGGAAAGTAATGTCATTTGTCTTATGAAAAGCTATTTGAAAATTAAGTTGATTTAATGTGATCCTTTGCAAACCATCCTATTAAGTGAAAGTGGGCTACGCAGTGTGAGTCACTACACTGACAGCCAAGCTACAAGTGACGCCTGACACTAGTTGGACACTTGTCAGCTTCCCTCAAGTTTTGATGGGGAATGTAGGCAGCTTGGCGGAATGTTGGACAAGTGACAGTTGAAAAGTCCATTGGACAGCAGTCAGAGAGCCAAGCGGCAAGACCAGGATGCCTACATTTCCCATCAAAACCTTGAGGGAAACTGACAAGTGTCCAACCTGTGTCAGGCGTCACTTGTAGTTTGGCTCTCAGTTTCAGCTTTTCAGGATGAGTTGCCACTGAGGGAAAAAAAGCCTCCTTACATTTCGTGCACTGCACTTACTTTGTACAGAAGCTAAAAGTGTGTGTGTTATGTGTCATCAAGTTGCCTTCGACCTATGGCGACCCTATGAAGGAAATACCTCCAAAACATCCTATCATTAACAGACTTGCTCAGATCCTGCAAACTGGAGGACGTGGCTTCTTTTACTGAGTCCAGCCATCTCATTTTAGGTCTTCCTCTTTCCCTACTGCCTTCCACTTTTCCTAACATTATTGACTTTTCCAGAGAATCTTGTCTTCTCATAATGTGACCAAAGTACAATAGCCTCAGTTTTGTCATTTTAGCTTCTAAGGAGAATTCAGGCTTGATTTGATCTTTGTCCATGGTATCCACAAAACTCTCCTCCACCACCACATTTCAAATGAATCCATTTTCTCCCTGTCAGCTTTCTTCCCTGTCCAACTTTCACATCCATACATCGTGATGGGGAATACCATTGTTTGGACTGTCTTGATCGTACTCCCCAAAGAGACATCTTTATCTTTAAGGATCTTCTCGAGCTCCCTCACAGCTGTTCTTCCAAGTCTCAATCTCCTTCTGATTTCTTCATTGCAGTCTCCCTGTTGGTTGATGATTGAGCCAAGGAATAAAAAATCTTGGACAATTTCAATTTCTTCATTGTCAACTTTAAAATTGTATAACTCCTCCATAGTCATTACTTTTGTCTTCTTGATGTTCAGATGTAATCCTGATTTGGCGCTTTCTCCTTTAACCTTTATCAGTAGTTGTTTCAAGTCTTCACTAAATGGCGGGATCCATTCTGATTGACCGTTCCAAGATTGACCCTCTCCATATAACCCCATCGATAAGACCAGCTCTTTCTTTGAGTTTCATGTCCTGTCTGCACTTTCCCCACAGTCTATGAAGTCGTGACGGTGACAGGAGATGTCCGAGGAGCAGGAACAGACGCCAAGATCTTCGTTACTCTCTTTGGAGAATTTGGCATCACCCCAAAAGCCCACCTGACTAGCAAGTAAGCATTGTTGGAGGGGACCATGCAAACTCAGGGGCACTTTCCAGTAAACTGTTACTTGAGTGATTTGGTTGCAAAATATTTTCGTGTAGATGCTGATGGATGGAACACATTTCTCAAAGCATGCAAAGCGTGAAAGAAAAATCCACTCAGACGTGCATGAATAATTTGAGCATGAGCAAATCCACACACATACCTTCATCTTTTTGCTGCCACTCTGCTTTGCAACACTCACTCAAAAGGCATTGTTCCCTTTATGCATCATCCAGTGGTGTAACCCAGCAATTTCTGAGATATCATATAAAATTTACTGTGGTGAATTCGCCCACATTGAAGTGTATTAACATGACCTGTGTGATGATTTTTTGAAACTGTCAGTAGGTGGAGCTGTTGCTTTACTTAATGCTGTCTGAAAACAGGTGATATACTTCAGGGAATGGACTTGGTGGGTTCTTTGTAATTGGCTAGGGTTATTTTTAATGTACAGACTTCATTGCCTGTTGAAAGGTGAGCAGTGGAAATGACAAAATTACTTCTTTACCAAGTGGTCAGCTTTGAGTGTGGATTTATTGGACCCATACCTGGGCACGTGGAGAATACCATAGGAATTAAAATCAGGTGTGGGTCATCTGTTGAATCAGTAGAGCTTATTCTACTTATTTTTCGCCTGATCTACTTTTGTAAATGTAAACTGCTTTTGATCCTCCACTGAGATCTTTCTTAATCTCTCCTTTTTGCAAAAGCATCTTTGTAGGAAATGAATAAACCTTGCTTATCAGCAGAGTCAGGCTCCTGTGCCTTGTACGCTACTCTGGAATGTGATTGGGTTTTGAAAAATGCTAATCTCATATCATAACTTCACATTTTCTCCATTTCAGCTCCGGCAAGAGGTACCAGCAGCTATTTTAAATTTTACCCTCAAAAGAGTTTCTCTCCCCAAATGAAGCAACTCAAACATGAAAATCTTGTAAAGGCAAATAATATGGGACTGGTAAAAGATACATGAAATTTCAGACCTCTTTGCCGTATTCAATGTGACAAATCGGGCATTGGCAGAGATTTTTAGGAACTGTCACTAACATTGCACAGACACGCATAACCTTGGGGATTGGCTTCTATTTTAAAAAATAGCATACAAATGGGATCAGAAAACTGCTGCATTTCTCCCAAGCTTTTGTCCTGTGCAAAAACAGTGTGGGGAAGAGAGTTTTCCCCTTTCTACTGCCACACACGCACACAATACCTCCATGGGGTAGTAAAATGCAATTGAATGCATGTTTTTTCAGAAGTAAGGTCCATTTTATTCAATGGCACTTACTTCCAGGTCGATGTTTTTAGGATTTAAGCCTGCCTACATCATGGAGGAAAGTAAGTTATTTTTGAGAACATAGGAACATAAAAAAGCCCTGTTGGATCAGATCAGCAGTCCATCTTGTCCATCATACACTTTCACACACCGGCCAATGAGTTGGCCTGGAGATTCAAACAAATATGGCATAGAGGATGAAGCCGTTTATTATGTCTGTCAAGGATCCCAGCCAATCAGGAATGATGCAGTATCATGCCAGTCAAGAATCCCAGCCAATCAGGGATGATGTAATATTATGCCAGTCAAGGATTCCAGCCAGTCAGGCACGATGTAGTATCATGCCCATCAAGGATCCCAGCCAGTCTCGGATGATGTATCATGTCAGTCAAGGATCACAGCCAATCAGGGATGATGTAGTATCATGCCAGTCAAGGATCCCAGCCAATCAGGAATGACATAGTAGACATGATGGCCTTACGATGTACAGTCAGTCAGCTGTGTCCCTTAGGGCAAACTGAGCCCCCTGTTGCCAGCCGTCTGCATTGGAAGAGAGTTGGCCATATATCCCCATTGCTGAGCCAACAGAGTACAGGACTGTGTAGCATTGCCTTTGCAGTACCTTTGCCTGCCTGTGTGGTATGGCAAGACACCTGCCCTGATATGGCTCTAGCTGCACATTATCCAAGGGGAAGAATATTGATGCAATTGTGTATTTCCAGTTCTGCCACAACCAAATATGGATGACTGGTTCTTGCTCCCTTTGGGCTAGTGCACGCTCCTGGTGATTTGTGAGAAAACCCTTTTCCATTTGTAAGCTAGAGATCTGAGATGTTCACTGCTAGGAATAATTTGTGTTATTCTTGGACTGATGTGTTTTTTTTTTTAGGGGGTGGTGGTGGTATTCAGCTCCCTCCCCAAAATGTCAGCCTCAGGATTTGAAAACCTTGCTTCTATACCTCATTGATCATTTTAGCCGTAGACATAGAACAGATTTTCATTTTACAGGAACCCTGCTAACAAAAATCCATCTCCAGCATTTTGTTTCTAGCGGCAGTTCACCTCCTCTCAGTTCTAGTTCTCCTCTCCTCCATTTTTTCCTCCTAACAACCCTCTGAGGTAGGTTTTGCTGAGTCTGTGTAACTGGCAAATCAGCCAACAAACTTCCATGGCAGAGTGGAGATTCAAACCTGAGGTTCCCAAATCGTAGTCTGATATTCTAACTGCTACCCTACACTGTGGTTACTAAAAATTGTTCAAAGTTCACAGAATATTTTCCAACAAACTAGGAAGAACAGGTGGGAACAGAAACTATGTATTGTAGCTCCAAAGGATGATGTGGAAAAGAAGGCAGCGTATGTGTGTTCGGATGTGAGGATTATTACTCTCCTTACTTCTTAAATTCCTGGAAAAATAACTGGCCGTAGTCCATTTTAATAATATTGCACTTCGGTTCAAATGCAGTGGTTAGAGTGTCGAACTAGGATCTGAGAGTCCGAGGTTCGAATCCCCACTCTGCCATGGAAGCTTACTGGGTGATCTTGGGCTAGTCACACAGCCTAGCTCATCTCACAGAGTTGTTAAGAGGATAAAATGGAGGAACGGGAGAATGATATAAGTTGCTCTGGATCCCCATTGGGGAGAACGGCGGGGCATAAATGAAGTAAAATAGATCAATTCAGTGAGCTCTCTCAGCCTAATCTACTTCATAGGCTTATGAAAGTAAAATGAGGGGAGGGAAAGAATCATGTCAGCTGCCTTGCATTTCTTAGAGGAAGAGTAGGACACATACATAATAATGTGATCACAATTCATCATTGCAGGACCTGATTCTATGCATGCTTACTTGGAAATGAGTCCAACAGGATTTATTCCTGTATAATGGTGCATAGGATTCCAGCCTTAAAATACCTTGCTTTTTTCAAGGTAACTGTTAATCAATTTTTAAATTAAACCTTGGCTATATGAAATCTTCCTCACTGAAAATATATATTTTTTTATTTTTCGAGATTTCTCTCCTTTCTGTAACCTAAACAAGCACCGAATGCAAAAATTGGTAGCCATATTTTGCTTCTTCTAAATGTGTCTCCATTTTTGCTCATTCTTAGGAAGCATTGTGAGTGGAGGAGGGCGGGGACAAATTAGCGGCTCCCAAATTTGTCACGATGCTCACAGAATATGGCAAAAGGACAGAATTTCACGCATCTTCCGACGAGCTGTTTTCACACTGATAAAATGTCTTGCAAAATGCATGACATTTTGTATCCCTGGTTTCTTTCATGGTGCCGATAAAATACCATGCATTTCCTCGACCAAGGGACCTTTCTGGCTGATTGTCACATGGCTTATCTCTCCCCCCAACCCTTTCAAGGCTGTACGCTGGTAGTAAAATGCATGACAGTTTCCACTGAACAGTCTGCTTATGCGCTTGAGAATGGTCACATTAAGACATGCAAAAGTCTTGTGAAACACCCTATATTGGATCACGACAGGTGCTCAAGCTCATCAATTTTCTAAGCCACTTACCATGAGGAAGAGTGGAAATTCCCAAACTATATTCAGTTTAATTCATATTTAGGTAGTGATGGAGTCTCTAACCCCCACTTGCTTTTAGGCTTCCTTTCAGTGTCCCTGCAAAGTCAACCAAGTATAGCAGAAAACTGAATAGTACTTTTCTCTCCTTCATTTATCAACTGCATGAACTTTTTTTTTTTTTTGCGGAATAGTCCATGATTAAATGTCAATTATTTTGTATTTTGCCAAAACATTAACAAAGGTGCTTTTCTGAAATACAGAAGGAAACGGGTACAAACTTACAGTTAACTAAACATAAGAGGGTACTTATTGGAGCACTGGGGTGTTTCCATGTGAAGATTTTTCCTCCTGTGGTACACAGCATGTCCCCACTTTATTTAGGTGCTTCCACACAATTGTATTCACTTACTTACTTATTTCATTTATACCACTCCTTTCTCCCCAGTGGCAACCAAAAAGGCGTACGTAGATCTCCTCGATCCAGAGGAGTTAGCTGTGTTAGTCTGTAGTAGCAAAATCAAAAAGAGTCCAGTAGCACCTTTAAGACTAACCAATTTTATTGTAGCATAAGCTTTCGAGAATCACAGTTCTCTTTGTCAGTTCTCCTCTCTTCCATATGATCTTCGCAACAACCCTGTGAGGTACGTTAGGCTGAGAGTATATGACTGGTCCAAGGTCCCACAGCAATCTACCATGGCAGAGTGGGGATTAGAACTTGGGTCTGCTTGGTGCTAATCTGACACTCTAACCACTGCCAGGGGGCTCCGAGAGCTTTCCCTTTTAAGGCAGAATGAAGGAAAACCTCCTTTGCTCCAATGTAAAAGGGAAGTGGCTCTACAGCTGCAGGCAGAGCCTCCATTTAAAAGGTCTTAAAAGATCTCCATTTAAAAGATCTTCAGATGGTATCTGAAGAAAGGAGCTCTGACTCTTGAAAGCTTATATCCTGAAAATCTTGTTGGTCTCTAAGGTGCCATGGGACACAAATCCTGCTGTTGTACTGCAGGCCAACACACCTATCTACCTGTAGGTTGCTCTTCTCGGCACCTTTGCCTTCCATCTTGACAAAGTGAACTGCTACCTGTTCTGTACCATTTTGAGGCAATATTTTCCCCTCAGTCTCCAACTCCGTGGCTGTATTATTCATAAGGCTGACTAGGCCGAAGCCTAGGGGCCCCGCAGGGACTAGGAACCCATCCATTTTTTTTTGCTGAGGCACACTCCCCCCCAAATTACAATTAATAGGTTCTCTTATATAACCTCTATTAATAAGATAATTAACTGCTTCCTTATTGAAGTGAAACAAATTGTTTGATATATTAAAACAATTATCCACAAATTACATACTTTTAAGGAGTAAAAATTTTATTCACTTCAAAAGAGGGAACAATTATACCCCCAAAATGCGCTTTACTGAAGAGTTCTGCTTGTGCAATAAAATATTTAAAGAACTGTGTATAGAATTCTTCAGCAGACCCTCAAAATGGATATAGGGCTAGGTACTGTGGTCTAGTACCTACTGTACCAGGGTCACGCTCTCAGCTGTAGTGGAGTGAAAGATTGAAGTGCCGTAGGGGCCCCGAAATACCTGAAAGGCTAAGGCCCAGTCATGAGTTAATACGGCCCCGTGTGACCCTTCTTTTCTCTCACAAAGCCCAGTTCTGAGCAGCTAGCGGTAGAAGACAACTTACAGTTGTCTCCACCCACCTTCCCCATACCAAGTCTGTGCACACAGCCCTTCTTTTCCTCATCATTGGATCTTTTAACTGTTTCTACAGCCATGTTCCTCTGGAGTTGTTTTCCTATGCCCTGAATAGACCTGCTTTCCACATGTGAGAAGGCACAGCGTGTAGCATGTTGTATGGAGGCTCTTAATTATTTTACACTGTGAGAATTGTTTATATCTAACAGCCACGTGAGCTTTCTGAACCCTTACTAGTTCCCCTTTTCCTCAATTTTCTACTCATCATATCCTTGGGACTCTGTGCTTTATGTCTGTTCCCTGATCAGATTCTTGTGTTTGATCCATTGATAGCCCTGCCCTATTCCCTTGTCCATAACTTCTGTTGCTTCCTGGAATCTCTTCTCTTCCAGCCTCTGCTAACACATTTCGTTCTGACGCAAAAGCCAACCTGAGTCCAAGGTGACTGAACATTTCTCCCAGAAAAGAATTCCTCTATAGATGCCATGCTTCCTGCTTCATTCATGCTGTCAGACTTAGAATGTTCATGAACATTCTAAGATAGTGATCCCCGGTGTGGGGCCTGTGGATGCTGTGGTACCCACCAATATATTTCCTGCTGCTTACTTTTCCGCCAAAGCATCACTTCCCCAAATCAAAGAGCCAATCTGGGCATTCTCCCACTGCTTCAAAAAACACGGGATCTTTGTGTCTTCAGAAACTGTTCAGAACCCACTGCCTCCATCACAGGGCAATGATATCTACATGGAAGCCATTTTGGGGTTGATGATGGCAGCCATTTTGAGGTGGCACCCACTAAATAGTCTCACAAATTCAAAGCACCCACAGGCTCAACAAGGTTGCGGACGCCTCTGCTAAGACCGCTGCACTCAAGGTTTCATCCTCTCTGTGCAATAAAGTTTTGGTGATGGCTTTTTCATGTGCAAGCTCTTGCCGTGCAGTCCTGAGAAGAGTTACCCCAATCTGAGCCTCTTGATTTCAATGGGTTGAGACTGGAGTGACTCTGAATAGGATTGTGTGGGATGGGATGTACATGTGAATTCTTCCTAACTGCTCTTTTAAACATTTTTTTTGATATGTGTATATTTCAGGAGCGAGAGTGCTTTTGAGAGGAGCAAAACAGATGTTTTTCGAGTGAGAACCAACAATGTCGGAATAATAAAGAAAATAAGGTGTTGTAACAGAATATATTCTTTCTAATGAAAGTACGTGTTGATGATGGAATTACCAAAGTCCAGATTCGCTGCCTGTGCAGTTGATAAGACTTGGTCTCTACTACTACTACTACTACTATATCACCTAGTCGTAGTGGTAGTATTGTATCACCTGGTAGTAGTATAGTATAGTATAGTATAGTATAGTATAGTATAGTATAGTATAGTATAGTATAGTATAGTATAGTATAGTAACAGTAGGATAACTTCACCCGGTAAATAACATTCCAGTTTGGTGTAGTAGTTAAGAACGCGGGACTCTAATCTGGAGAGCCGGGTTTGATTCCCCACTCCTCCGCTTGAAGCCAGCTGGGTGACCTTGGGCTAGTCACGGCTCTCCGGAGCTCTCTCAGCCCCTCCCACCTCACAGGGTGTTTTGTTGTGGTGATAATAGTAGCATACTTTGTAAACTGCTCTGAGTGGACATTAAGTTATCCTGAAGGGTGGTATATAAATTGAATGTAGTAGTAGTAGTAGTAGTAGTAGTAGTAGTAGTTGTTATTTATTAAGGGGGCAGGACATTTTTGTTACATTACTACATAGGCAAAATTGAGACTAAACCATAGAATTTTTGGTGATTCCTAGAGAGGACTGGCAACTCTTCTGTGTTTCCCTGGAAGTGATATGCATCCTCTCCAGGGATCACTGAAAACATGGCTTTTCTGTAAACATCACTTGACATAACTTCCAGGTTTCCCCAAAAGAGACATTATGCCATCGACCAGTGACTAACCCCCATGTGACTACCCACCTCCATTGAAACCAATGGGCTTAGACTGGAGTAGCTCTTCTTAGGATTGCAATGTAAATTTATATATTTATTTAAACATTTAAACCCCACTTTCCCTCCTGGCTCAAAGTGGCTTACAAGTAAAAATAAAACATTACAAATTAAAACCAAATACAATTTTAAAAACTCTAAATCCCACCCAAAAGGTAGGGATCCAAAAGATGCCTGCTGTTCATATCCCATCAATAGCCCTGTCAAATAAACAGGACTCACAATGCTATATTTGTATATTTGCTGCCATAAAGTGCATTTGGTACTATTTATAGTATATAAATAAAGTAGAGATGGGCACGAACCAAGGAAGTAGCAGTTCATTGCGGTTTGTGGTTCGTCACGTTTCATGAACCATGAACCACGAACTGGCATGAAATTGCCCAGTTTGTGAACCAGTTTGTTTGGTTTGTGAATACATCAATTCTGGGGCAGCAGAAGGTCTGCAGAAAACCCATCCTCCCATTGCCTAGGAAACTGATAGATTGGCACCAGGCTGACTGCAGTGACGAACTGAAAAATGAACTGGCCTAAAAATTGTCGCAGTTTGTCAGAAATGCCCTCCGATGAACCGCTGGTTCGCGACCAAAAAATGGCCTGGTTCATGTCAAACTTTGGTTCGTATTTTGGTTTGTGCCCACCTCTAGTTGTTATACTTCTGGGGCTGAAGCTCTAGAATTCTGTATTCAATCACTGTCAATTGACTTCATAAGTTTACCCTATAGCTATCATCTTGAGAATTCTGTAATCTGCAATTAGTCAATTACTGTCAGAGGATATATGACTGGAAGAAATTCTTTAAATGGTACTGCAGCCCAAGTTCTGCTCATGACCTGCGTTCAATCCTGGCGGAAGCTGGGTTCAGGTAGCCAGCTCAAGTTTGACTCAGCCTTCCATCCTTCTGAGATCGGTAAAATGAGTACCCAGTTTCCTGGGAGTAAAGTGTAGATGACTGGGGAAGGCAATGGCAAACCACCCCGTAACAATAAGTCTGCCAAGAAAACGTCATGATGTGATATCCCCCCATGGGTCAGTAATGACTCGGTGCTTGCACAGGGGACTACCTTTACCTTTTTAAAGAAATTTATTTATTTATTTACTTTGTTTCTAGTCCACCTTTCTTGCCAAGACAAAGTGGATTACAGGATATAGAGCAGTGCAATCGGATAACGTAAAACAACCAATGAACAATGCAGTTGGATGAGGGATTACATAATTAGAGTACAATGCAAACAGCAAAGTAAGACAAAAGTATGCTATAAACAATATGGAAGATAGGTATAAGAAAATGCCGCAAAAGATGATATCTACAATAGACTATAATCCTGTTCCAATATAAAGGTGTCCTCCTGGGCTATTCATTTTACTGCCGTTCAACTCTCTTTTAAAAAAAGCACCCTTGAACTGAACAGTTTTGCACATTCTTCAGAATGACAATGTGGTCGCCCTCCTGACTGCCTCAGGCAGACCGATCCACAAAGTGGGAGCCATCACAGAGAATGCATATAGTTAAAGATAATAGGATGCCATCCTTTTACACTATTTATTTATTTATTTAAATATTTGCATTGTCTCCATCAGGGCTTTTTTTCAGCAGGAACGCGGTGGAACGGAGTTCCGGAACCTCTTGAAACTGGTCACATGGCTGGTGGCCCCACCCCCTAATTTCCAGACAGAGGGGAGTTGAGATTGCCCTCCGCGCTGCTCGGTGGCGGAGGAGGGCAATCTAAACTCCCCTCTGTCTGGAGATCAGGGGACGGGGCTACCAGCCATGTGACCATTTTCTCCGAGGGCAACCCACTGAGTTCCACCACCTCTTTTCCCAGAAAAAAAGCCCTGGTCTCCATCAACTAAATGTGGCTAACAGAACAAACCTTAGCAGGTCTGCTCAGCATCTCACTCGGGTCTCTTTAATGCTGCCAGAAATCACAAACAAAAAATGTTAACAATTGCTCAACCACTTAAAAATGACACGGGCCAAATCCTTCCAGAACATTCTTTTCGTGTAAGAATTTAGTCTCTCCCACACTCAAATGTGATTCCACTTCTGACTTGCCTTTCAGAATTGAGCACGACAACACGAGTATGAACCCCAGCTGGTTCCTGGATCGTGTAATAGTGACCGACATGAATAGGCCACACCTCCGTTTTTATTTCCCGTGCAACAATTGGCTCAGCAAGGATGACGGCGATGGGCTGAACGTGAGAGATCTACTTGGCACCCTTAATCCTATGGACGTTCCTAAAGGTATTGGTTTGGATGACTCTTGTCAGGCCTGGTTCAGATACAGGCATGCTCCTGAGAGCGTCTGGTTAGCTTCCCTATATCTGATCATTAATCTCCTGGCAAGAGGTACACCCAACAACGCTTTTTGGTTCGTTGTGGGTAAAGTATGTAAGTAAATCCTATTAGAGAATGTTGCATCCATTTTACCTTTTATTAAAACATAACTGTTTTCATCTTTACCACTGACTAACTTACAAAAGTATGATAATACCACCTAGTAATTCTGTATAGATAATTATAGGATAGGAATTGTGAGACCATTAAATGTCTTACCAGAAGTGACTGGAAGGCTGGGGGTAAGGAAATGGTGTAATGTGTATGTATGTAATGTGTAATGTATGTGTAATGGTGATGTCACCAACATCGCTGTGTCTCTTCTAGGTAAAACCCAGAAGTGAAAAGGGAGAGCTCTAGAAATTGTCAGAAACTCTGTGGTAAACCCATAGAGTTTCTGGCGATTCCTAGATCTACCCTTTGTCTCTTTCGGGTGAAATCCAAAAGCGGAAAAGAGTAGCTCTAGGAATCACCAGAAAAACTGTGGTAAAATCCTTTGTCTGTGATGTTTGTGTGTTAAATTTTTAAATATTTCTTCTGCTGGTATGCCACAGAAGCCTGTTTTCTGCCGTTGCAGGAGGCACTGCAAGCCTAAACAAGCTGTATTCACAGGAACAGAACCTCTTCTTTAAAAAAAGCTAGTAATCAGTTCAGTCATCTATATAGATTTTGAGAATCATCTCGTAAGTGTCCCACTTGATAGGGCATACATTCTTGGCTAACTAACTATCTCATAACTTCCAATACCAAATTTCAAAGATCTATATTCATATGTCCTCTAAAATTATATTAATGCTATATTAGTACCATCTTGCTACTTTTAGTCACAACAAAAAAAAATTAAAAACAATTACAAGTTTCTCACACATGTAATCTGTTGCCCCCCCCCCATCCATTACAGCCCATCTCTTAACTATATTTTCATATGAATCATTGGCTTGACACTTGTTACTCTTAGACATTTCTTGTACCTGGCACTCCCCAATACATATTATAATCTTTTGGTACAAGTTATACTGTTTCTTATCTCCTAGAGATCGTATTGCCTTGACCTGGATAGCCCAGGAGAGCCTGATCTTGTCAGATCTCAGAAGCTAAGCAGGTCAGCCTTGGTTAGGAATTGGATGGGAGATCTCCAAGGAAGATCAGGGTTGCAGAGGCAGGCAATGGCAAACCTACTCTGATAGTCTCTTACTATGAAAACCCTGACAGGGACTGGCATAAGTCAGCTAATACCTGACTGCACTTCCCACCATTACAGAGGCCATATTATTCTCTAGCTTCTTTGTCTCTGTCCCTCTGCTCAGCTGTTCTGAGTTTTCCCATTTAACATGTCCCAATGTTTACCCTAGAGAACAGGCCATGCCTTATTCCCGCCAGTTGAAGCATCTTCCACGATTGTTTCAGCCAAGACCAGCATTTGCTCCCCTGTTCTTCTGGCCAAAGCCATGACAGTACGCTGTGCCCAAGATATTGCAGAGAACACTACCAAAATTGGACACCTGGTCCAAGGATGACTGGTGGTGGTGAAGTAGTGCCTGGCAGGGCTCAAAGTCTCAGGCTAATAAACCTACTCATAAGTTTATACAGCTATCAAAAATCCTCCTTGGCAGATCTAAGATGTTGTTAGAGAATCTCCTGAGATTTCTCCAGCATGACTCGACATTCCTGTGTGAAGGACCATATGTAGGAATCAATTGTATTAACTGATTCTGCAAATCTGGGCCATCAGGGAGGTATACCCTTTCTAAACATTAATATCAGCATTGCTCCAGCATCACACCATGGCTTCCCCATAGTAACTTCCCACAGATCTTCCTCAGAATGGTGCCAGTCAGAATTCCTTCCCACAACTATGCTGCTCAGTCCCTCTGGTCTCTCCATTTAGCTCTGTGTTTTCTAACCTGGCTCTCTGACCGAGCAGTCTTTCACAATTCCTGTGAGCTGAAATCCTTTAGGTTGATACACCAGGGATTGAACTTGGGGTCTTCTGCAGACGAAGCAGGCACTTTGCCATTGAGCCACAGCCCCTTTTGCATGATTCCATGGTGTAAATCTGTCATCAGTTTAATGGCATTTACTTGAACCCAAGACAGTCTGCCCGCTATCCACGAGCACCCGCCAGCTGACTCCAGCACGGTCAATCCGAGGAACTTACAGGTAACATGAGCGAGAGTGTGACCCTGGTGTCAGGATTGTGAAAACGGAGCCTGAAATGCGTAGGTGAGCAGTTCATCTCTGGTGGTTAAAAGGACAAGTCAAGGAAACTGAACTTTGCTTATCCTCTCCTGGGTAGGAAAGATTTCTCATTGGTGGATTCATGTCGGTTGTAATGGTTTAAAACTGTGGTGGGCAAATATTATATTAGATAGGAGAAAAGTCTCAGGCACTTAAGCATGAAGCTGGCTAAAACGGCAACAGTTTGCCTGTTATTGGCCAGAAACCGATAGCCCTTTTCATGTTCTCTGCCGATTGACGTTTGTTTCTCAGCGAGAGGATGTTGCATTTGATGGCGCCGAGGTCAAAGGGATCTTCTGCTCCTCTGTCGGTTTCACAGGCTGCCATATGCCCCACAGCTATTCTAACGGCTATGGCACGGCGGATTCTTATTTACCTAAGTGCTGCTATGTAGGGTTGGTTTTAACTTGCATCATGGGTATTAATTACAAGGAAAGGATATTGTTCTGTCTCGTGCTATTTCCTTTCCCCTAATAAATTCTTAAGTCTGGGTGGCTTAAAATTTGAATAGCAGCAATTTACAAAGGCCCTTCTGTTAAGAAACTTTTCAGCTGATAGGAAGTTTCTCCACTAGATATGTGGATCCAGGCCACAGCAGAAAAAGACAAATTCATTCCATTAATCGCGATAAAGTAGTGGCAAAACTGCAACCCCCCCCCCGGCTGGAGTGGGGAATCCCTTGCCTCTGTCTGCCATTTGCCGTCCTCCCATCAGTAGAGGATGGTTTTTAAAAACTCACTGCTATCCAAAGTTTGACAATGACACTTCGAGAGTAAACCCAGAAGTGACAGAATTAACTCGAGCAATTTGCCAGAACCACCTCTATTGTTCTTTTCCTGTCAAAGTATTCCTTTACATTACCTGAACTGCTGCTGCTGCGTCTCTTTTCTTGTCTTTCTGGAAATCCATAGTTTATCATAATGATGCAGTGGCACTGAGAATTTCCTCACCCCTGACTGCAGCAGTCAGTGACTTGAGGCAGGACTGGAAAATGTGCTGTGAGATGACAGCACGTCGTAGGTTGAGATAAACTATGCATTACCAGGAAGGTAGAGGAAGTGAATTGGCCCTGACAGCTCGAACACACGATGAACATGTCATTCTGCCCTAATGTACTAGAACGAAGAGAGCCTTCAAACTTAAGTCATAGACCCATCTATTAAAATTGGCTTCCACAAGTTAATCAACTCAAGTTTCAATTGATTCACCCATTGATTAAACCAGTAGTCCCCAACATCATGGATTCTAGGTGTTAGGGTTGTCATGAAATGCTTGGCAACCATCAGGAGGGCTATGGGAAGGGATATGGGGGGCCCGTGATGTCAGCTGCAGTGTCCTGTCACTTCTGACAAAAAAAGAAGAAGTGGCATAGGTAGCTCTAGGAATCACAGAAACTCTGTGGTTTTACCATAGACTTTCTGGTTATTCCTAGAGCTACCCTATGTCACTTCCAGTTTTTAAATCAGAAGTGATGTGATTCTGCATGCAACACTGTGAGAATCATCCTGCCATCACTGGGGGATAGGGTCTCTACTGGCCACTATGGTATCTACCAGAGTGCCGGCGGGTGCTTGCTTTCTCCCCCCCCCCAAAAAAAACTTCTACCCCAAAGCAAAGAGACAATCCTGGCTTTCCTCCTTCTTACTGAAGCAGGGGGTGTTTGAGAAGTTCTCAGAAGGCATTACCATTGGATCTGTAGCCAGGGTGCACCTGTTGAGAATAGCTGCCCCTATCAATAGGGGATACTTGGCTTGGGACCGTTCAGTCTTTTGTAATAGCCCCCCTTGGCAGCCATTTTGTGCTCAGCCTCTCATGGCAGCCATTTTGTGGTGGCGCCTACTATCCTTTCTCAAAATTCCCCCAAACGCTCTCAGGCTTAATGAGGTTAGGGAACCTTGGATTTAATCCGTTAAATTAAAAGCTGCAGCTGGGATCACAACCGGAGGATTGTAGCTTGGCAATCGCTGGCTTCTTGGCTGTTGAAAAGGTGGTCACAGGGGAAGCACAATGGGTGTGAAATGATTCCAATAACAGCTTGTGTCAGTCTGAAGACAAGGCTGCTCATTCAAAACGGCGCTCGTAGCCTCTTAATGACCTGAAGCCGCAACCGTCTTCAGGTTTTTTCTTGGGTCACATTTAAACTCATCCAGTGTTATTAATAATGAATATGATTACAAAGGAGTTTGATTAGATCCCAGAAATGGGGAAGAATACCTTGCCAGAGCGATTCTCTTCTCTGCAAATGAGTAGATGAGATTCCTTATTCCAGAGGAACTCCACACTCTAACCAGTTTGCCTCCATTTTAAAAGAAATTGTTGAAAGGAAAAACAGTATGAGATATGGAGAAGCAGCGCAGTGTAGTGATTAGAGTGTTGGACTAAGATCTGGGAGGCCCAGGTTCGAATCCCCACTCTACCATGGAAGCTCACTGGGTGACCTTGGACCAGTCATAGCCTCTCAGCCAAACCTACTTTACAGGGTTGTTGTGAAGAAAAAATGGAGGAGAGTAGAACATTTGTGAGCCACTTTGGGTCCCCTTTGGGGAGGAAGGAGGGGTATAAATAAAATAAAGTAAAATAAAATTATATGAACCTAGGCAAATCATGAGGGGGAGGGCAGCAAGAGTTACATCAGTGCTTATTCTCGTGGCCCTTTCTCACATGCCCAGGGTAAGGCCGATCGCCACTTTGGGGCCAGGAAGCAATTTTCTCCAGGCCAGTTTGGCCAAGGATCCTGGAGGTTTTCTGCCATCTTCTGGACATGGAGCAGGGGTCACTGTGTGTGTGTGTGTGGGGGGGGGGGAGGTAGTTGCGAATTTCCTGCATTGTGCAGGGGGTTGGACTAGATGACTCTGGAGGTCCCTTCCAACTCTAGGATTCTATGAATAAAATAAAATAGAATAGTAAATAAAAGTACTTGAGCGGAGGCTTACTACATGGGTGTTTCAGTGTGTACCCATAGTCTAGCTAATCTTGTGATTAGCTAAATCAGATGGACGCCGGTGGTTGGGCAGGTTAAAAAAAAAGCAAGCAATACAACCTAGCGGATGTCAGTCTTTAGAGGAGGCACTTGACTGGCTGGATGCAAAGTGGGGCATGAACTACAACTGTTTATATATACAGGGCTTTTTTCTGGGAAAAGAGGTGGTGGAACTCAGTGGGTTGCCCTCAGAGAAAATGGTCACATGGCTGGTGGCTCCACCCCCTGATCTCCAGACAGAGGGGAGTTGAGATTGCCCTCCGCGCTGCTCCAGCGGCTCGGAGGGCAATCTAAACTCCCCTCTGTCTGGAGATCAGCGGGTGGGGCCACCAGCCATGTGACCATTTTCAAGAGGTTCTGGAACTCCATTCCCCTGCGTTCCCCCTGAAAAAAAGCCCTGTGTGTGTGTGTGTGTGTATATATATATATATATATATATATATATATATATATATATATATATATATATATATATATATATATATATATATATATATATAATTAGCCATTTGAAAGACCTCAACAACCTTGAACCCAGGGTAATGTTTCATCTCCAATAAATGAAAAAGAATGATTAATTTTCTTAGCAGTGGCCCATCTTATTTTCATTTGTCAGAGGCTGTGGCAACACTTGGATGTGTTTTCACACATGAATGCATGAAACTGCTTTATTGTGGATCAGACCCTTAGTCTATCAAGGTCAGTATTGTCTACTGAGACTCCAGGGTCACAGAATCACAGAGTTGGACGGGGCCATGCAGACCTTCTAGTCCAGCCCCCTGCCCAATGCAGGATGAGCCTAAAGCATCCCTGACCAATATTCATCCAGCCTCTTCTTGAAAACTGCCAGTGAAAGGGAGCTCACCCTTAGGTAGGGTCTTAGGTAGAGGTCTTTCACACCACATATTGCCTTTCAACTGGAGATGCTGGGAGTTGAACTTGCGACCTTCTGCAGGCGAAACAAAAATTTTACTGCTGAGCCACAGCCCTTCCTTTGGGCAAAGAAGATCTTGATTGGAGGGAAAAGTTGTCGACTGCACAGGCAGAGTCTTTAAGATGATAACAAAGAGTCCAGTAGCACCTTTAAGACTAACCAACTTTATTGTCGCATAAGCTTTTGAGAACCACAGCTCTCTTTTGAGAACCACAGCATGCATCTGACGAAGAGAACCATGGTTGTCAAAAGCTTATGCTACAACAAAGTTGGTAGTCTCTTTTTTATTTGTTTATTTATTTTTAGTGTGGAAAAGTTAAAAGAGAGAACAAAAGAAAGAAAGTAAAACATAACATAAAGACAACTACAAAGGGCCAAGAATGGCCTACAAATCAGTGTACAAAGTAAAAACAGTAAAAAACATAATAGGCATATTATTAATCCATTGGCTAGTCTTAAAGGTGCTACTAGATTCGTTACTATTTTGCAACTACAGACTAACATGGCTAACTCCTCTGGATCTAAGATGACAACAGTAGCTTTAAACAGTGCGTCATAATTGGTTACGCTCACTGCAGTGGGTATAATAATAATAATAATTTAAAAACTTGGCACGTTGAAATCCAGGCTTAAGGATGCCACCTGGTGCCTGGTATCGAATAATGCTATGCAGAAGAAGTGTATATTCCACAGGTATAACAACCTCTACCTGTGTGGGTTCTATCGGGCTAATTCAGGAACAGAACTTGCAAGGCAATTCAAGTTAAATGAAACGGCTTTAACTCAAAACTCTCCAACATACAGAACACTACAAGGAGATTTATATAGGTAAATGCATCAACATAGCAATGAACCAAAACTGACAAATCTTGGGAGGTTTGTGGAAGCCAATCAGAAGCAGTGTTACAACAGCAGACCCAAGCAATATGCTAAACTGCTGAGTCTATCATATCCAGAACTACCAGCCCCAGAGTTTCTTTTGCATAGGCAGGGAACACTTGGTGGGAAGGGCAAAGCAAAGCACCATAAGACAGTGGAAGAAAATGCTGCTACTGCTTCCAGTAGGATTTGCAGGCCCAAAATATATGTAAGTGTCTAACAGTGCATCCTAAACAGAGTTACTGCACTGTAATTTATTCAGTCACAAACACACATGCTCCTTGCTGCCATATCTGGTGGTAGCTATAAATATAGATCAGGCAGCCAGAAAAGAAGGAGGTAAAAGAAAGGGTGGCAACAAAACCCCCCCCTCTGTGGAACGATCTCCTCCGGCTCTGTCTTTTAAAACTATGCTTCCCAGCTAACATTACGTCTCCCTACAATTGAACGTCCCAGTGTAAGATATCTCGTGTAGCGAGACTCTCTGATTCTTCTCATTACTGGCTACTGCCGGTTATTCACTGTCTCCTTCCGGGTATGGGTGGGGACTGGGTTCAGAGAAAGAGGGGAAGGAAAATTGGAGGAAGAGAAACCATGGGAGGATAGTTCCAGTTGGTGGTGAACCCCTTGTCAGGACATAGTTCCCGTTAGATGTTTCAGTCCAAGCTGGGATTCTCTGAGAGAGTTCTCAGCATTCTTATTCTCATAATCCCCAAGATTCTTTGGGAATAGCAATATGTTTTTAGTTCAGATACAACTTAATTTTGATTAAAAAGGAGGCGGCATTATATCTGCTGCAGCGAACAGAGTTGACATATGGTTTGCTGAGTGTTACATTAATTACTTCCCTGATCCTACCCCCCCTTTCTGTTTCCGATAGACTTCTTTTTCTGCGCTGTGCTGGAAGGATTACCTCCCTCCCCAATATGCATTTGGAGAATTCAGTTCTCTCCGTCTGTTTGAATATCGACTCACTGCTTGTTCCTCATGCTGTATGCCAAGGAACTGCTGTAGATCTGAAAACTAGGAGTCTATCCAGGTCTAATTAGTCTTTCCTTCCTGCCACATCCAGTCAACGCTGTCACTAATGGCTTTGGGGAGTGAAGAAGGGCCAGATAAATGCCCACAGAGATTTATTGGACTGATCCTTTCCAAGTGCAGTGTTCTAAAAGACACAAAAGTAAAGGGCTGCCCTTCTGTTACAGATATGTAGCATCATACCCTGCCGGTTGGCTCGGGTTGCCAACTCTGTTGGGAAATTCCTGGAAATTTGGGGCAGATCCCGGAGAAGGGCAGAGTTTGGAGACGAGAAAGAACTCAGCAGGGATGTAATGCCCTAGTGTCTACCCTCCAAAGCTGCCATTTTCTCCAGGGGAACTGATCTCTGTAGTCTGGAGATGGGTTGTAATTATGGAATAATTCCAGCCTCCAGCTGGACGTTGGCAACTATACAGTGGGCCCCAAGCAACTTTAATTCACAAGCCCAGCGCAGGCCTGGACTGCAAGCTGGGAGCCAACCTAACACCCCTACTTTCCCCCTCCCTCTATCGAGTGCCGTTTCTTCCTCCTTTTCTGTGTTCAACAATGGATCACTATTAGATATGTGGACTGGAGAGTGCCCTCAAGTCATGACT
Source organism: Eublepharis macularius (assembly GCF_028583425.1). Lineage (NCBI taxonomy): Eukaryota > Metazoa > Chordata > Lepidosauria > Squamata > Eublepharidae > Eublepharis > Eublepharis macularius. The sequence continues at coordinate 11,772,038 of NC_072797.1, read as the reverse complement.
GACATATGTAGACCCCTGGAGGGGTTTCCCATGGCAAGAGACCAACAGAGGTGGTTTTCCATTGCCTGCCTCTACAGCTCTGGTCTTCGTTGGAGGTCTCCCATCCAATTACTAACCAAGGCTGACCCTGCTTAGCTTCTGAGATCTGATGAGATCAGGCTCTCCTGGGCTATCCAGGTCAGGGCTATTACTGAAGTTAATGCCAATCAGGGTTTCCTCCAAACCATGGCCGATGGGTCTCAACCTGAGGCCCTGAGAGAGGTGGCCCGTTAGACCTGGATTAGGAGTCAGAGTGAGATTATGTATTTTTGTCGCCGTTGCCTAAATTATATTCACGTTTCTTTGTAAGTCACTTTGTGAGTCAACGTTAATGGTAAGCAGTGTTCGTTCATAGCTTCTAATCATGGCTTGAAGTACATTTCATACACATACACACACGGAAAGCTAGCATGTCAGGGATCTAGCTTAGTTTCTTCTCTGACATGCTATGTTTTGGTATGCGGAGATATTTTTTTTAATGGAAGAATGTTTAAGCATGATCTTCCACCCTTAGCCTGAAATGATTCTAATGATTATGTAACTTGCGATGAGGTGGGCACAATCATGCGACATCTGTATTCCCTGGACTTACATGTTTATCGAGGGGATGATATTGTGTGGGAAAGAGTTATTGATGTTTAAAAAGGCTATGTTGTACCACATTGTTTTTAACCTACACAGCTCTTCCACTTTTCTAATCCAATGGTACCTTCTCAGATTTAATAATAACAACATAATAATAACATTTGATTTATATACCACCCTTCAGGACAACTTGACACCCACTCAGAGCGGTTTACAAAGTATGTTATTATTATCCCCACAACAACAAACACCCTGTGAGGTGGGTGGGGCTGAGAGAGCTCTGAGAGAGCTGTGACTAGCCCAAGGTCACTCAGCTGGCTATAAGTGGGGGAGTGAGGAATCAAACCCAGCTCTCCAGACTCCAGAGTCCCAGCATTCTTAACCACTACACCAAACTGACTTTAAGTTAGAAAATAGGAGATTGTGAGCTATTAGTATTGGCAAATAATGAAACAGGCTCTCAGGAGGAGTTGTAGGAGCAAAGAAATGTATCTGCTATAATTTCTGTTTCCTTGCTGAAGCAAAAACTGATTCTCTAAAGGTTTGTTTTGAATTCACTTTTAACCAAGGTATCCTGAAGAATTCAGAGATTTAAGATGAAAATCAGACTCAGTTTTGGCATCTTCTGATCCAAAGAGGGAGGGGAAAATCCATCAGTCTGTATTTTATTTATTAGAACATGTATATTACACCCAGCTAGGGTTCCAACCACCAGGTGCAGCCTGGAGATCTCCCAGAATTATAAGCGATCTCCGGACTCCAGCAACCAGGTCCCTGGGAAAAAAATGGCAGCTTTGCCAGCTACACTCTGTTATGACATCACAGTCCTGCTAAGGTCTCCCCCACCCCTAGGCTACACTCCCAAATCTCCAGGGATTTCATAACCTGAAACTGGCAACCCTACCTCCCACACACGTAAAGTATACAATTGCTTCCACTTGTTCTCTTCAGGTCACTTATATATAATTTATTCTTGTCTATGTCTTCAGTTTGCTCAGAATGGTTTCTGATCATCAGTATTATGCTCGGGAGGTTCCAGTTTAGAAAAAATAACTAAAACAGCTATTCAAATTATGTCTAGCCAGCAGGGGGAGCAGATGTCCTACTTGTGGAAATCGCTCAAAAAGATTTGTTTCCAAGGCCAGTGACACGTGAATGGTCTTCCACCCATGGGCCCTTCCCAGAATTTCACCCATATTTGAACAACTGAGGCTCAAGAACATTTTCAAAGATGTGGCTCGAAGCAGGTTTTTTTTTTTTTGGCTTCAATTCCATTTTTGCACTAAGAATTCACAGCTTGCATTAGCTAGAAGGGCAAATCGTGTTACATACGCTGGCCCTGCTTTCTCTTCCATGCTAACAAGAGTTCGGCCAGCGATTGCACAAGGAAGACTCGAAAGCAATTGAATATATGCAAATGAAAATGTTTTAAGGGTCCTCAAAAAGTTGCATTCTCACTTTGTATTGTGCTTTAGCCTTTGATTAGTGGTTGCAGTTACTTTTAGATAGCCACAGGTATACTTCAGAGCCGTTGTTGGCGCATTATCAGCTATTCCTGGCTAGTTAGCATTATGGGTAACCATAGCCTACCATAGTGCCTTAGTTAGAGGTCAGTTTTCCTGATCATTTCAAGTGGGTAGCCCTGTTGGTCCGCAGTAGATGAGCAAAGATCAAGCCCAGTAGCGTCTTAGAGACCAACAAGAATTTCTTTTCGAGAGTCAAGCTACCTTCATCATATAATGAGTAGGAATGAAGATCTCTGCATCTTTTCATCCCCGTCAGAAGGTGGGAAGGATGTTACAAAGAAGTGAGATAGAATGGGTAGGTATAATGTGAAATGTAGTTAGTTTGATTAGAGCGGGGGAGGAAAATCAGAAAATCATATTTGTAGTAAGAGAAGAATCCTATGTCCCTGTTCAGAAATCTCTCATTGTAATCTGCTCTTGAAGTCTCTCTATTTCCAGATCAGAGGTGGCCAACTGGCAGCTGTGGGCTGTATATAGGGGTGTGCGATTCGGGTTTTGGCAAACCTGAAAAAACCCGAATCACCCCGATTCGGATCGATTCGGAGAAATCCGAATCGATTCGGAGAAATCCGAATCGATTCGGGTTTTCCGAATCACCATAACCCGAATCGATTCGGATTGATTCGGATTGATTCGGGTTTTTCAATGGGAAAATGCCTCCATCTTCCCGGACGCCTGGGGGAGGCATTTTCCCACCGAATCAAGCCAAAATGGGTGGGAACCTTCCTCTAGCTCTCCTCTAACAACCCCCCAAGTTTCAGACCGATTGGACTTTGGGGAGCCATGTTATGGCCCCCCAAACCAGGTCCCCCTATCCTCACATAAGAAAGGGAAGGGTGAGCATATTGTTAGCTTGCTGCTGCTCATCTTCTTCTTCATTATTTCCTATGGGGAAAAATGAAGAGGCAGGCTTCCTTTGCCAGGGGTGGCATTTCGCATGCAAAATGCCCCCCTACCCTCCGGGGCCCTTCTCCCACCTTTCCTCCCACCCCCCTCTAAGGCTCAGCCTGCTCCTACTTGGGGGGGCCATTTCATGGCCTCCCCAAGTAGGTGCTCTCAGCCCCCAAAGTCCACCCCTTACAGCCCCACACAAACCCAATTCCCCCCCAGCTGTCACACACAGACCCAAATCCCCACATTAGCCCCTCACAGACCCAAATCCACCCCCAGCAGCCCCACACCCATAACCCCAGGAACAGGCTGGCAAAGGCCAGCCCTCTCCCTTTGTTCCCTATGCTGGGAACTTCTAAACTCTCTTTCCCTGGGCAATTCTGCACAGCCCAGGGGTGCCACAATGGTGGGCACACTTCTGAGTGCCAGCTAGTCCCTGTGAAAGAGCAGCTGAACCACAGACACCCTCCCTCAAATTCCCCCACCACCTACAGAGATGGCTGGCCAGCCAGCCCCATTGTTCCCTATGATGGGAACCAACTGCACAACAAAGAATAAAACACGAACAGCACAAAATAAAGTTTTTAAAAAATTATTTTTTCCCTTTCAAAATACAAGTAGGCAAAGCATTATGACACATTACACCAGCAGTCCCCCACGCAGAAAAATAACACAACTCACTTAACATCAGAGAATCACAAAAGCACAATTCCTGTCAAAAACACTTTATTTCTTGAACAGCTTTAGGTTACACAGCAGGGGGGCACACCAAAGGGCATTCCAGCATTCCACCTCACAAAAATAACACAACTCACTTAACATTAAAGAATCACCCCAAAAAATTGCTGTCAAAAGCACTTTATTTCTTTAACTGCTTTAGATTACACAGTAGGAAGGCACAACAGGGCATGAAAGCAGTGTACTACACAAAAATAACACAACTCACTTCACATCAGAGAATCACCCAAACACAATTGCTGTCAAAAATGGTGAAGTGGGTTGTATTATTTTGTGTAGTACACTGCTATCATGCCCTGTTGTGCCCTCCTACTGTGTAACCTAAAGCAGTTCAAGAAATAAAGTGTTTTTGACAGGAATTGTGCTTTTGTGATTCTCTGATGTTAAGTGAGTTGTGTTATTTTTGTGAGGTGGAATGCTGTTGTGCAGTTGGTTCCCATCTTAGGGAACAATGGGGCTGGCTGGCCAGCCATCTCTGTAGGTGGTGGGGGAATTTGAGGAAGGGTGTCTGTGGTTCAGGTGCTCTTTCACAGGGACCAGCTGGCACTCAGAAGTGTGCCCACCATTGTGGCACCCCTGGGCTGTGCAGAATTGCCCAGGGAAAGAGAGTTTAGAAGTTCCCAGCATAGGGAACAAAGGGAGAGGGCTGGCCTTTGCCAGCCTGTTCCTGGGATTATGGGTGTGGGGCTGCTGGGGGTGGATTTGGGTCTGTGAGGGGCTAATGTGGGAATTTGGGTCTGTGTGTGGCAGCTGGGGGGGAATTGGGTTTGTGTGGGGCTGTAAGGGGTGGACTTTGGGGGCTGAGAGCACCTACTTGGGGAGGCCATGAAATGCCCCCCCAAGTGGGAGCAGGCTGAGCCTTGGTGGGGGGTGGGAGTAGAGGTGGGAGAAGGACCCCTGAGGGTAGTGGGGCATTTTGCATGCAAAATGCCACCCCTGGCAAAGGAAGCCTTCCTCTTCATTTTTCCCCCATAGGAAAAAATGAATGAAGATGAGCAGCAGCAACCTAAAGCTATGGCTTTTTTAAGGAGAGGATAGGGGGACCTGGTTTGGGGGGCCATAACATGGCCCCCCAAAGTCCAATCGTTCTGAAACTTGGGGGTTTGTTAGAGGGGAGTTAGAGGAAGGCCCCCACCAAATCTGGGGTGATTTGGTGGGGACATGCCTCCCCCAGGCTTCAGAGAAGCCTGGGGAGGCTTTTTCCCATTGAAAAAACACCCGAATCGATCCGAATCGATCCAAATCGGTAAACCCGAATCGGCTGGGCGATTCGGATTTCTGCTAAATCCGAATCGGCCTCTCAATTTGGATTTAGCAGATTCGGAAGAAACGAATCAGGGTGCCTTTGCACACCCCTAGCTGTATATGATGCCTGAACAATTTTGTATAGCCCAGTGTGTCCTCACTTTTTTTAAAATCAAGATATGACTACTCATTTTGTTCACTTGTGAGGAAAAGCAACAGTAGAACTGGGAGTATATTCCATATACATCACAACATCAAATTCTGAGGCAGTTTGGAGTAGTGGTTAAGAGCGTGGGACTGTAATTGGAGAAACGGGTTTGATTCCCCACCTCTCCGCTTGAAGCCAGATGGGTGACCTTGGGCCAGTCACAGCTTCTAGGAGCTCTCTCAGCCCCATCCACCTCATGGGGTGATTGTCGTGAGGATAATAATAACATACTTTGTAAATCATTCTGAGTGGGGGTGAAGTTGTCCTGAAGGGTGGTATATAAATCAAATGATTATTATGATGATGATAACTGGGTATGGATCAAAAAATCCACACAGTGGGGCCAGGGAAACATAGTGGCAGTTTTTCTGAGGCCCCAGATTGGTAGGAAAAAGTGAAATCTTAAAACAAAATTAATTGGGTAAAACTGCCAAAGTAATTAAAGCAATGTATTGTTGAAGGCTTTCACGGCCGGAGAACGATGGTTGTTGTGGGTTTTCCGGGCTGTATTGCCGTGGTCTTGGCATTGTAGTTCCTGACGTTTTGCCAGCAGCTGTGGCTGGCATCTTCAGAGGTGTAGCACCAAAAGACAGAGATCTCTCAACAACAACCATAATTAAAGCAATATCTGTAGTTTTAAGAAATGAACACCCACTGAAATCTCATGAATCTATGGTCTGAGATATTGGTGACCATTGGGGGTGGGTGGGTTGCTGGGCAACCATGACAGTTACTGTCAAACTTACCATGTCTTGTTTTCTGTCAATCCAATGTGTGTGTGGCAGTAGAAACAAAAATGTTAAAGGTGAAAGAGAGAGAAGGAAGCAGAGAAAAGAGAGAGTTGGGGAGGGGACAGAAAAAGATAGGTGGATGGAAAGAAGAAAAGGAGAGGCTGCCATGGGGACTGAAGAAGGGAAAGCTGACCAGAGACCAGATGAAGTAAATTTGATTGGTGGGTAGGAGAGAGAGAAGGAAGCAAGGAAAGGGGAGAGGTTGTTGTGGGGACAAAAGCAGAAATAGTGTGGGGAGAACTTATAAAGAAGAAATGAAAGGCCCTCCGTGAATCTTCAAGGGTCCCCCACTTGTCTTATTGTATCTCTGAGCGATCCCGCACACATTGGATAATGCACTTCCAATCCTCTTTATAGATCATTTGGAACGGATTTTTTCGTGTGCGGAACAAAAAATCCACCTCAAACGATTGATAAAGTGCATTGAAAGTGCATTATCCAACATGTGCAGAATCAGCCCCTGTCTCAGCAGCACTGCCATGGGCAAGCAAAGAACTACTGTCAATCTTACACCTTAGGAGAACCTAAGAACCTACTCTTCAGTTTCCACCAGGTGTTAATGTGCTGCCATCTAAACTTGTTGTCTTCCATCCCTTACTCTACTGCTAGGTTATAGTCACTTTAATATTAGAGCCAGGCAGTCTGTGAGAATACAGATGTTGGCCACTCCTGTTCTAGAGGTAAACGTGCACCTATTCAGAGAAGCAAAAAGTAGCTTACTCCAAGCATAACCTGGGAAGAGGTGGTACATACCCTGGATAAGACTAATTTATCTTTAGAAAAAGGCGTAAATGAAAGCCTTTGCATGAAGCGTTCAGAAGTAAGCCGTTCGTATGAAGTAGATTATTATTTATTTTATTCCATTTATACCCCACCCTCCCCACAGATGGGCTCAGGGCGGCTAGATTAGTTATAATATTCATCTAATAACAATCTTCATCTTGTTTTATTATTGACAATGTGGTCTTTCTCTCTTTGCAGGAAATAAATATATTGTGAGAGTCTTCACAGGTGATGTAAACGGCAGTGGAACAGATGCCGATGTATTCATTAACATCTTTGGCCAGAATGGAGACACAGGTATTTTATCGGAAGAAGCAAACTTCCCCTATTTCATTTCTTACTATATTTATATGCCTTTTATTGACAGTTTTGCAGCTTTTTTTGCTGTTGGTTCTACAAGTTTGTTTGTGTTGTGTATGGTGTCCATATTCAATTTGTATGTGCAATGTATATTACAGATATTTTAAGGGCACGTATCCTGCAGGCCTTTTCTACTAACATCAAAATCATTATTTTAGCATAGTTTTATTTGGGGAAGTTGCACTGTACAGTTGGTCAGATAAAACCCTGTTGTATCCCAAGAGATTCTGTTTGCACAAAGCAGAGTGGCTAGCATAACTTCCCCGTGTATGGGTTCTATGGGGCTTAGGAAGCAAACTTCCACACACGTTTAAGAAAAAAATCTTTTAAAAACCTTTTAACAATTAATACAATACAACTTTTTTTTTCTTTAACTAAACTTGTAAGTTCAACCACACAAAAACTTTAAACCAACAATATCTTTGAAAAGGTAAACAGTTCAACTTAGTGGAATCAGACAAATGATAAAGAGTCCTTTTTCACTATCCTTCTAATTCGAAGCAACTGTAGCCCAGGCTTCTGCCCTCTTCTGGGGAATTACAGCCCTGCAAAAATAATACAACCCCAGTAACACCATCCAAACACAATACACTAACACCACTTTAAGTCATATTGTTCACATACAATTGACTACCTTATTCCAGGAGATAAGAACATATTAATTATTATTCAGAGCTCCCCAGCAACCCGCTTCTTCCTCAGCTGCGGGGCTCTAGCTACTGACTCCACACTGCTGGGCTAAACCAATTACCTCATAAGGGTTATACTAGCATCCTGATGGTGTTTCGCCATCTTCTGGGCATGGAGCATAGGTATGCTTGGCATGGAGCATCTTCTCCATAGAGCATCGTCAGGGCATGGAGCAGGGGTCACTGGGTGTGTGTGTGTGGTGGGGGAGGTAATTGTGAATGTCCTGCATTGTGCAGGGGGTTGGACTAGGTGACCTGGAGGTACCTTCTAACTAGAGTTGCCAGCCCCCAGGTAGTGGCTGGAGATCTCCTGGAATTACAACTGTTCTCCAGGCCACAGAGATCAGTTCACCTCGAGAAAATGGCTACTTTTGGGGGTGGACTCTATGGAATTACACCATGCCCTTTCCCTCCCCAAACCCCACTTTCTCCAGGTTTCACTTCTCACATCTCCAGGAATTTCCCAACTTCCAACCCTATGATTCTATTATTCCATTTTTAATTTAATAATGCAGTTAAAGCATGGTATTTCAAAGTGGGAAATGGTAAGTGCTTACAATTTCGCAAGGATGGGGCCACATCCAGTGCTGCCTCTTGTTCGATGGCCTCTGCATTAACTGAATACCATTTAGAGAGGGATACACTCTGCCTGTGTTCTGTGGGAAACTGTTGTGGGAAACTTGTATTACATTTCTTTGCCAATCACGACGTCCCCCTTCTCTCCTTGTCTGAATAATAAATCAAGGCTTCAAACTTGGTGATCCTAGAAGCAGAAAAGGTATATTATGAGAAGTTCTCAAACAAGCTTGATCACAGTAGAGTGCATGCCAACAAACAGGCGGCCCCTACATTTATACCATCACACAGGCATGATGCAAGTAAACAACAATTGCTTACAGTACAGAGGATTATTACAAGAATAAATAAACAATCGAATGTCTCATGATGTTCAGAACATGGTAGATTGACAGGTCGAGATTATGTTTCCTTTCAGGTCTTGTAACATAAATCAGAAAGGCTCCATGGTTATCTCTACATTGCTGAGCAAGAACATCCCCAAGGCTGAGAATAGGACAGGAAGGAAATATATGTAGCTGTTGTTTGTTCTCAGAGTGCAAACTGACTGTATACAGCAAGGCCTTTGTGTTATTACAGCCCAAATGCAGGATGGAATGAAGGGTAATAAGGAGAGATAAGAAGAGTTCTTTAGTTAATTTGGACCACATATAGAAAACAATAGAGCACCCCCCAAAATTCCCTAACAGAAGTATGACCATATATATGTATAGGACATAATGTTGTTTTATTGGTGCAAAAATAATGGCCGTTTCCACACAGCTTACCTTGTTCTGGAAAACAGCGAAATGTTGCATGAAATCTCATGAGAAGATGCTGTTATCGTGTCTTCTCGCACGATAACAGCATCTTCTTGCGCGATTTTGTGCGATAACAGTGTCTTCTCGTGCGATTTCGTGCGAGATTTCGCTCCTAATTAGTTCAGCCACATTCCTGTATTTTAATAGGATCGTAGCACATCATGTTTCAGCCTGCACTAGACCTGTTTTACATTAATCCTACTATGCCTAATATCTATCGACATTTGAGAATCCTGAGTGTATTTGATTACTCTTTTGATTGAATGCTGATTTAAACCAGCCTCTTCTTGTAACATCTGTCCCTTCACAATAATTCAATTTCTTTTGTCTGCACTTTTGAGCGTAAACATTTCTGCCTAATGGACAAACACTTTATGTATCTGATGAAGTGAACTCTGACTCACTTGGGCTGCACCAATTTTGTTAGCTTTTAAAGTACCCCGTTTTTATTTTTCTGCGCCTGGTGGTTTGCCCCACGCTTGCACATTCTTTTGCTTCTTGTTTTGCTTAGGAGAGAGGAAGCTGGACAATGACAACGACAATTTCGAGAGGGCACAAGAAGACAAGTTCACCCTGGATGCTCCTAATATGGGACGGCTCAGGAAGATTAACATTGGCCACAATAACAAGGGAGGCTCTGCGGGCTGGTTCCTGGACAAGGTTTGTACAGCGCAACAAAATAAGGTTGCTAGGCTTCCTGCTATGGCAGGAGATTCTCCTGCTGGCAAGCCCATTATCAGCTGCCACTTTGAGCAGCAGTGGGAGAAAAATAAAATAAAAACTAGTGACACTGTCACTGTTGCTATGACCCTTCTGGGTAAAACCTGGAAGTGACATAGAGTAGCTCTAGGAATACCGGGAAACTCTATGGTAAAACTATAGAGCGTCCAGAGATTCCAAGAACTAGCCTATGTTACTTCTGAGTTTTACCTGGAAGTGACTTGGTAACGTCAGTGATGTCGCCATCCCATTATCCCCGCTCCCAGACCTCCAGCTGACTGCCAATTTTGGTCTGGCAACCCTATGACAAAATCCATAACCTGCTTATTTGCAATTTACCTTTACAGCCCATTCCTGTTTAATCCACATGGAAGGTACCCCAGATGCGTACTGACACAGGCAGGGGTTTGTCATACTGGAGTGACAGAGCTGTCTGCCCAAAGTGTCTCCTTTTCACTGTTTCCCATAATGTTCAAGCTCCTTTTGGAGGGAGTGGCGTGGACAAGTCCAGATTCCTCCACCTATTTAGTGCCTACTTTTTTGAGCCTGATATCCACCAGGCCCACTGGGGCCGTGGATGCACTGCGGAAAGATCCACCCACCTGCAAGAGGCTCAGTCGTGGCAGATCCTTCCAAAGTCAGCCAGTTACTGTTAGAAGAAGGGACTGGCGATGTCTCTCGCTCAGGCTTTTAGGACTGCCAGCAAAGAAGAAGGAAGGCAACAACCATAGAGTCAGTTAGATAGACAGGCTGCTATCGGTCTTCTTCCTGCCAGGGGAACTTCCTTCCTTCCCTTCTCTCCCCCTTCTCCCTCTCTTCTTCTCTGCATGCACCAGGAGAGGCGGCATGGTGTCTCCTCCTGAGAGAGAGGGCCTACTTTCAATCTAAAGCCATCCTAGCTAGTTAGATCAGTTATTAGTTCTTTCTCAGGGCTTTTTTTCAGCCGGAATGCAGTGGAACGGAGTTCCAGCACCTCTTGAAAATACTCACGTGTCTGGTCTCCCCCAATCTCCAGACAGAGATCAGTTCCCCTCATTTCCCTCTTGAGAGTTCCGCCACCTCTTTTCCCAGAAAAAAATGCCCTGACTAAACTTATGTAAATATATTTCTTTAGATAAATAAACAGGTTTTGGTTCTGTAACTTGGATGAGAGCTTTCTGCGTGCTGTTTGTTTAGTTAATTTGCCTTAACTAAAACCCAATCGTTACGGACAGCTTGCCCTTTAACAGGCAGCTGTCTGATGCTCAGTTGTCTGGAAGCTCCACCCTGGAGGCAGAAAAGTAGGGCTTCCAAGCCCTGGGTCAGGAATGGGGATCCCCTACCCTGAGCTCCCATTCCTTGTTGCCTCTTGAAGTGGCTGGGGGGGGGAGGCGTTAAACGTTAAAATAAATAAAAGGTTTAAAATACAAATAAAAACTCATCACATGCTCACAGTGATTCCGCACACGTTGGATAATGCACTTCCAATCCTCTTTATAGATAATTTGGAACGGATTTTTTTGTGCGCGGAACAAAAAATCCACCTCAAATGACTGATAAAGTGCATTGACAGTGCATTATCCAACGTGTGCGGAATCAGCCTATGTCTCCACCACACCGCACCAATTGCCAGGCTTGCGATTGCCCAGTAGGCACTATTGGTCCCTCCCAGGCTTGGCCACACCATTGTAGGTTTTCTGGGCAGAGGGGGTCCACAGGGCATGTCCCAAGCCTAGCTTGGTATTAAGTATTGTGCGATTAACAGCTCATAACAACAACTTTATTGGAGACTGGAAGCAGAGGGACTGGAACCAGGCTCAACAGGAGCCAATTTATACTTAAGAAAACCGCACCCCTTTTTAGCAACAACCAATACAAAGCAAGTAGTTAGAATCCTTCGTTTGCATGAACTATATACAAAGTAACTATTTACAGCCAAGCGATTGGATTATAAGGCAACAGTTACGATTGGCCGTTGCCAGTGCAAAAACACCCAATAGCCATGTAGGCCTCAGGAGCCTTCGTTCAGACTCAAGCTCTAGCAATACACAACACTTGGGCCTTTAAAAGGCTCGAGGGAGCAGGCCGAGGAGGACAGGCCAGCTCTAGCTTCCAGGTCAGAAGGGAGGTAGGGGGAGAGCAGGTGGAATAGGGTGGTGCTCAACCTCCGTTGCTCTTAGGGTTGCCAAGCCCCATCCATTTCCATTTCCTGTTTTGGTTAAAGTTGGTGGTGGCACCTTTACTAGGTCGTAGTCCTTGGAACCTTCCCAGCCACGCCAGCTTTTTATGTCAGCTCAGACTCTTCTTGTAGCTGTTTGCATGTTTCTCATCCCTTCTTCCATAGTCTCCTTAATTCTTTCTCCAAGCTTATTGTTTGAGGAAGGAACAAGAGTCTAGTAGCACCTAGAAGACTAACAAAATTAGTGGGAGGGAATGATCTTTCTGAAGAAGTGAGCTGTGACTCATGAAAGCTCCTACCCAACCACAAATTTTGTTAGTCTTCTAGGTGCTACTGGACTCTTGCTCTTTTCCACTGCTACAGACAGACTAACACGGCTACCTATCTTGATCTGAGGAAGGAATTGACCTTTTATAAGAAGGGATCGCTGTGGACAATACAAGTGACTGAGCAGGTTTTAGATAGAAATAACATGTTGTCTATGTACAGTTGGTATGTTGGTTTACTTCATTTATAGTCTGCCTTTCTCCTTCGGATTCTCGACCGAGTTGTCCTTTCCTTGGACTCCTTTGTCCTGTGCTCTGAAAATCTTTGCCTGAGAGCCAAGCTACAAGTGACGCCTGACACGGGTTGGACACTTGTCATCTTCCCTCAAGTTTTGATGGGAAATGTAGGTATCCTGGTCTTGCAGCTGTAATGGAGAGCCAAGCTGTAAAACCAGGATGCCTACATTTCCCATCAAAACTTGAGGGAAGCTGACAAGTGTCCAACCTGTGTCAGGCGTCACTTGTAGCTTGGCTCTGAGTTCTGTTCTGCTTTCCCCCAAGGTCCTCATTGAAGACATTGGCAACAAAGCCGTTTATGAGTTCCCATGCTGCCGTTGGTTTGCCCTGGACGAAGATGATGGCAAAATTCAACGGGATATCCTGGTGGGAGGAGCGGAAGCTACCGGTAAATCTTTTGGGATTGAGACTAGGGAGGGGGGGATTTGGGAAGAGGGGATGTTATTTTATTTATTTATTTATTTATTTATTTATTTATTTATTTATTTATTTACCTTCAATTTCTATTCCGCCCTCCCCAAACTAGCAGGCTCAGGGCGGATTACATTCTATAAAACAGCACAATAACAATAATATAATTTTAAAAATTTAAATTAAAACAATATAAAAACAGTACTATAGAAGTATTTAAAAGTATAAAGAAGTCAGTGTGGGAGTAATCAGTTTATCAATTTCAGTCTGCCACCGAATCCGCCATATTAAAATTCCTTATGTAGTTGGTTAAAAGAAAGGTCGGTGGTAGATGCCACTAGCAGGGAGGGCGTTCACCTCTATTTGGCCGGTAGGGGCCCAGCTCAGCCTCCACCATACGCCTGGCGGAACAGCTCTGTCTTACAGGCCCAGCGGAAAGATAACAAATCCCGCCAGGCCCTGGTCACATTGGACAGAGCATTCCACCAGGTTGGAGCCAGGACTGAAAAGGCCCTGGCCCTGGTTGAGGGGCCAGGGACCACTAGCAGCTGTTTGTCACCTGATTGAAGCGTCCTCTAGGGCACATATAGGGAGAGGCGGTCCCACAGATACGCTGGTCCCTGTCCGCATCGGGCTTTATAGGTAAGTACCAAAATCTTGAATCTGATTCGGTACTCCACTGGCAGCCAATGCAGCTGATGCAATACTGGTATTATATGTGCACTACTAGGCACCCCGGTGATGACACGCGCTGCTGCATTTTGAACCAGCTGCAACCGTCGGATCAGACTCAAGGGAAGTCCCGCGTAGAGCGCATTACAGTAGTCTAGCCTAGAAGTGACCGTTGCCTGGATCACTGTCGTTAAGTCATGGGCAGAAAGATAAGGGGCAAGCTGCCTGGTCTGTTGAAGATGGAAAAAAGCAGATCTTTGATCATGCCTGCCCCTAAATCCCAGAAAGATAGTCAGCTGCCTTCTTCCATCGGCCATTGAGACAAACCCCCAGTTACATACCTGAATCTCTACAAGATAGATGGGTTCCATTAGTCGGGGCTGGGCGGTCAGGGCAGAGGCATACAAGACCCTCCTTGCTGTGGGGATGATTTGGCCCCCACCGCGATGGATGGCGTCAGCGTGGAGAGTGACATCGTGAATGTCAAAACGAACCCCCCGCATGTTTTCCTCACATAGGACACCCTCTTATGTTGGTGTTTAACTGTAAATGTTTTGCTATGGTAATTGTGTTCAACCATAAGGAAGGACAGGGTAAAAAAGGTAAAGGTAGTCCCCTGTGCAAGCACCGAGTCATTACTGACCCAGGGGGGACATTGCATCAGGACGTTTTCTTGGCAGACTTTTTTTTTTAATGGGGTGGTTTGCCATTGCCTTCCCCAGTCATCTACACTTTACCCCCAGGAAACTGGGCAGGGTAAAAACGTTTTAATAAATAACTTTAGAGACTATGAGCTGGATTCTTCATGCCTACAAAAATTCATGCAGCTCTTTACCAAGGGGGCGAACTAGGCTTGCCATTCCCCTGCCCAGGGTGGGGGACCCCCTGCTCCCATCTCCTCCCCCCGCCCCCACCTACCTGGCCAGCAGGGGTACGCACGCCCCGGGGTTCCCCCTGGGTGGCACAGCGCACCTCCGGGTGGCACAGTGTACCCCATGCCCTACCACAGCGCACCCCCATGCCTTGCCACATTGCACCCCCATGCCTCACAACATCACACCCCCACGCCCCGCCACGGCATGCTCCTGTGCTCCCAGGGCCGGCGCGCCCATAGAGGCCAGGTAGGCAGTGGCCTCAGCTGCGAAGGCCCTGCCAGAGGGGTGTTGGGGGTGGAGGGACGCCCCGTGGAGCTGGTGTGGGTGGCGTGCAGCTGCTGCAGCCAGCCAGCCCTGTGCTGCTGCTGCTGCCACATGCCCCCAGCTGGGCGCAGCAGCCACGAGCTGCTGCCAGGGCAGCGGAGCGGGGAGCAGCCTCTGCCCACCACCCCAGCCACCCACCGGCGAATGCCCTGGCTTGCACTGCGTGATGACGTCATCGAGCGATGACGTTATCGCGCAATGTGTGCATGCAGGACGGGTTGCCACAGGTGCCAGAGACACTGGCGCTGGCAGTGCGTGCTCCGCAACGGGCTCATTGTGATTCAGCCCTTTGGCGAATGCAGGAGCGCTCCTGGGCTGCCCTTTGACCCGCATGATGATGTCACTTCCCAGAAGTGACATCATGCATGCTGGGAGCCTGTGTGTGCACTATGTGCATGCGCGAGCAAAGACACTGAAGCTACCGCAGGGTAAGTGCCAGGATCCCAGTCTCCCACAGGGGGACTCAAGGGACCTGGCAACTCTAGGGTGAACACAGGCAAATCGCCCCCCCTCTTCTTCCTGTAGCAGCATCCTGCTGGCTCTTTAGCTTTTTAAAAAGAAAATTAAGAGCTCTTTGCTCCCCACCTATAGTGCACAACTCTCAGGTTTTAGAAAGGAAAAACAGCATCTCTCCCACTCCTGGAAGCAAGGCTTTCTCTCCTGCACTAGCGAAACATGCTCCCTTCTATTTCTTGGGGACAACATGTAGGGAAGAGTTCCCCAATGTGGTGCCCGGGGCACCCCGGTGCTCGCCAGTACTTCTCATGGAGCCTACTGAACTTTTCAGAAAGTGTGTGGCGGGGGAGGGGGCAGATTGTAAGGCAGGATTCGTTACTGTCTCCACTCAGTCACATGAAAGTTTTCGTTTAGAAAATTTTTATTAGATGAGAATATTAGTACACAACTTTCAAATAGCATCTCATTGTCCTTTCCCCCGCCCTTTCCCTCCCCCCTTTTCCAAGACTTCCAACAGCTTTCCAACCCTATAGCCTAATCTATTCCCAGTCTATCCCCTTTTTCTGTAACTCCTTATCTCATATTTACTTACTCTTTTATTCAACTAAGCCCTATCTATTAACTTCAAAAATATTGTTATAAACTTAAAATCTATTATCTATTACTTTATATTAACTCCACATATATTTAAATGTAAACTAACTAACAGTCGGATAAAATATCTACTTTAGTCATTCTAACAATATCTATTAACTCTAAGTCCACTTACATTTGGGCTAACAATTAGCTAATACTTCACTTCATATGGTAAAGACTCTATCTCTTCTAATAACAAATCCATTCTAATAATTTTCAAATTGCCATAGTTCCCCCTTTACGTCCCACTTCTTTTATAAATATGTTTGCAATCTTCCCCAGTCCGTAAAAAATTCCGCTGGATTCTGATCTCTCAGCTTCCTTGTCATTTTAACAATTTCCGCCATGTACAGCAATTTATGCATCCAATCTTCAATAGTTGGTATTTCTTGCACCTTCCATTTTTGCGCATATAAAAGTCTAGCTGCCGTCGTCATATAAACACATGAAAGAGTTTTTCATTGGAAGATGTGGAGGATGAATATGGGCTTTTCCTTAGTCAGTGTGTGATTCCCTTCTGCTTTTACGATTTCCTTCTTCCTAGGAGATGTGAGGAGGGAGGTATTCTGTTTGGCTCCACCTCCTGAGGCAGCCATTTTGAGTTTGGCTCTGCTTCCTGTGGAAGCCATTTTGGGGTGGTGCTCACCACTTCCTGTCAAATTGTGAAAGATGCCTGCAGCCTCAAAAAGCGTGTGGATCCCTGATCTAGGGCTATGTTAAGTGTGGTGAAAAGCATCCAGTAAGGAAGATCTGATGGGAACATGGGGGATTACACAGAAGAATGCTCTTATCGGTTGAAAAAGTTAAATCATAGACTTCAAAGTTCAGAGAGAAACTTTCAAAAGCAGATGTCTTTTTAGACAACAAGCAAAGGTGAGGGAAGGTAGATAGTAGACCCATGATAGACCTCTGATCAGTTTTTGAAAGATCACTTGTTGGTTGCTGGGTTTCATGCCAAAAAATTACTGATAGTTGAAATTCTTCCACCTCTTTTGATAATAGTCATTATCTTGCTAAGTTTCTTGAAGAAATTTTGAATTCCCCCCCTCCCACAAAGAGTTCTCTGAAGCTCAAATTTCAGCAGAGACAGAACCACCTGCAGGCACAATATAGACTGGAAATAGGATCGCCAGTTTAGTGTAGTGGTCAGTTTGGTGTACTGGTTAAGAGCAGCAGGATTGTAAACTGGAGAGCCAGGTTTGATTCCCCATTCCTCTGCTTGAATCCAGCTAGGTGACCTTGGGTCAGTCACAGCTCTCTCGGAGCTGTCTCAGTCCCACCCACCCCAAGGTGATTGTTGTGGGGATAATAATAACATACTTTGTAAACCTTTCTGAGTGGGTGTTAAGTTGTCCTGAAGGACGGTACATAAATTGAATGTTATATAAATCGGATGTTATTATTAACTTCACGTGGGGAAATTCCTGGAGATTTGGAGATGCTTTGGGATGGTAGGATTGATGAAGGGGAAGGAGCTCAGTGGAGAGTCCACTTTCCAAAGGATCCATTTTCTCCAGGGGAACTCCTCTGTTTTCTGGATATCAGCTGTAATTTGGGGAGATCCCCCAGGCCCCACCTGGGGGTTGGCAACCCTGTTTGAGAGCTCATCATTCCACTGCACCAAGGCCATTTTTGACCACTCTGGGACAACATTTAATCTTTGAACAGCCTTGCTGGCACTTCTCAATCATATCCCAGACAATTTACAGAGAAACAAATAAGTCTTGCCAGGTCGAAATCTGGCAAGAGACATTCTCTGCATATTGCTGTTAACTGTGGAACAGATTATTACAAAGCCCTTTTGAGTAGCCAAGGCCTTTTCTGGTAAGGGAAACTGATGCTTTGAAGGTTGCCCAGAACTTCCTGCCCCCTGGGGAAAGAGGGAGCACAGAGCACTATTTTAGGCCAAGAGGCATCTGGGAAAACCACAGGCCCACTGAGGCGGGCTACTGGGAAGTTGTGCTTAATTCAGACGTCTGCCGGTTGAACAGCGGCTTCCGTCATGTGAGTCGCCCTTTCTAAGTGGCTTAATTATTTATTTGAGTCATTGGCGGATATGCTGCCAAGTAGTTCCATATCAGTCAATTTTATGCTTCTCGGCTGAGTCTTCCTTCTCCATTTCCTGGGGTTCTATCACAGCACAGGCCCCAACACTGGCACTTTTTAATTGTCTGGCTTAATTAGAGCCCCCGCAAATAAATGTCTTACCCTCTTTGGACAAAATCAGCAATGAACTTACTTAGCAGCCTGCCACAAAGGCAGCTGGAGCCTTTCCAGGAGGTTTTATGTAGCCTTGCTGATTTTTTTAAAGCAGAAAAATGAAGAGATGGTATTTGTGTTCTTGCCTCCCCCCCCCAAAAAAATTCACCCCAAGTAGGGTTGCGAGGTCCCCTTACCCTTTGTGCGGGAGGTTGGAGACCTGGCACTTACCTGAGTGCTGCCCAGCAAGCGCTCCGGGCCTGCCCAATGATGTCACTTCCAGGAAGTGATGTCATTATGCAGGCCACGTGATGCCTCTGGGAGTGCCCCCGTGTTCTGCAGCGCGCCAAACTGGACCTGAATCGGCCTAAATCGGGCCAATGTGGAACACGGGGTGCTGCCAGGGCTGTGCGACGGGTCTCGCAGTGTTCCTGTGCTTTGCAGCGGCCCAATTCTGCTACCGTGGAGCGTGGGAGCACTACCAGGGTGGCACAAAAGGCCCTGGAGTTCTCCTACACTCCACAGCAGCCCGATTCGGTCTGAAATTGGCTTATTACAACTGATCTCCGAACTACAGAGATCACTTTCCCTGGAGGAAAAGGCTGCTTTGGAGGGTGGACTCTGTGGCATTAGACCCAGGGCTTTTTTTCAGGGGGAACGCAGGGGAACGGAGTTCCCAAACCTCTTGAAAAAGGTCACATGGCTGGTGGCCCCACCCCCTGGTCTCCATACAGAGGGGAGTTTAGATTGCCCTCTGCACCGCTCATTTTCTCCAAGGGCAACTCACTGAGTTCCACCACTTCTTTTCCCAGAAAAAAGCCCTGATTAGACCCCACTGAAGTCTCTTCCGTCCCCAAACTCTGCCTTCTCCAGGCTCCACACCCAAATCTCCAGAAATTTCCCAACCCAGAGTTGGCATCTATCAAGTAAATGTGGACTGGAAGGACAGGAGCCAAAGGAATATAGAATATAGAAGCAGGAAACATTCTGGGTCTACCTCGATTGAAAGATTGCTCAAGCATAGGGGCGGGCAACCTTTTATAATTAAAGAGCCAAAGTATGTCACGTTTCAGAAGCAAGAGATCAAGAAAGAGCTAGCATAAGAGAGCCTGTTTGCTTCTCTTAACAGAGCTGGTAATTGGTGTGTTGATTAATAATCCATAAAGTTTCTGCAGCTTGAACACTGAATCCTGCAAGTCTTTTATTAGGAAGTGGTTCACATGAGATCTCACAATAAGTAATAAATATACACACGAGCACCCGGCATGACTGATTTAGTACACTGGCACAAATCTGCGCATGGGTAGCACTTGGGTTTCTGGCAGAAGTTTTCCTCTATCATTTCCATTTCTGTAAAGCTTCTCAAAGAAGCCCTTTAGTCCCATAAAGATCTTTGGAGAGGATCTCTATGAAGCTCTTTAGTCCCATAAAATCTTTGCCTGCTGTTCCTTTCACATACTGGTTATTCTAGCATTCCACCCCCCCCCTCCAAAACGCATTAACTTAAACATTTCATTTTCTTTTTAAAAGAGCCATAGGTGGTTCTATGCCCTGACCTGGATAGCCCAAGTGAGCCTGATCTTGTCATATCTCAGAAGCTAAGCAGGGTCAGCCTTGGTTAGTAATTGGATGGGAGACCGCCAACGAAGACCAGGATTGCAGAAGCAGACCATGGCAAACCACCTCTGTTAGTCTCTTGCCATGAAAACTCCACCAGGGGTCGCCATAAGTCAGTTATGACTTGAGGGCACTCTCCACCACAAGTGGTTCTATACTGGATCACATTTAGCTCTAGATTCGTAGGTTGCAGACCTCTGTTGAGGCTCAGTGGAAGATCCTATGTTTGGCATGCATAAAGTCCCGGGGTTCAGTCTCCCACATCTCCAGTCAAAGGGACTAGGCTGTAGGTGATATGAAAGGACCTCTCCACGAAACCTTGGAGAGCCACTGCTCGACAATATGACGGATGAATAGTCTGATTCAGTAGAAGGCAGTTTCACGGGCATGCGGGAAAACCAGCTTGTTTAGAATCAACGCTTCGAAGCTTTTAGGTGTTATGTCTGAAAATTATATGCCAGCTGCCGAAATGGCTGTCTCTAAATGCCAGGGTCTGGAGGTATTGGCTTGTGTGCCTTCCCTTCTGTTCCCCCCTGGGACGATATGTTTGCTTCCCTTTAAAAAGCACTGAAGATGAAAATCGGTGCAGTTCTGATCGGAGTACTTATTTATTCAGTGCACAGCTGCCTGGATTATTGAACTGCTGCTCAGGTCTCCATCTTCAGTGACTGTGCAATGGAGGCTGTTGTTAGAAGACCCCTGCTGGGGACTTTCAACCTCATATACAATTTAACAAGGTGAAGTCTCTGCAGAATAAAGGCAACCATTATTTGCAGGTCGCTGCAGGCAGCCTTAAAAACCCCTAAACCTCTGCCTAACAAAGTGGCGCTTGCATTTGGTTTGTCTTCAGATTGGTGCATGAAGAAGTAACAACTACGGTTAGTTCAGGGTTGTTGCAGATCTTCCTTTTGGGGGACCAAATGACAAGGGATGCTGTAATTCCAGGACTGGATCCTCCAATTAGAAAAAGCTGTATGGTCATATAGGCTCACACAAAATCCAAAAGCAAGAATGAAACCCAGGTAATACCTTTTATTAGGTCCAATGAAATTGAAACCAAACATTGTGCAAGCTTTTGAGCACACATTGGGCAGGATGTTACAACATTTAAAATGATAGAATGGTAGGCTCCAACGATATGTGATAGATGTCCCCAAGTTTGGTGTAGTAGTTAAGAGTGTCAGGGCTCTAATCCGAAGAGGCAGGTTTGATTCCCCACTCTTCCGCTTGAATCCAGCTGAGTGACCTTAGGTCAGTCACAGCTCTTCCAGAGCTCTCTCAGCCCCATCCACCTCACAGGGTTACTGTCATGAGGATAATAATAACACAGTTTGTAAACCACTCTGAGTGGGTGTTAAGTTGTCCTGAAGAGCAGTATATAAATCAAATGTTATGATATTATTATTAAGTTGGCCTGACTGATGCACTACCATTTTAAAATGTAAATTCCCAGCCGGGTACTCCTTTAAACTATGCTGTGGGGGTCTGATTCTAGTCAAGACCGCTGTGCTCCTAGGGTTGCCAGTCTCCAGGTGGTGGCTGGAGATCTCCTGGAATTACAAGTGATCTCCAGGTGACAGAGATCAGTTCCCCTGGAGAAAATGGCTGCTTTAGAGGGTGGACTCTAGGGTATTATACCATTCTGAGGTCCCTCCCCTCCCCAAACCCCACCCTCTCCAGGCTCCACCCCCCAAATCTCCAGGAATTTCTCAACCTGAACCTGGCAACCCTATGTGCTCCGGGTGTGGGGAGAGCATCCTGGCTGCTTCCCATGCTGTTTTTCCTCCCTGTTTCCAGGTGAAAACTCACTTTTTAAAATGGGGGCACGTCTAGTTGGGCCCCTAGAAGGCAGTTTTCTGGGGCCATGATCTTCAGGCCTGATCTTACAGATCATAAAAGGTATTACACAGATTTCACGCTTTTGTGTTTCATTCTTGTGTTCCAGTGTGCAGTTTAGCCTCAAAAAGAAGGCGGGTGGGGGAAATTCTGATATGGATAGAACCTGAAGCATTGAGAAAGGGAAAGTTCTTCCTCAGTTCCCCTGTAATTTTCTTGATCAAAAAATCCCCCCTCCAGTTTCTTTGGCCATATCATGCCCACCTTTTCCCAGGCTTTGTGCTACCCAGCACAGTGGTGGTGGGCTGTTTTCGAACAGGGAAATGGTGCAAAGAGTTAAAGCCCTCCTTTCCCTGACCCCCCCTGGCCCTAAATCATGTCTTGAGTCTCCACAGTTGATTTTTTAGAGCCAAATTATATGCTGGACGTTCTAAGAATGGCGTCCAGCATTGTGTCTATGTTGACCTCTAAGCAGCCTTTTGGAAGATGTGTGCAAGTTGTAGCCTGGTTGTGACTAGAAGCATGGATTTTTAACTTTCCTAGACAGCATTCATGCAGTGCTTCAGACAACTATAAGCACAAAGGAACAAGAGTGTAATGATGATAGAAATATCAAGTGTTATAGCTGCACACACGTAATAATAAACCTTGGAAGGGGCTGTGGCTCATTGGGCAAGCCTCTGCTTTGCATGCCAAAGGTCCCTGATTCTAATCCCCACCAGCTCCAGTTAAAAGGACTAGGCAGTAGGTGTAGTGGTTAAGAGCGGCAGGACTGTAATCTGGAGAACCAGGTTTGATTTCCCACTCCTCTGCTTGAAGCCAGCTGGGTGACCTTGGGTCAGTCACAGTTCCCTCAGAGCTCTCTCAGCCCCACCCACCTCACAGGGTGTTTTGTTGTGGGGATAATAATAACATACTTTGTAAACCGCTCTGAGTGGGTGTTAAGTCACCCTGAAGGGTGGTATATAAACCAAATGTTGTTTTTGTTGTTCTGCTTGAGACCCTGGAGAGCAGCTGCCAGTCAGAGTAGACAATATTGACCTTAACAGCCCAGGAGTCTGATTCAGTATAAGGGAGCTTCATGTGTGTTCATATCGGTATTACATACCGACAACGACAAAAAAAAATCATACACATCTGTTCTTCACCATAGATGATCATAGATAAAGATTCCAATTAACATACACTATTAACATAGGCCGTTTTCATGCATCTTAAACATCGCAGAAAATAGCACAAAACTCACGGAATGCGGCATCTTCATGGCGCAATTTCTGACATCACCCCGTCATAATTCCGTTTTCATGGCGCGATGACATCAGAAATCGCGCCATGAAGATGCCTCGTTCCGTGAGTTTTGCACTATTTCCCGCGATGTTTAAAATGTGTGAAAACGGCCATAGAGGAAGAATCCAAATACTATGTATAATTAGTTGTAAATTAATTGTAAATCATTACATAATTCTGCTCAGAAGAAGTAATGTTTTCAACAGTCTTTATTATTATTTTATTTATTTTACAGAATTTAGACCTCACTTTTCTGACCTCATCCAGCGGCCACCAAGGCAGCTAACAGATTAAAAACATACATAATAAAAACACACCTTAAAAACTATTAACACCAAACAAAAACACATCCTTCAAACAATTAAAATCTAATTAAAAGACACATATAGTACAATAAAATACACATACATTAAAAAGACAACTAAAATTAATAATAAAAAGCAATGTATGTAATGTGTTAATGTTTCTTATTGTCATTCATACGGAAAAAAATTGTCTTTCATGTCTTCATTGATCCAAAGAAGATTTCAGAACAGGATGGATACTTTATTACTAGATTCCTGAAATAATTATTCATAATTATACATGCTATTTGGGTTCCTATGTTAATAGTATATGCTATCTGGAGTCTTTATCTATGTTCATCTCTGTTATTGGTGTGTAGTAGCAGACCTATAAAATTGTTCAATCTTATTGCAGTAGCATTTGGCGGTTCAGACAACTGGTGCGTCTCCTGTAGCTTTTATCACTTGAGGGCAGACAGAAATCCAGCAGAAGTAGTTTTTCTACAATTTTTTTAAAAAATTAAACTCAGTTTTTCCAATTTCTGTCTAAGGCTGTCTTAGGCATCTGTTGCCATCAATTACTGATAGACCAGCATCCTCAACGATAAATTAAGCGTTTAGCAGCAATTGAAATGTTCCTTCTGGACCTGTGTGGGTAGGGCAATATTCTCCTCATCCTTCCAAAAACCCAGATAACCAACTAAGTTAACTCTTACTGCTTCTTTCTTCTGAAATTCTGAAATTCAGCATCCCCCCAGATTCTTTGCAACAGAGTGATAGAATCGTAGAGTTTGAAGGCCAACGGGTCCAACTGCCTGTTTGATGAAGGAAATCCAAATCCAGGAAATCCTGGAGAGATGGCGGTCCAGTAGAGTTGCCGACCTCCAGATGGGTTTTGGAGATCTTCTGGAATTACAATGGCTCTATAGATGACAGCGATCAGTTCTCTGGGAGAAAATGGTTGCTTTGCAGGGTGGACCCTATGACATCATATCCTGCTGAGATCCCTCCCCTCCTCAAACCTCTTCCCTCCCCAAGCACCACCCCAAATCTCATGGAATTTCCAAACCCTATGGTTGGCAACCCTATGGTCCAGATTTTGCTAAAGAGAGCTCGCCCACCCTGACTGTCTGTGTTGCTGAACTGCTCTTATTGGCTGATTCCGCACACGTTGGATAATGCACTTTCAATGCATTTTAATCAATTGTTTGAGGTGGAGTTCCAAATGATCTGTAAAGAGAATTGGAAGTGCATTATCCAATATGTGCAGAATCACTCAGAATTAAGAGTTTTCTCCTGATGTTCAGATAATTATTGAACACTTCATCATGTTCAAATAACTCATTTTTGTATTATTTTGCACCTGGGAAGTTTTGTAGCGGAAGCCCTGTACAGTTTTGTGAGGCAAGGGTGTTTACGGCAGTACTTATTTCTTTGCAAATATACAAACTCGGCATGGGAAATAGTGTGAGTCTACAAAGTAGATTCCCCTCAAAGCAAACAGCATCTACTTGGAGACTTCCTCCTCCAAAGCTCTTCCACGTAACTCTGACTTCTATCTCCTTTCCTGGCAATACTCCAATTTCTGTTTTTCTCCAGCCTGCACCAGAGTATGTGGGATGTGTTCATAGTGTGAAGCCGCTGGCTCTAAAAAACCCTTGATGTTGACTGAAGCAAGCATCCTCTAACCCACAGTGCTCATTGTAAACATGTTAAACTATTAATGGATACATGAGATTAGGGGAAAAGGTTATTTCTTCCCTAGTTGATCAGGCAATAATGATTGTCTCTTGGGCCAAGAATATGGGACTTGAAGAGTCAGTGGAGTAAACTTGTCATTGGATATTCTGGGTCCATGATATAGGGCAGGTTATTTAACATGAAAAAGAACAAGAGTCCAGTAGCACCGATAAGACTAACAAAATTTGTGGTATGGTATGAGCTTTTGTGAGTTACAGCTCACTTCTTCAGATACTCATGAAAGCTCATAACCTACGACAAATTTTGCTAGTCTTATAGTTGCTACTGGACTCTTGCTCTTTTCTACTGCTACAGACAGACTAACATGGCTGCTAGAGGTGGGCATGAATCAAAATACAAACAAAAGTTCATCATGAATTGGGCCTCGTTTGGTTTGTTTTTCTGTTCGTCAGTGCAGAAAGCATGGCACTAATCAATTAATTTCCTAGGCAATGGGGGCGGGGGTGGAATCTGGTTTCCACAGACCTTCTGCTGACCCGGAAGTGAAATATTCATGAACCAAATGAACCGGTTCACAAACTAGGCAATTTCATACAGGTTCATGGTTCGAGAAACACGACGAACCACGAACCATGATGAACCACCGTTTTTCCCGGTTCATGTCCATCTCTAACGTCTACCCATCATGATGAAAAAGAACAGCAAAACATTTAACAAGTGACAATAAGTAAGTTCTAATTGCTTGTTGCAGACTGAATCTAATGCATCTTGTACCATTCAGGTATGGTTTATAATGTTGCCGTTATGACTGGGGACATCAGAGGTGCCGGGACTAACTCCAAGATCCACATCGTCATGCACGGCTCCAAAGGATTAAAAAACAGTGGGAAGGTTTTCCTGGAGGGAGGCGAGTTTGAACGTGCCCGGACGGACCTCTTTAACATCGAGATTGCTGCTCTGCTCAGTCCCTTGAGCCGTGTCTCAATTGGGCATGATAACTGTGGTGTCAGCTCTGGCTGGTATTGTGAGAAGGTGAGAACAGGTCACTTAACGCCTTCAGACAGCTGTCCAATTGTTTTCCCATTTGCAGCCTAACCAGAGTGGCCTCAGAACATTTGGAAAAGGCTGCTGTTATTTCAATTACGAGGCTCTAGGTTAGCTGGTCAATACAACATATGTCGTGAATCTGATTTCTCCTAATGTATTCTGTGATGCTCCAGCCGGATGCAAAAATCTCTGATGTACTTGTTAAATCGATGGTTCGTCTGTGGTCACAGGGAGGGTAACTTTCCATACTATATGAATGTGCCCATAGAATTAAGCAGAGGGAGATGTAATGGCCATTCAATGCTGGGGCCGATTCAGGAATCCTGAATCTTTACAAATCGGGCCCAATTCGGGATAAAAATCCAAATCGTAAACCCAAAGCACACATCCCTAATTATTATTACTTGCAGTCAAGTGCAACTTTGGGGAACTAATGCTCTCAAATACCCCAGAGCGAGAATTGGCTTAGGAGTGTGGCATGAGACCCCTGCAGCCATTTTGTTCCAAGAAAACAGTAAAGGTAGGAAGGCTGACACCCTTCCCAGACTGATTTAGGCCCTAGCGCACTTGACCATGTTAGTATGTGAAGCTCTGTGCGATTGCAAGTCAGGTAGGGGTCCCCGTTTCTGGTGGGTGTCACTGTGTCATCTAGTTTGGCCCTGACTTGTAGCACAAGAGAAATCTCCTCACTTGAATTTGCCCTAATCTGCTTTGTTTTTTTTTCAACATTCTCGATCGTGTTGTTGGATTTAAAGGTATTACAAAAACAATACACTTGGAATTAATCAGAATTTAATTGGCAAGTTGACACGCAACATTAGTGTCTTGAAGTTGAAGTAGATTATCAGGCCAATCTTTTTGCTATTTTGTTGCAAGGATTTCCCACTGTGTTCAGTTGGATGTATTTTCTAGTAAGTATGCACGAAATTACAGCCTTAGGAGTGTTTGAAGTCCCTTAAAGCCACATCTTAATACTTTAATCTTTCATATTCAAATCTTGATCGTGTTTGTAATTTAAGCACAGTTTTTGTCTCAGTTAAAGTCTTGAAAAGTGTTTGATTTGATCTAATGACTCTGCTCCAAAAAAGTATACTTAGATTGCCAATAGTTTTATACAGGAGTGGTGTAATTGCAGTGGTAGTAAATGTCAGCTTTGAGTGGGATCAGTTTAAGGTCCATAATTGGCTAGGACCCTGATCTGGATAGCCCAGGTGAGCCTGATCTTGTCAGATCGCAGAAGCTAAGCAGGGTCAGTCTTGGTTAGTAATTGGATGGGAGACCTCCAGCGAAGACCAGGGTTGCAGAGGCAGGTAAGGTTGCCAGGTTCCTCTATCCTCTCAGCGGCAGGTCCCTCTATCCTCTCAGTGGGATGATAGGGGCCTGGAATTTATTGCTCTGGCGGCAGCATGATGATGTCACTTCCGGAAATGACATTGTTGTGCCGGCCATGGGAGCACTCCTGCGCTCCGATTTGGCCAGTTTAGGGCCAAATCGGAGTGCAGGGATGCTCCTGGGGCCAGCGCGAAGGGTGGGAGTGTGCGCATGGCACGTGCTCCTGAGTTGCGTGCCAGTGGCAAGCACAGTCTGGGAGTTTCCCCCCTCCTGCCGATTGCTCAGCGATTGGCGGATAAGGGGGGAAATCCCCAGGAGTTTGCCTGCCACCGGTGGGCACCCGGTAACCCTAGGGGCAGGCAATCGCAAACCCCCTCTGATAGTCTCTTGCCATGAAATCCCCACCAGAGGTTGCCATAAGTCAGCTATGACTTGACGACACCATTGGCTAGGAGGTTGTTGTAGGGCTGCCAGCTCCGGGTTGGGAAATTCCTGGAGATTTGGGGGTGGAGCCTGGAGAAGGCAGGCTTTGAGGAGGGAGAAACCTCAGCAGGGTATAATGACATACAGCCCGCTTTCCAAACCTGCCATTTTCTCCAGGGGAACTGATCTCTGTTGACTGGAGATCAGTTGTAATTCTGGAAGATTGCTAGGTCCCACCTGTATGTTGGCAACCATAGGTTGTAGAGAATTCAAGTTTTCCATCCTCATCTCTGAGGCCTATCTTAGAAAGTCGTTGTAAGGTTTACGAGCAATGTTGCCAACAACTTGGAGAAAAATGTCCTGCCCCTTTAATAGAGGCTGAATGTGTGGAAATAGAGAGTGAAGCTTTGCATGGAAGGAAGGTAGTTAAGATCACCTGGTAAATAATATCCCATTAAGTCTTTATTAAAAGGAGTGACGTCATTTGCAGAGGGCCGATTTAGTCCCCAAATGGGCCGAATGGGTCCCATTTGAGGCCCAAATTGGCCCGTTGTGAAGCACAGGTGCACTCCTGTGCCTGTGCAACAACGTCACTGGAAATAACGTCATTGTGCAGCTGTGGGGCAGTGTGTCAGTTCCTGCCAGGTAGATCCCTCAGCACTTCTCCAGGGAACACACATTGATTCCAGTAGAAAAGCTTTTATTAGGATCTTTATAGTTCAGGTCTGAACTCCATCACGGAGCTTGTTAGAAGTGACAAGGCAAAACAAAAAGTCTTATGTTACACTTGATTTTCCCGCGCTCCTGCAACTGTTCAGGTTTTGGCGCGCAAGTCTATACAGATCCTGTGAGAACCCTTTATAGTTATGGCTAACCAGTGAGTACACAATAATAGGTTCCCAGCGTCTGGGCGCAGTAGCCAGTGCTGGCATCTGGAGACTCCAAGGTCGTCTCCAGCTAGGAGATGCCTAGTTCTGCGAGATAACAGGAGAGGCCCATCCTGGGTCTGGAAATAGCAATTATAATATGGAAAGAACACGGCTAAGGAGAGAACACATCAGGTTAGCATTAAAGCATGGTAACTTCAATATACTGTGTGGCATCAGTGACATGACAACCAAACAATCGTGGCATGGCTGTACACAGACATGACACTGTGCACACTGCCCACATGCGAAACAAACAGGAAGGAAGGAAGGAAGGAAGGAAGGAAGGAAGGAAGGAAGGAAGGAAGGAAGGAAGGAAGGAAGGAAGGAAGGAAGTGAGCGCTAGGTCTTCCCACTCCCGCTTGGATGGTAAGGGGACCTGGCAAAACTAAAGGGAGACAATGTTCTTTCTCTTGGCAACCCTAATTTCAAGAGTTGTGGGAGTACTGAAATGAAGGGAGGGACACTGAGGTTACTGGGATGCAGCGCTTCTTGACTTCCAGGAAGAACGCCTTGGCAAGGAGAACAGCTGGATCCTACCTGCATGCTCCAGGAGGGACAGAACATGGAGAGCAGCTGAGCTTCCATTAAGGGACTAGATAGACCGCTCGTCTGATCCAGCAGGGCTCTTCATACGTTCTTATATTGGTCTGCTCAAGCCCCAAAAACCTCAGAGGACACCTAGGATTGCCAACTCCTGGTTGGGAAATTCCTGGATTGGGGGAGGGGGAATCCTGGCAAGGATGTGGTTTGTGGAGGGACCTCAGAAGGATATAGTGCTATAGAGTCCACCCTCCGGAGCTGCCAAGGAAACTGGTCTCTGTGGCTTAGAGATCAGCTGTAATTCTAGGAGATCTCCAGGTCCCTCCTGGAGGTTGGCAACCCTTTCTGAGAGGGAAATTTTCAGGCTGGGGCTTAGATTTTCAAATTGCTCCTGCGTTTCCTCAACCCCTCTCCCCTAGCTTGAATGTTATTATTTTTTTTAAATCTCACCCCTCCTCTAAAGAGCTCAGGACATCATAACCTGTTGCCCTCCTTCCATGTTATCCTCACACCACACCTTGAAGTAGGTTTAGCTGAGAGAAAATGGTCTGGTTACCCAGTCAACTTCATGGTTGAATGGGGATTTGAACGCAGCTCTCTCTAGTTTGGAAAGCCAATGCAGCTCTCTCTAGTTTGAACGCAGCACTCTCTAGTTTGGAGAGCCAGTTTGGTGTAGTGGTTAAGAGCGCGGGACTCTAATCTGGAGAGCCGGGTTTGATTCCCCACTCCTCCTCTTGAAGCCAGCTGGGTGACCATGGGGTCAGCCACAGCTCCCTCAGAGCTCTCTCAGTCCCACCCATCTCACAGGATGTTTTGTTGTGGGGACAATAATAACATATTTTGTAAACCGCTCTGAGTGGGCATTAAGTTGTCCTGAAGGGCGGCATAGAAATCGAATGTTGTTATTATTATTATTATTAGTTCTGGTCTGTTGCTCTAATCCCTACTAGTTCATGCTGGCTCAAGAAATCTTTTACAACAGCCCTGTCAGGCCATCATTATTACCCCCATATTACAGAGGTAAGCCCAGAGGCTCAGGGCCAAGCTACAAGTGACGAATGACACTTGAACAGCAAGTGGATTGAGTGGAGTGCAAGTGAACAGGGAGGAATACACTTGCCGTTCAAGTGTCATTCATCACTTGTAGTTTGGCCCTTAGGGCCAAGTAGTTTGGCTCCTTAGGGCCAAGCTACAAGTGACGAATGACACTTGAACGGCAAGTGGATTGAGTGGAGGGCAAGTGAACAGGGAGGAATACACTTGCCGTTCAAGTGTCATTCGTCACTTGTAGCTTGGCCCTCAGAGAGAGAGAGTGTGCATTGCCTAAGGCCACTTAGGGAGTTTGTGGTTGGAGACCTCTCGGATCACTTCTGCACAGCATGCGTTCACGACAGCTGTGCCAGCTACCTTGGACTGACCGGTGTCCTCTTCCTTTCTCCTTCAGAGAGCTATTATTTGCAGCACTGCGTGGGAACCCTGTCTCATAGCTGAGGTAATGGGTAATGAATTTGGATTGTTTATTGTGTCAGATTGTTTTTCCCCCCCTTCCCCCACTAGGTGGTGGTGTATTGCCCGTTTACTGGCATTGAGCAGACGTTCCCTTGCGGGAAGTGGCTGGATGAAGACGAAGGCGATGG
The DNA here is from genome assembly GCF_028583425.1 of Eublepharis macularius. Lineage (NCBI taxonomy): Eukaryota > Metazoa > Chordata > Lepidosauria > Squamata > Eublepharidae > Eublepharis > Eublepharis macularius. The sequence goes on along the minus strand of NC_072797.1, from coordinate 11,741,160 downwards.
GCTGGTGGAACGGGAACTCTACGAAATGCTCTCAATGCGCCAGAAGAGATTGAAAAGTAGGTGCCCGAGAGAGTAAAGCTCAAGGTGTTTTTTTTTTGCCCCAAACAAGGTACACTGTAAACCAGGTTCAAGCTAAGCCCCCTCTGGTATTGGGTTTGCCTTGAGACTATGGGCCAAGCTACAAGTGACGAATGACACTTGAACGGCAAGTGTATTTCTCCCTGTTCACTTGCCCTCCACTCAATCCACTTGCCGTTCAAGTGTCATTCGTCACTTGTAGCTTGGCCCTAAGGAGCCAAACTACTTGGCCCTAAGGGCCAAACTACAAGTGATGAATGACACTTGAACAGCAAGTGTATTCCTCCCTGTTCACTTGCCCTCCACTTGCTCTCCACTCAATCCACTTGCCGTTCAAGTGAATGAATGAATGAATGAATGAATGAATGTATTTGCAGTCAGAGACCATAACAATGACAATACATCCTTATCAGTCAATAAAATAATTAAATCCAGCATAAAAATGTAAAGGATATAAAAAAATACATTCAAGTGTCAAGTGTCATTCACCGTTCAAGTGTCATTCGTCACTTGTAGCTTGGCCCTAAGAGAGAAAGGAGGGAATAGAAATTAAATAAATAAATAGATAGATACTGCAAGGGTTTGGCTTGGCCTTTGCCCTCATTGACACGGCCCAGGAGGAAATGCCAGTCTCCCCAGGTACCATTGATGGCTGGGGGGGGGAGAGGGGGGCAGCCTTCAGGGGGAGCCTGGAATTTTCCTAGGATCTCAACTGATCTCCAATTGATAACGGAGCCGATAGTTGCTCCGTGGGGCAGTTTGAGGACACGAAATCAGCATTGGGTGAAACTTGAGAGCAATCCTATTATCAGTTGTTAAGTCAGCAATAGACTCGTTCTGGAAAGAGAAACACACTCCATCGATTTCAAATTGGCTCACCCGAGTTTGGGACCACTTTATCATGGAAAAGATTACTGATCAGGTTGCGCAAACAGAGTTACCGAACTACAAATCCTGATTCATGGAGCAATGGTTTCCGGTGTTGGAGTTTTTGACTGAGTTCGACTCCGGGAAAAAATCTGTTCCACCTAGCGACTATTACAATCTATTGCTAGATCGGTGACATTTTTATAATTTTTTTAGCAATTAATACAAACCAGAAAGTAAGCAAAAGAGAACTGCATTGTGTTTAAAGGACAAAACGGGAGGTGTGTGACAGTAACATCGGTTGTTGTTTGATGGAATAGTTATAATGCTTTCATTACAAGGTTCAATGCAACTACATTTAAACAAAGATTTTTAAAAAGCAGCATTAGGTAGGTGGTGAAAGTTGCTCCTCCCCGCCTGCTTTACTTGCAGATGGAAAGAGCCGTTGTGCGTCTGGCAAGTGCAAAACTCCTGTTGCGCGAGAGCTACAAAGTCCTTGTCTTATTCCCCAACAAACACAATGACTTGCAGTAAAGTTGTGGGGACAATAATGCCATACTTTGTAAACTGCTCTGAGTGGGCATTAAGTTGTCCTGAAGGGCAGTATATAAATTGAATGTTATTATTATTAGGTTATTATCCTAAGCAGAGTTACTCCAGTCTAATTCCATTGGAATCAATGGGCTTAGACTGGAGTAACTTTGCTTAGGATTTCACTGCTAATGTCATTGTGTAGATGGAGCCTCGTGTGAATACCTTTTACGTCAATTCCTGGAGAAGCCAGGAATTGAACCTGTTGCCTTCAGTATGTAAAGTATGGCAACGTCCAGAAACCAGTGGGAGAACACTTCAATCTACCAGGACATTCCATCAAAGACTTAGAGGTCACTGTAGTTCAACAGAAACCTTTCAAAAACAAAATCCAACGGGAAGCTGCTGAATTGGAATTCATATGTAAATTTGACTCAGTTAGGCTGGGACTGAATAGGGACTATGAATGCTTATCTCATTATCAGAAGTAACTGATTTCCTTAACAGAAGCAAACTGATCTCCATATCAGAAGCAGCTGTTTGCATCTACTCCTCTTTCCCCTCTCCTCCTCTATATCTGACCAGTTTCTTCTTGCCCTCCATGCATCTGATGAAGAGAACTGTGATTCTCGAAAGCTATGCTACAATAAAGTTGGTTAGTCTTAAAGGTGCTACTGGACTCTTTTTGAGTATGTAAAGTAGATACTCCACCACTGAGTTCCCCTTACCAAGCGAAAAGAGTAACTCAGCAGATATATCATTGAGGAGACAATGCTAAGCTGCACAGACAGGAGGTCTGACTTAAGACAAGGCTCCATGGGTTCATGTAATTTGCCATGTGGGAGCCAGTTTACAAAAGTTAAGCATGGGGATTTATCACCTTATGGGGGCATAGGAAAGACAGAGAGGAAGTGAGGTTGCTGTGGTATCTATGCTTTCACACAGACACAATGGAGCAAAAGGTGGCGGTGGCGGTGGCAACTAGTGGCAAACGGACCAGGGATGGGTGGACGCTGTCCCGGCCTCCTCTCACGCTGCTTGCGGCTGCTGCAATGGCGGGTTTGCATTTTCATGCCCTTGCGTGGAAGCAGCCGTCGAAGTAATGGAACAATGATTCAGGTACTCTCTTTGATGATACCTGCGGAGTTCATCATTCCTTTGAATGAAATGATAATAAAATGACCGAGAGGTGCTTGAGAAGAAAGTGGAAGAGTTGCATAAGGCTCGCTACCTGGCCGAGAGGGTTCGCGCTGTCTCTCCGTTCCCTAATCACGTTAGCACAGTGAACGCTTTCAAAATGGGTTAAGGCCCCTGTCCAATCAAGACGCTTTTGTGATGAGCAGTTTGTCCTGTTTAAGAGGCAATTCCGTCGAAACCAAGCTCATTACCGCAAATATTACTTAATGTCGCCGCCATTTTATCTCTGCAGAGCAGTCCATTCAGATAAAACGTTCATGCCCCTTAAACTGCCCCATTATCCAACCTGATTGCTATTGACAGTGTAATTCCTTTGTGGCTGTTGGATGTTAAATGGGCAGGAAGCGATGGCCTGGAGTAAAGGGTGACCTTTCATGGCCGTACGATGGGATAATTTCTATTGTCATACACCAGCCTGCCTGCTTGGGTTCCTTGCTGGCCCTTTTCAAGACCCCTGACGGAATTAATTTTCCATTGTGCATGCTGACAGGTCTTTCTGAGAAAAGCTTAGGGCCTTTCCAAACGTTCGTTTGATTTTTTAAAAAAAAAATAACAACAGCACAGTTGTTAGTTGTTACAACCTCTCACGCTTTTATCCTAACCTTTCTCCAAGAACCTCAAGGCAAGACACAGTGACTTCTTCACAGAGTCCATTTTATCTTCACAACAAGCCTGTGAAATAGGTAGGCAGAGGTGTCTCTAGGATGTATCACTCAGGGCCAGATCCAGGGGGGGCGGGGGGTAGCCTGCCAAAGAGGGGGCACTAGACACGGCTGCCAGCCGCCAGGAGCATGCCATGGCTTGCCACGTGAGAGGCTGAGCGCATGGTTGGGAGGCCCTTGCTTGCCCCGCCGATGGGGCGGCTGGCTTGCCGCGTGTGCAGGATCTCCCAGCCCTGTGCTCAGCCACCTGCACGGCAAGCCAGCCGCCCCAGCGCATGCCCACGCTGCCATCAGCTCCGCGGTGCACCGTGCACTGGGGCAGCTGGCTTGCTGTGTGGGCGGCACAGAGCCGTGGGGCAAGCAAACCGCACGAAGGGCCTCCTAGCCCTGCACTCAGCCGGCCACCCCAGCGCACACCTGGGCCGCTGCCGCCACCTCTGTAGTGCACCGGGCGCTTGGGCGGGTGGCTTGCCAAGTGGGCGGCACGTCTCCCACCCCTGCGTGATGATGTCATGGAAGTGACATCATCATGCAGCACCAGGAGCGTGCATGTGCCGCGCACATGCTTGCACCGGACGTCGGCAACCCTAGATCCGGCCCTGGTATCACTGCAGGGTACATGAGATAAGGTTGGATCCAACAGTAATATGTATTTGATGGAGGAAAGGGTCTTTCTCATCTCACCTGTCCTCATGTTGCCCCAAATGCTCCCTGAAATAGTGGTCCTAGGTAGCAAGGGACCTTTAGGGTCTGTAGTGGATTGGTAAAATTCTGCCCCTTTTCAGTTATTGGAAATCTTCCATCAGATCCAACCCCAAATGTTCCCCAGTGCAACAAAAACAGTAATGCTGCAAAGTGAAAAAGCAATAGAAACCAGGGCCCAGCGGGATTTATTGTCCTTCCACCGGGCCCCAAAGACAGATGTTCTGCTAGGCATATGGTTGTGGTTGGGGCGTGGGTGAGAGCTTTTGTTGGTCTCCTGTTGAGGGGGGAATGGAAAACCCTTCCCCAGTTGTCTGACAACTCACTAACAGTGCAATCCTAAGGAGAGTTACTCCAGTCTAAGCCCACTGACTTCAATGGGCTTGGACTGGAGTAACTCATCATAGGATTGTACTGTAAATGTGTACCATCTCCCATCCCATGAGATGTATTGGATTGAGTTTGGCATATGGGCTGCTGTGTGGAATTGCTGCTTTCTTGTGCTGAATTTTATGTTTTTTATGTGTTTTTAATGTGGCTTTTACTACTTGTTGTTACCTGCTCTGAGCCTGTTTCTGGGGAGAGCGGGCTAAAAAATCCAATAAATAAATAAATAGGTTCATGAACCAAATCTCCTCTGAGTAAATCTTCTTCGTTTAAATTTTTCCTCCCATCATTTTGAAAGTAAGATGTGTCTTGCCTCAAACTGGCATTCTCTTGGTGGGGAAAGTTCTGGGAGCTATGCAATTATCGACTGTGGCTTGAGGTCAATACAACGAGTACTGTTAAGAGGAAATTACAGTTTTATTAAATCATGTGGAAGCCTTTCCTTTTCACATCACTGCATCTCTGAGCTGGGAAAACCTTCATCTGTTATTCCAGATTTTTATCAGGAGTAAGGACTTAATATAAATTAGGTGCATACATATACAAAAGCATAGCTTCATAGCAGTCAAGAAGAATTTCAACAGAAGTAAGGGGTTTGTCTCATCAACCAAAAAGGAAACTGCAATGAAGAAATCAGAAGAAGATTGAGACTTGGAAGAGCAGCTGTGAGGGAGCTAGAGAAGATCCTTAAAGATAAAGATGTCTCTCTGGGGACCAAGATCAAGATAATCCAAACTATGGTATTCCCCATTGCTATGTTTGGATGCAGAAGTTGGACAGTGAAGAAAACTGACACGAAGAAAATTGATTCATTTGAAATCTGGTGCTGGAGGAAAGTTCTGCGGATAGCATGGACAGCCAAAAAGACAAATAAATGGGTACTAGATCAAATCAAGCCTGAACTCTCCCTAGAAGCTAAAATGACAAGACTGAGGCTATCGTACTTTGGTCACATCCTGAGAAGACAAGATTCTCTGGAAAAGTGAATAATGCTGGGAAAAGTGGAAGGCAGTAAGAAAAGAGGAAGACCTAAAACGAGATGGCTGGACTCAATAAAAGAAGCCACGTCCTCCAGTTTGCAGGATCTGAGCAAGTCTGTTAATGTTCTGGAGGTCTTTCATTCATGGGGTCGCCATAGGTCGGAGACAATTTGATGGCACATAACACACACACACTAAAATTATGTACATTCAGGTGGCTTTGGGCACATGGTATGCTGAATCCTAAGTGCCCATGTGCAAAATTCCTGATTTGGCAGTTTAAAAAAATTGGCAACCTTAGTTTTGCTTTATATTAGTTTCCCCCCTTGATATTTGTCACCAATCATGCCTTTCCAGTGATTTAGAATCTTTATTGTTTTTGTAGAAAACCCTTGGTCGCTGTGGATTTGGACAAGTGACATGAGAGGCGCAGGGACAGATGCTCCCATCTTCCTCCAGGTTTATGGCGACAAAGGAAAGTCCGACGAAATGAAGCTAGACAATAATTCTGATAACTTTGAAGCTGGACAAACTGACAAGTTCATGGTATGACTCCTCGTCATGCAAAAATACATGCACAATCCTTACACAATGGGTTTTGCAGGCGTGCAGTGTGAAGATCAGGCCAACTCCTTCTTATACATTTTGTTTTCAGTTAGCGCTACTTAGAAGGCACAGAAGAACAGGCCGTCAAACGCAGGTTGTTAATGTGAAGGAGTTAAATACCCCTTCAAAGGAGGTTAATAGAAAGCATGCTGATCTTTTTATAAGATGCTCTAAAGGAGTGACAGGAAGTTGTTCAGCAAAGTATTTAAAGAAAGCTCTATTTTGTAGCTATGACTTTGAACCTAAAAAGTAATATTTAGTGTCATAAAAGATCGATGTGCCCTGACCTGGATAGCCCAGGTGAGCCCAATCTTGTCAGATCTCAGAAGCTTAACAAGGTTGGCCTTGGTTAGTAATTGGATAAGAGGCCTCCAACGAAGACCAGGGTTGCAGAGGCAGGCAACGGCAAACCACCTCTGATAGTCTCTTGCCATGAAAACTCTACCAGGGGTTGCCATAAGTCTGCTATGACTTGAGGGCACTCTCCATCACCAAAAGATTGATGTATCACTCTTTGACCCCATTTCAGGATTAAAGCATAAACAAGTGGGGGACTCACAAGGACTTGCGGGGGACATCTCCCCCCCCGCCCTGATATGTCCTCTTTCCCTTCTCTGAAAACTTCTATAGCCTCCTCCGTTTCCTGTTTCCTTCTCTTCTTTCTAGCCAGTAACTAATCTACCTTTATTTTCCCCCCTTGGCTTCAGCTTCCCTTCCTTCCCTCCCTCCTGACAGCCCCTACCTGGCAAAATTATGACCCAGTTGATGGTTGTTGGGCTGGGCCCAGGTTTATGGTGAGAAACCTGCAAGAACTTGCACTCACCCCTTTATCCACCTTCCCACATGATTTCCTCTTTCCCTCCTCCTGACAACTCCAATACCTTCACCTTTCCCTGTTTCCTTCCCACCCCGCACCAATCCTGCCTTGTATCTGCCTATCATCTTCAGCTATATATATTACTTATTTACTTTACTTATATTCTGCCTTTCTCCACAATGGGGGCCCAAAGCAGGTTACATCATTTCCCTCTCTTTCATTTTATCTTCACAACAACCCTGTGAGGTAGGTACGGCTGAGAGTGTGTAACTGGTCCAAGGTCTCTCATTGGGCACCATGGTTGCATGGGGATTTTAACCTCGGTCTCAGATCCTACTCTGAAACTCTAACTGCTGCAGGCTTTCATGGGGTGGATGCTGTGGAAAAGTTGTGAGCAGTGAGGCCTGGGTGAGTCATGTGAGTTGGGTAGTACCAAGTTGCCTAGCAGCCGTTGCTAGGCCTGGCCCTGATAAGTCTTCTCTTAAAGGCCAAAACAGGCCTGGAAGGGGCCCTGCTTTTTACTGATAGAAACCAAGGCTTCAACTGACAATACTGTTGTGGTTACCTAACAACAACCACAAAGGGTGTTAGTTTCTTAAAGCTTTGGGCAATTTAAGCCCCCAGTGTGTATATATATATGTTTAAGATTTCAGATTTTTCTGCAACCCTGAGTTTTTTCTCGGGTCTGAAGAAAGATCTAGATTTAAGTATCCACAGATTTGGTCAATATACCATATGTTAAAGGGTGAAAGAGGGTTGCAGAAGAAGCAGCATATATTCCAGAAAGGGTTGGTGGGCAGGGCTAGCCATTTGGCAGCTCAGGTTCTAATCTTTGGCCCCTTCCTCCTTCAACTTGTCCTTGAGCAAACCTATTTGCTGGCCAGGGTTGTAGAAAGTGACAGTTTGTTGGGCTATGTATGTTTGCTATATATAACCCGCTGCAAAGCCCGACATCTTCCCTCTATCATCCTGCCGAGTACCATTCAAATGTCTTTTAATCCTACTCTTAGGGCTCAATTACACAATAGTTTTGATGCTCGTATGAAGGGGGACCTTCCAAAGCATTCTATCACTTGCTGTGGAAGAAACAGAATGCTTTGGAACAACAACCAACAACCAACAACAATAACAACACTATTCAATTTATATACCGCCCTTCAGGATAACTTCATGCCATTCAGAGTGGTTTACAAAGTGTGTCATTATTATCCTCATGACAATCACCCAGTGAGGTGGATGGGGCTGAGAGAGCTCTGAGAGAGCTGTGATTGATCCAAGATCAGCCACTTGGCTTTGAGCCCTAGGTTCTGTGATGTGAGGTGGAGAGAGGATTTTTTTTTAAACTACAGGTGAAGATTTTAATAAATAATAACATTTGATTTATATACTGTCCTTCAGGACAACTTAATGCCACACTCAGAGTGGTTTACAAAGTATGTTATTATTATCCACACAACAAGCACCCTGTGAGGTGGATGAGGCTGAGAGAGCTCTGAGAGAGCTGTAGCTGACCCAAGGTCACCCAGTTGGCTTCAAGTGGAGGAGTGGGAAATCAAACCTGGCTCTCCAGATTAGAGTCCTGCTGCTCTTATCCAATACACCAAATTGGCTCCTAATAAAAGATGTTGGGAAAACATGACTGGAACAGTACCCCCAATGCAACTCACATCACATGTCTTGGGAAGACTCTTATTGTCACTGAATCTGATTTGCTGGAACAAACCTAAGTGCTCCTTTATTGTAGCACTAGTAACAAAGCCCACTGTGGGAAAAAATACAGCAGGCTCTAGAAAGGGGAGGGTGGGTAGGTATGCATTGCCTCTTCTTCCATGACCGATCCTGGCTAGGTGAAGGCAGGGGGCAAACATTACCATCTGCTCCACATCTGATCCCAGCTGGGTGAAGGTGGGGGCGGGCGTTGCCACCTGCTCAGCTCCTGATCCCAGCTAGGTGAAGTCAGGAGGCTGGCATTGCCACCTGCTCTGCACCTGATCCTTGCCTGGACTTCCCACTGTGATGTGCTCTCGGAGGAACAGGCTGCCTCTTCTGGGCTTCCCTCCACAGCAGCGCCCTCTGATGGCCCACCAGGGTAGGAAGTGAGTCGTCTGGAACACGCTTAGCCTTTTATATAGTAGGATATTCTCCTTCCCTCTTCCCTTTTTTATTTTTTGCAAAACATACATGAAAGGCTCCCCTCATCTCTAGTGCCTTGAAACGAGCACCTAAGCAGGGAAGTGCTTTGTTGGGTGCACTTCTGCCCATCTATCCCAGAGGTAGACTTTTGTGCCATAATCACTGACCACCTTTAATTATTCCTCCTGCCTGCTGCATAGTGAGGGATCCTCGCCCATCTGATCAGCACATTCTTGGGGATTTTTCTTTGTCAGCTGTGGATTTGTGAGGAAAAGCAAAGCGCTTATTTATGGGGAATTCCCGTCTTCTGTGCTGAAGTAGGTAGCAGTCTAGGGGAAAGCTGTCTTGCAGAAGCCCCATTGAAGTGAGTGAGAACTGTGCAAGAGCCCTCTAGTAGTATGTAGCACCCACTCATTTCAGTGAGGATTACTCCCCAGGGGGGTCAGAAGTACTCCCCAATGGGGGATTTGCCCGTACTGGGAAACTGCCACCATGAACCTTTTGGTGCTCCTCCCTGCAGATTGAGCTTCCAGATCTGGGAACCTTTTACAAGATCCGAATATGGCATGAGAAGCGGACCCCGTTTTCCGGCTGGCATCTGCAAAAGGTAAGAAGCCTGCAAGATGGGATTGTGCTACAGAAACTAGATTGACTCCGGGTTGTGAACAATGTGCAAAGTTGCACAAAAACTTCATCCTTTCCTTGGATAGCCAAGGGCTGGTCCCCATACAGATGTTTTTTTAAAAAAAATCTGCACAGTAGTGCCAGTCATGGCTACAAAATAACAACAACAACATTTGATTTATATACTGCCCTTCAGGACAACTTAATGCCCACTCCGAGCAGTTCACAAAGTGTGTTGTTATTATCCTCACAACAACAATCACCCTGTGAGGTGCGTGCAACTGAGAGAGCTCTGAGAGAGCTATGATTGATCCACAATCACCCAGCTGGCTTCAAGCGGAGGAGTGGGGAATCAAACCTGGCTCTCCATATTAGAGCCCTGCCGCTCTTAACCACTACACCGAACTGGCTCTGCAGAATTAAGGTTCTGTTGAGCTGGGGGGAACTCCAGGTTTGCAGAAAAATCTGATTTGTTAAAAAGTGGGGGTAACTCTGCCCGCACCCTAATGGTAAGAACAACATCTGTGTTTGTGCAGCCATTGCAAAACAACAACAAAAAGGAGCTTGGAGGGCATTTTGGGTTATCCTTGCAAACTGAAACAATGCGCAGAAAACCTGATGGCGACACCTACCTAGTTCCAGTAATAAGGAGGGCCAGTAGGAACCGGCTGTGCCTCATTTCCTCCGCCCACCTATTTCTCCACCTCTTTCATTTCAGTGGTGGGAATGGAGAGGTGGATAGCGGAGGTGAGGAAGACTCACCAGGCAAGAGACTGGGGCAGGTGAAGGGATAGGAAGAACAAGTCATTCAATCATGTGGAAGTTTTTCCTTTTCACATCACTCCTATTGAAATCTCAGGAGGCAGGATCGAGGGTTGGCTGAACACTTTTGCCATAGGGGACTACAGGGCTTTTTTTCTGGGAAAAGAGGTGATAGAACTCAGTGGGTTGCCCTTGGAGAAAATGGTCACATGGCTGGTGGCCCCGCCCCCTGATCTCCAGACAGAGGGGAGTTTAGATTGCCCTCCACGCCGCTCAGCGGCACGGAGGGCAATCTAAACTCCCCTCAGTCTGGAGATCAGGGGGCGGGGCCACCAGCCATGTGACCATTTTCAAGAGGTTCCGGAACTCCGTTCCACCGCATTCCTCCTGAAAAAAAGCCTGGGGGACTAGAAACTGGTCAATATTTTTAAAATTGAAAACGGAGGTTCTTAGGAACTCTGAGCCCATTAGTAAATCTTGTGGTGAGGTCATGCAGCAGCAGTCCGCACGGAAGACCGGCTCCAAGTGGGCTGTTCTGCAGGCTTTAAAATGTGGTCCTTTGACTACACAATCCCCATTTATCTTTTAATAAGGTCACGTTCTTTCTAGATCGTGGCATTTGGGCCTCTAATGTGAGTTGATAGGTCTCTGCCCCCTTTTGTCCTTAAGAGGATCTAGCAGGGGGTTAGGAGGCCACGAAGCACCACGGAGGTGGACCAAACAGCCATGCCTGCCTCATTAGCTTTGGTTCGCTGTCACTTCCACTCCCTCAGGGAAGGGTGATGTCTGGCTACAAAAACTGAGTCCTGGCTTTGTCTCAGTTAAGAAGACCGGGGTTAGGGGGGCTGCCCCATGTGGTTGATTCTTCAGTTAGATCGATTGATTAAAAGCCCTCTGCAGCCCAATGCTGCACAATCACCACTTGGTTAAATGGCATTTACTTCCAAGAAAGGATATTCCGTAGAACTTAATAGCACTTATTTTGGAATGCATCTTATATAGGCTGGAGCACTACCGAAGATAAAGAAAAGATACTGTGCAAATTTAACAGTCATCAGTTAATTTCACCTAGGTTTCTTAACTGCAGTGACTTTTCTCCTCCGTACACTATTGTTTACCGGTTGGTTGTTGCGCTTCCGGTTAGTCTTCGAGCTTTTCCCATGTGTTTTCAAACGGTCTGAAAACACATGGGGAGAACTTGGAAAAAAACCCAAAACAGGAGAGAAAGGACTGGCAAATGATACTGTATATAAGCAAGAGGTATATATGCGGAGCTACTGCAAAAATGCAGTGCTGGAAAGCCATCATGCAAGCAATTGCTAAGATTTTATTAACTGGGTGACTGCCTCACTTATTTGTGCAGAGAGCAATAAAAATATCCGGGTAACAGTAAATTAAACTTGTTAAAAGCCTGACTTATGGACAGGAATGCATGAATTCCACCTGCCTTCACATCCGGCAGTTATCGGCGCCTTGTGGTATTTCCCTCCTTTCCTGTTGCAGTGCATAGCTTTAAAATGTATATGAAGCATCTGGGGAAACTCGAGTTGAATTCACACGTTACAAAGCCCATGTGATGAACATGTAGACTGTAGATTAGATGACAGGGTTCCCAACTTCCAGGTAGTGGCTGGAGAGATCTCCCAGAATTCCAGGTGACAGAGATCAGTTCCTCTGGAGAAAATGACTGCTGTGGACGGTGGTCTCTATTTATTTTATCACATTTCTAGACCGTCCTCCCCGTCAGACAAGCTCAGGGTGGTTTAACAACAGTTTAAAACAGTAAAAACATTATAAAAACATTAAAACATTATATCAAAACAATTAAAATTGGCGGGTATAAAATATTAAAATACAGCATTTTCCTGTTTCCTGCATGGGTGGTGGAAGGTCTCCAGTGGTATGGCCGGCGAGAGGACAGCCTAGCCCCCACCAAATGCCTGGCGGAACATCTCCATCTTGCAGGCCCGGCGGAAAGATAACAAATCCTGCCGGGCCCTAGTTTCCTCAGACAGAGAGTTCCACCAGGTCGGAGCCAGAACCGAAAAGGCCCTGGCTCTGGTAGAGGCCAGGCGGACCTCCCTGGGGCCAGGGACCATCAGCAAGTTCTTAGTGGCTGATCGAAGCGACCTCTGGGGAACATATGGGGAGAGGCGGTCCCAAAGGTATGCTGGGCCCAGTCCGCATAGGGCTTTATAGGTCAACACCAAAACCTTGAACCGGACCCGGTACTCAACCGGTAACCAGTGCAGCTGACAGAGGATAGGTGTTATATGAGCCATGATTGGTGCTCTATGACGTTATACCCTGCTGAGGTCCCTCCTCTCCCCAAACCCCGCCCTCCCCAAGCTCCACCACCCAGATCTCCAAGAATTTCTCACCTGGGAACTGGTAAAGTGCGCTAAGAGTTCCCTCTTGACCTCTAAATTCCCGGAAGTATTCAGGCTCAGTTTGGATTGGGGCTGTAACACACAGGGAGAGGTAGGGAAGTTGGGAGAGCCACGCAGGTGGGGTGTCTCCTCCACAGAAGTAAATAAAGACTGCCATCTATTATTCCCTCCATTCCTTTCCCCAAGAAGAAAACATAGCATTGGAAGAGGGGAGAGACCACGTTCTACCAAGATAGCAGGGCAAATCGTGGAGCAAGAGAGATTTTGTGAGTGGTGGGTAATGGACCCAAGATAGGTGGATGATTGGGCAGCGGCCAGCTGGGTGAAGAAGCACCATGGGTCAGGGAGAGAAGCAACTAGGTGAGGAGGAAGGGGGAGAGGGAAAGAAGATGGTGGTGATTATATAGACGGGGTCTCAGTGAGGAGCATCTGGGCAATTATTTCCTCTGTTGCTCGTGCCCCTTTTCTACCCCCCCTCTGCTTGACCCCCCAATGCCACCCCAGCTCAGGGCATGCTGCTGACAGGTGGAACTGTCTGACAGGTGTTGTGCCTTGATGAAGGCCTATCAGGGCTGGGGGTGGGGGAGAGACAGGAATACCCGGAGGAGCATCACGTTGTGGATCGCCACTGGTTTGACCACATGTAGCAATTCTTATGATGTTTAGGGTTCAACCCCCATCTAAGAGCAAGACTCAGATCCAGTAGCGCCTTAAAGACCAACTAGATTTCCAGGATATGAGCTTTTGAGAGGCATAGCTCGAAAGCTCGTGCCCTGGAAATCTTGTCGGTCTTTAAGGCGCTACCAGATCCGAATCTTGCTCTTCTGCTACGGACCAATGCGGCTACCCACCTGGAGCTAACCCCAGTCTAGTTTCTGAGGCCTGGTTGAAATAATCTCAGTTAAGGTTGCCAGGCTGCAGGGGCGGGGGAGGCAGGGACCCCCAGGGATTTTCTGCTGTCCCTCCCCCACGTGGGCTCCCCTCCAGCCCTGTGAAGTTCCAAATGGATTTTGAGGTGTAGCATTTCCGGTCAGGTTGCCAGGTTCTCTTGCCCTCCCAGCGGGAGCTTGGGGACCCAGCTCTCACTTTGTTCTTATATATATATAAGATATATATAAATAAACAAAAAAATACAAGAATACAGATATAATTACATGCATATAAATAAAATTACTGTAAAATTACTGTAAAATGCGCAGTTCATTAGATTCTGTAACAAACAAGCCTGGTATAAAATTCCTTGAGCTGCTAGCTATCTTTAATCTGTACATCTTGCATGGGACAAAACTAGGAGGCGCATACGCATATTGAACACTTTGTTCTTTGTCTTCGCACACGTGCACTTCAGAGGCGGTGTGACGACATCACTCCTGGGAGTGATGCTGTCACACCGCCCCAGGAGCGCACTTCGGAGGCCTGTTCCCTCACCTTTCCCACCCCCCTGCATCAGCCAGGTGAGTGGGGGGGGGGCAGAGGGCAGGAGCAGAAGATCCCCTGCCCCCACCGGGGGACCTAGGATCCCTCAGCGTTTGCCTATGGAGTCATCAGGCGAAGGTGTTTGCAGCATAAATGAAAACTAAATAATTTTGTCATATGTCAGCTGAAGCATTCTGAGAACAAAGAACCTGACAGCGAGTTTAGCTGATTTTCCAGGTTGCAGAGGAAAGAAAAAGTCTTAACAGCATCCTAGCAACTAACACAGATCTTCTCACCTTATGATATAACTCACACTCCAAATGGTTCCTGCCTTTCTCTTTCTTTCTTTCTTTCTTTCTTTCTTTCTTTCTTTCTTTCTTTCTTTCTTTCTTTCTTTCTTTCTTTCTTTCTTTCTTTCTTTCTTTCCTTCCTTCCTTCCTTCCTTCCTTCCTTCCTTCCTTCCTTCCTTCCTTCCTTCCTTCCATCCTTCCTTTCTCAATGCTGCGAATTTTGGTGGTATTCTTGTTTAATTAATAGGTGACCCTCTTGAAAACGCTGACAAAAGACAAGTACACCTTCAAGTGCAATCGCTGGCTGGATATCAATGAAGACGACAAGGAGATTGTGAGGGAGCTCCCCTCCGAAGGCCCACTCGTGACTGAAGTCATGCCAGGTAAGGAGAGAAAAGTCCTTATCAGGAGTAGCAACTATGAGTCCATTTTTGTTAACACCTTTTTTGTGGTTGTTTTCCCTTATTGGCACAATCTCGACTGCCGTCTTTGCCTTTAGCAGGATGAATTATGCAAATATTTATTATCTGTTTATCCAGGCTTTCTGAAGACTGCACCTTACTGGTGCTGGATCCTGGGAGAGGTTCAAAGGTTTAGAACTACAATTGATATTTTGGCTACGGCCGTTTCCACATGTCTCCCCCTTCCGAAAAATAGCGCGAAACTTACGGAACGATGTGCCTTCATGGCACGATTTTCCATTATGACTTTGCTTTGGGGCGCATTTTCTGATGTCATCGTGCCACGAAGCAGTCATGTTGGAAAATCGCGTCATGAAGGCGTGTCGTTCCGTAAGTTTTGCACTATTTTTCGGGAGGGGGAGAAGACGTGTGGAAATGGCCACCTTCTCGCCCGGCTGTGCTCCTTCCAGGAAAGGTGGGGTGCAGAAGTGATCTAAAGTAAGGACAGTCTGTAGAATTTTTGCATCCAGGCAGAAAAGGGACTCTTTTACTGTTGCTTCTATCCTTTTGATCTCCATTGCTCCATTCTTCAGCAACAGGACGTCTAGCTTTTTCTGCTCTTTGCCTTCTGAGATTTTGCTTAGTCAAAAGCCATGTGGTTTTCATCCCATTACCGAAACATGAGTGTTTTTCTGTTTTTACAAATCTCAGATTCTTGGAATGCTGAATTTTTCAGCGAATAAAATCCACACATCTGGGTGTCTTCCTTTCCCACCCCACCCATCTTGACTTGAGGCCAGTGGTACCCTAGGGACCAACAAGATCTTCAGAGTTTAAGCTCTCTAGCGTCAGAGCTTCCTTCTTCAGGCACCCAATTTCTCCGTCTTTCTAATGACCCATCTTAGACTACACAGCTTTACTCTAGTCCTCTTGCTATTCAGCCCAAAGCAGACCTTTTCCATCTTTCTCCAATTGGTCCACCCCCAAACCCATTTATAGCTAGCCTGATTTGTATGTGCATGTATATATATCTTGTGATATACATCAGATAACAAACGGGCCATTGTCTTAGCCAAGCATAACCTGACAATCCATGGGAGATAAATCCAGCTTGATTTACAACCAAGATATCACTCCTGTGTACACCTCTGATACGACACCGTTTGCCACAAGGTCAGAGCAGCCTTAGATCCTCAGTCGAAAGCAGAATTTTGAGTGACGTGGATCCGAGCCGTGTTTGGTAGCTCCAACTTTCTTGTTGATCAATATTCAGAGGAGATCTGTTCCCGAGATGTTGTGAGAATGATTATAATTGCAAATGCTGTGATTAAAATGTCAACAAACCTTTGACGAAGTTTATTTTTAATGCACTATGAAGCAGTTGACGGAGAGGAACGGCGCACGTTCCCTGGCTGGATGCTATTTACCAGTGCAGCAGACCAGCCTGGTGGAAGCCCTTGTTTGTGTGTTGAAGAATGTACAAAGCCACTAAGGCCCAGGGCAGATGTCATGTTGGCTACCTGGAAATTATGGTTTTGAAATCGGAAGCCCGCCATGAGAACATGCGCTCCGTCCTTCATCATCATGCACAGGAGCCTTAGTCATAATTTTGGCCTTAGCACTGGGGGGGATAGGCATTTCATTTGCCTGCGGGCAGCAGGGAGTCCCCAACCCTCAATACTCCACTGTCAATCTTTTGAGGAACTGGATTAAAAATAGGGGGAGGGAGTGGCATTGATGGCAATGCTGTAGGAATTTCCCCTGGTCTGTATAGAATCATAGGGTGGGAAGGGAACTCCAGGGTAATCTAGGCCAACCTTCTGCACGATGCAGGAAATTCACAACTACCCCCCCCCACATGCAGTGACCCCCTGCTCCATGCCCAGAAGTTGGCAAAAAACCTCCAGGATCCCTAGCCTTCCCAACCTGGAGACAATTGCTTCCTGATCCCAACGTGGCAATTGACATTACCTTGGGCATGTAAGAAGGGGCCACGAGAACTAAGCACTGATGTAACCCTTCCTGCCCTCCCTCTCATGATCTGCCTAGGTTCACAGAATCAGCATTGCTGTCAGATGGCCATCTAGCCTCTGCTTAAAAACCTCCAAAGAAGGAGAGCCCACCACCTCTCAAGGAGACCCGTTCCACTGAGGGACCACTCTAATTCCTAGAGTATCACCCAGAAGTCATGTCACTTCCTCTTGGTCTCTATGGGGAGAGACATGGGGAAGTTCCTAGAGTGTCACCCAGAAGTGATGTCACTTCCTCCTGAAATTTCACCCTCCCCAGGCACTGATCCAAAAATCTCCCAATATTTGCTGTTGCAGGGCTGGGAATCTGAGATACAGGGTTCACTGTTACATAGAGTATGTACATGGCATTACTGAGAGGTCACACCATTAAAACAAGAGTTTAGCTCTACTTTATTTGAGCATGTATGTGTGTATTAGGGTTGCCAACAGCCCCTGACCCAAGCAGGGGGAGAGGTAGTGGCATTGTGAGTTACCATAGAGTTTCCAGCAATTCCCAGAGCTACCCACTCTCCCTGGAAGTGACATGATCACACTTGTGATACTGGCCCCGCCATGTTCCCACCCTCAAACCTTCCACTTGTTGCCAGGCTTGGCGTGTCTGTGCACAAGACTCCAGACAAGCTTCCATCTTCAGAAATCACCCCTTAAGGATTAGGACCATGCTTAGGACCATGCTTAGTTTTACTTTTAACCACTAGATGGCAACTCACATGAACATATATTAGACATATCCATCTGGTTTAAGATCTTAGTTAATAATTCTATTTAGTGTTATGCGTGGTGAGTGCTGGTGAAAATGCAAAGCAAAAACACAATCAGGTCGCACAAGTGAAAGGAGGGAAGGATTTGCAAGACCAGTTTCCAGTTTGCACCACTTGGTTTTGCAAAGACCCTCTTCTACACAGGCATCAGTTGCTATTAGGTTATGGTCATCTTAAATTTGCAGAAAAGTTACAAATATGTGTGTTTATAAAACTTTTACTTATTTTGTATTTATTTTATATATTGACATTATTTATAGTCTGCCTTTCTACAAAGACTCAAGACAGATTACACAATGAAGTTTAGTACAATCAACGGCTGGGACATTTAAGAAACCGTACAATAGGGTATAGATTGCAGAAATTCGAAAACAAGCGGAAATCTGATACAGAGCTGAAACGACGTTGAAACAAAACATCAGCAATTTGACATGACATAAAAATGATAGTGACAGTGCATAGTAGTATAGTCTACAGTCCCTGTTCCTTTATCGAAGCATCTCTTTGAACTATTTCCTTACAACACAGCCCTATTATATATGTAAGAAAGCCTTCCTGGATCTTTTATTTTTTGCTCTGTTTGTGGCAAGCCAGGAGAATGGGACTTCTTCAAGCAAGCTGTTGCATATGGCGGAGCTGGCAGCGGTGGCCAGTGGTGGCGCGGACGGCTGAGCACAGGGCTGGGAGGTCCTGTGCGCACGGCAAGCCAGCTGCCCCATTGGTGGGACAGGCGAGGACCTCCCAACCCTGCACTCAGCCTCCCGCACGGCAAGCCGTGGGCCGTGACATGCTCCCGGTGGCTGGCAGCTGCGCCCGGTGTCCCCTCTTTGGCGTTGCCGGGGGCAGGCTACTCCCCGTGCTCCCTCGATCCAGCCCTGTCCATCAGAGCCATCTCCATTGCATAGCCTGGCCTGAAACCAGACTGAAAGGAGTCCAGAGTACCAGAGTTATCCAAGAATACCTACAGCTGGTCTCCTACTGCTCTCTTAACCACTTTGCCCAGAAAGGGCAAATTAGAGACTGGGCAATAACTGACCAAATAATTTTTGTGTAGGAACGGTTTTTAAATAGATAATCGCTGGGCAGATAATCGCTTGAGTGGCTGGGGGAAAGTGCCTTGAGTTAGTGGCTGATTTATGATAGAGAGGAGTCAGCCATATTAGTCTGTAGTTGCAAAATAGTAAAAAGTCCAGTAGCATCTTTAGGACAAACCAACTTTATTGAGGCATAAGCTTTCGAAAATCACAGCTCTCTTTATCCGATGCATCTGATTTCAATCTCTTTATCTCTAACATCCATAGGAATTAGTTGCAAAATAGTAAAGATTCCAGTAGCACCTTTAAGACCAACCAATTTTATTGTAGCATAAGCTTTCGAGAACAACAGCTCTCTTCCTCAAATGCATGTGATGCATCTGACGAAGAGAGCTGTGGTTCTCAAAAGCGTATCCCTCAATAAAGTTGGTTAGTCTTAAAGGTGCTACTGGACTCTTTACTGATTTATGATAGACATCGGGGGCTCATTTATGCAGCGTTTACATGATTTTAATCACCAAGATGGGCAAGGATCTAGTGCGCCAGTAGCAGCCTTCACAGATCCCAGAATCCTGTCAATATCCATCATTGTAACTCCGTCAAAATGGTCCATAAGTGGATCAGACAAGTGTATTTAGGCGTTTCTTCCATCTCCCCTAAATGACAGCCGACATCCGGATCAGCCCGCATTCGTATTATTTTATTAACAAAAGTGTCACAGCTAATTGTGTGTACTGTGAGACAGATTCTTGTGTATAACCTTGTAAAGAGAGGGTTATCTTACATTCAGAGTTGTTTTCCTTTCTGACAAATCTGGTAATAAGCATATGGGATAAAAATCAATGTGTTTTATGACATATTAACTCAATAATACTTCGTACTGTTTTTGTACTCTTTGTACTGTTGCTCGGTAATGTTTGTATTGTTCCTCCAAGCCTCTGCTTGGTTTTATGTTTCATGGGGGAGGGGGAAATAACCACTCTCGTACATGGTCAAAACCCAATAACACTTCAGGAGAATTGCCCCGTGAGAACCGTGAGCCGTGAAGCAGAACGCCCTCATTCAGAACGACCTGCAGTCAACCGTATGGAAAAAGCCGAGCCGTTTCATCAGGGGAATTTTTGTTTTTTATTAACCTGTGCCTTTGCAGTGATAAAGTACCGGGTGACTGTGCAGACCGGGTCAGTGAGTGGAAGCGGGACAGATGCCAAAGTCTTCACTTGTCTCATTGGGGAACAAGGAGACACCGGGGACCGGCTCCTCCACAACAGCGTGAACACTACCAATAAATTTGAGAAGGGCAGTGTAAGTTTACACGTGTGTGTGTGTGTGTGTGTGTCTGCTTAAGTGTCATAGGTACGGAGAGGCAGAAAGAGAGAGAGAGAGAGAGAGAGAGAGAGAGAGAGAGAGAGAGAGAGAGAGAGAGAGGAAGGCTGGTTCCGCACATGTTGGATAATGCACTTTATCAATTGTTTGAGGTGGATTTTTTGTTCCGCACACGAAAAATTCCGTTCCAAATGATCTATAAGGAGGATTGGAAGTGCATTATCCAACGTGTGCGGAATCAGCCATCGTCAGGACCAACCCAGCTAACAGGCCCGCAGATCAAGTTGTCTCAGGCCGTTGTGGGAATTCTGAGCAGCAAGCCTCCAGGGAATTCAACTCTTAGAATCTCTCTACACGAGACGTCCGACACACGAAGAACACATGTCAGGAGATGCAAGGGTAGCCGGGAAGGATAGTTTCAAAAGACCGAGCCAGCAGCAGGGCAAGGGCTTTATGATACACTGGAGCTGTGTGAAGGGGCTGCGAAATGCCAGAAGGGAGACTTCAGCCCATTATAACCTCTCTAGGTCCAAGCCCAGTTCTGGAAGGCAGCCCATTTCCATTCCTCGCTGCCCCCTGGTTGCTATCCCGCACAGTTTTAGACTAGAGGTGAAATTGACAGAGCCTTTGGGGAGGGGAAGACGAAATTAACAAAACCTCTGAGGAACGATCTCTGCTGGCTCTGTCTTTTTAAACTACGCTTCCCGGCTAACATTGTGTCTCCCTACACTTGATGAACATGCGCCGAGGCGTCTTATGTAGAGAGACTCTTAGCATTCCCAGGACTATCTGGGAACTGGCTTCTTGGTGTCCTGTCCCATCCACTACTACAGGCAAGATGTTTTGCTGCTGCCAGAAGTGATGGAGAGTGAGCCTTAGACAACCGCTGTCTGCCAAAGGAAATGTTTTCTAGCCCCATGTGGTGAAAGTGAAGGTGGGCTGACATTTTCATGTGAAATGGGAAAATGGAAAGTTTAGGTTAGGCAGGGTAATAACAATTCTTTTCTGATCAAGTACGATGGTTCTGTACTTGCTGGAGTTTGTAGGAAAACACAGCGATGTTTTGAATCACTTAATTCAAACCAGCAAAGGAATGTGATTCACATGATTATTGAGCATTTATTCCACCCTTCCTCCCAGAATTTCAGGGCAGTATTTATACCTCCCGCAACCCTCCTCTCATCTGGGCTAGCTTGTGATATAGGCAGGCTGAGAGATGGTGCGTGGTCCTCTACCTAATAACATGAGTAGGTATTTGAACCGAAGTCTCCCTGGTTCTACTTCTGTGCTTCTACCCACTACATCACACTGGCTGGTAACTGGTTACCATTGGGTGGAATTGTTAAATCTCTCCATGGAAGATGTGCGACTCATAGAGACCCCCCCCCTCCCCGTGCAAAACAGGAGAGGCAGCTCTCCAAGGTTGTTGTGTCAGGCCATCATCTTAGGTGGCAAATTTTGGATGCCAGTGAAGAGGAGAACACGATCTGTTATTTCATCTGTCACCAGGTGGGGACATACATTTGCTTCATCTGGCATCATATAGTTTTCTTTTCACTGCTGGCACATCATTAAGTAGATTTAATGCCGTTCCAAGTGGGGGCTGTGACATGTGACAGAAGCCAAGGCGGCAGGACCATTAGACAACAGAAACCAAAAGGGGACACCTCTGAGTGCTTGTAAATCACTTTAGCAGAAGAGCGCTCAGAAGAAGGTTGGGTGAAGAAGAGAAAAGGAGTTCTTTCCCAAGCAGATTTGGAAGAAGAGTGGATAGCTGGCAGCAGCTACAGATGTGCAAAGAGAGCCCCTCTTAAAAGCTCTTTATGAGCAGTTTGGGATGTTTCCTTTTGTTTTTGTAGACTTTGACGTGAAGCCCCTCTCGGGTCCGTGTACACAAGGGATGGGAGAGAACAGGTTGAATCTTGGAGTAAACCACATTGCAATATGTCTTTTGCTATTTTTCAAAGATTGAAGCAGGCCGTATTAACCAGCCCTACCACCCAAAGATCATTCAGAAAAATAGCAAAATGGCTCGCTTTTACAGCCATCAGGAAGATAAGATATGCAGCAGATAAGCTATGAAAGACTTTGAACATGTTCTCCTCTTGACTATTGCAAAACTCATTGACGTTAATCCGCTAGGCAGTGTGATGTAATGGTTAGAGTCTTCATATTGGGGTGGCCCAGGTTCACATCTCTTGAGCTAGTTAGAATTCCTCAGTCTGGCCTACCTTAAGGAGTTGTTGCTGGGAGCATGAAACAGAGGAGGAGACAACCACAGATGCCTCCCTGGTCTTACAAGTACACAGGCCAACTGTTTCTCAGCTTAAAGATAACATATTTCTGTTATCTACATACATTAGTACCGACATGGGTGTGTTCACACTACAAACCTGCTTCCGTAACATTGTGAAATGTCGTGCAAAAAATGCGGAAGATAGCATCTTCTCACGAGAGTTTTGCGCGACATCGCGCAAAACTCTTGCGAGAAGATGCTATCTTCCACGGTTTCTGCGTGATGTTTCACAACGTTACGGAAGCAGATTAGTAGTGGGAAAACAGCCATGCATTTGCCTGCATCCTTTTAATTCAGGATTTACACTCTTAATATAAAAATTAACTCAGATAGATGCCAGCAGGCCACCTTGTTGAACACCCCAGTGGCCCATATGTCAACTGTCAGCAAGCTCATCTTCCCTAGTTCGACTTTCAGGTATGTGTTGCTTAGCTAATAAGAGTAATCATTTGTCCTCATTAGTATGTACTGGTTCAAGCCACGGCCTGTCTCAGCTGATTAAGATGAAAGCAGATGGCAGGTCCACGAAGGCAGGGCAGGAAAGAATTCGCTTTTCCTCCTCGTAGCAAAATAGTAAAGAGTCCAGTGGCACCTTTAAGACTAACCAACTTTATTGTAGCATAAGCTTTCGAGAGCCACCGCTCTCTTCGTCAGATGCACGACAAAGAGCATATTTGCAAAACTCAATATAGGATGCGTCCATGTTAATCCGCAAGGCAGTGTGATGTAATGGTTAGAGTCTTCATATCGGGGGGGGGGGCCCAGGTTCAAATCTCTTGAACTAGTTAGAATTCCTCAGTCTGGCCCACCTCAAGGAATTGTTGCTGGGAGCGTAAAATGGAGGAGGAGAGAACCTCAGATGCCTCCCTGCTCTTCTCTAAAGGAAGCGTATTTGAAATGATGCAGAGGGAAAGATTATCGATCTTCCGTCCTTTGGACCCTGTTGGTTTTCCTCAGATTTCTTTCGTTCATTTTTCACCATGCAAAGTGTTCTCCCGTCCTTGTTTGGTTCCTGCGACAAATCCCACCACCGTTTTTGTAAAGAATTGCTTGGCATGTGTGCTTAGTGGGATTGAGGAAGTCCTGCTTGTTATGGTCACTCCCAAAGAGATGGTGGCAGAGATGGGGCTCAAACCTGATTCTCCCAGGTCATAGTCCAGCTCTCGTGTCACTGGCTCGGCGTGGGCATGCGTGTGTTTCTTGAACTTCCTGTACGCCTTCTTAACGCTTCTTTTTTCCCCTCCTTCTGCCAAAGATTGACGAGTTCATCATTGAAGCGGTCAACCTGAAGCAGGTGAGAAGGGTGAGGATAGGGCATGACGGCAGAGGAGGAAGCAGTGGCTGGTACCTTGCCAAAGTGATAGTGAGGCAAGATGGACAGAAAGAGAATGACGCTGTGGAATTTCCCTGCTACAGGTATTAGAAACAAATAGGCGCTGCAGTGCTCTGTCCATTGGCTGATCTTCAGTGGGTCAGATCCTCTTTTGTTTTGCCACGTGTTATGCACAATGTGACCCCTGGTGCCACAGAACCCTGAGAGCAGAACCACAAGTGACAAAAAGCACAGGTTGGACATTTGTCAGCTTCCCTCAAGTTTTGGCGGGAAATGTAGGCAGCTTGGCGGAATGTTGGACAAGTGACAGTTGAAAAGTCCGTTGGACAGCAGTCAGAGAGCGAAGCCGTGAGACCAGGATGCCTACATTTCCCATCAAAACTTGAGGGAAGCTGACAAGTGTCCAACCTGTGCCTTTTGTCACTTGTGGTTCTGCTCTTAGTCTCTCCTATCCTCTAAGTATTCCTTCACAACTGAAATGTGTGAACGGCCAGGAGAAAGAGAGACACAGATACACACACACACACACACCAATTAACACCAGTCACACAAGAGCCAAGACCTTCAAGCCTCATTGTTTCCGTCTAGAATGCTGTCGAAGACCAAACTGCCTTTCAGTCCTCGGCAATTAAATCCCCAAGTTGTTCACATCAATCACACAGATGATTTGATCAAAGTAAGCTTTATTAGAGATCCATCAGTTTCAAGGTACTCAGACAGTGAAATTGGCAGAAGTGACGTGCGGAGGAAAAGCATGGTTAGTTATAGAGGAAAGTCCCACCCCCCAGGTTAGTAGCCTGTTGAAATTCTGGCGCGAACGCCAGAGACAAAAAGTAGCAAAGTTTAGACTACCATAGGAAACAATAGCAAGTGAGGAATGAAATCATCTTTGTTCTCATGGCAGATATGACTCAGTCTAGCTGCATCTGGCTCCAAGGCCATTGGCTACGGAAGTGAAAGTGTTTAACTTCAAAGGAGAGAGAACACAGTGAGCTTCTAAACAACAGGCACTGAAAGGTGCTCAGAACTCTTCACAGTTTCAGAGGACTCTTGGGCAGCATACAACCCACCCATGGCAAGCATTGCAGGCAGGCATACGTGACCCTGTCATAGACAGGGAGTAATACAAGACAGAAAGAAAAAGGTTAAGTAATTTTAGAGAGTTAAAGTGGAGGCATGGCTGGAGGGTACGGTCCACTACTGCGTCCCTCTGAATCTACATTTTCATCAAACTATCCACTACAACGCCCAGATCTCTTTCCCACTCGGCCTCAGCCAGTGCCCTTCCCATCAGCACATATTTCATCTTAGGATGTTTTGCCTTCTCCAGCACAGTTGCCAAGCAGCAGCCCTGCAAGCGCCAACACCATAACAACAACAACAACAACATTTGATTTATAGACTGCCCTTCAGGACAACTTAACATCCACTCAGAGCAGTTTACAAA
Organism: Eublepharis macularius; assembly: GCF_028583425.1. NCBI lineage: Eukaryota > Metazoa > Chordata > Lepidosauria > Squamata > Eublepharidae > Eublepharis > Eublepharis macularius. Next base: position 11,716,087 of record NC_072797.1, on the reverse strand, counting down.
GTATGCTGTTATTATCCCCACAAGAATCACCCTGTGAGGTGGGTGGGGCTGAGAGAGCTCTGAGAGAGCTGTGACTGACCCAAGGTCACCCAGCTGGCTTCAAGTGGAGGAGTGGGGAATCAAACCTGGCTGTCCAGATTAGAGTCCTGATGCTCTTAACCACTACACCAAAGGACACTAGTCGTTGTTGGTGCTCAAGGGTTCCTGCAGCACTTCCTGGTGGCCACCAGTGGCCCCTCCAGGATGGTGACTCACCAGGAACATTTCCTGTAAGTTACACAAAGAGTCTGCCCCAACCTGAAGTTGTCCCCCAGGCCCAGTCTTAAGTTACCACCGTCTATTAAATAGTCCCTGGTAGGATAACTAGGGGAAAATGTTGCTCACCAAAGCTGGCAGAACTGAACGAGATAGCCATAGTAAAAAAGATAGAGAACCAGATGGATGTAGCTTTCTAGTGTTCTCTGAAATAGGGCTGACTCTCTTTGCATATCCCCCCCCCTCACTGTGCTATACGTGGAGAAAATGATGCTAGAATTCAAAGTCTTAAGAGAACTTGGTAGGAAAGATCTTTGAGCAGGAATGTGGTTTCTTGTTCATTCATCTGCCCTGCAGAATTCCTGTGGGTATTTTGCAGTTGTATATAACATTTGGGGACCGGACTGAATCAGGCAGCCCTACTTACCTGGAAGAAAACCTTTTTGAAATTAAATGGGGCTGATTTCTAAGTGGAACATGAAGTGGAGGATTCAACTCATACAAGGCCTTAAATCTCCACATTCCCAAGAATCTTGAGGTTCTCTTAGCGGTAGGTAAGGCTGGCCAAAGCCTAATAATAACATAATAATAACATTCGGTTTATATACCATCCTTAACACCCACTCAAAGTGGTTTACAAAGTGTGTTATTATTATCCTCACGACAATCACCTTATGAGGTGGGTGGGACTGAGAAAGCACCAAGAAACTGTGACTGACCAAAGGTTACTCAGCTGGTTTCAAGTGGAGGAGTGGAAAATCAAACCTGGCTCTCCAGATTAGAGTCCTGCCGCTCTTAACCCCTACACCAAACTGCCTCTCCTACAGAATTTCGTGTGGAAGGGGAAACATATGTCCCTTGCCAAAGGAAGAATTGTCCATCACACGTAAGGACTCACAATTACTTCCTTGGGCCAAGTTACAGAAACGTATTCTTCCCTTTCCACTTTTTAGTCCAATGGCCATGAAAAAGAGGTTGGGGCCTGCCCAATAAAGCCATAATTTGCTTCTCCTTTTCACACCATGCACATGGGGATCAAGCTGTAATTTCCTTTGGAATTAGATGGATGGCAAATTCTACACTATGAGGAAAGAACACGATCCATTACATGCACCAGGGCAAAGGCCCGGACCGAAAGAACCACATCTCCCTTGCCTTGAACAGAATAGTTCTGAAAAAGAGACGTGGCATGAATACAATATGCCTTCTTGTTTTAGGATTCAAAGTGATGTGCGTTGGTTCGCTTGGCACTGGCCGCTATTCACACAATGATATGCAGTGCAGTTTCCTGCATGTTTATTCAGAAGTAAGACTTGCTGTGTTCAGTGCGGCTTACTCCCAGGTGTGCATGCATAAGATTGCAACCTGACAGGTTCCCAAGGCGAATCCTTTGAAGTCAATGCAGGGTGAATTCATACATGATCAGTTTGGGTTCAGAGTCTGAACAGAGGCCAGGCTCTTCCTGTGATACTGCCTCCTAGCACTGAGGTTCACAGGTTTATTGTCGAAGGCAGTGTCACTGTGACACTGAGAGATCTCTGTTTTTTGGTGCTACACCTCTGAAGATGCCAGCCACAGCTGCTGGCGAAACGTCAGGAACTACAATGCCAAGACCACGGCAATACAGCCCGGAAAACCCACAACAACCATCGTTCACAGGTTTCCTTTTATTCACTGTGGCTAGGAACCATCGATGGAGTTCTCTGTACAGAGTATGCGAAACATGGACATGCACGCACTTCCGTGCCAATGGTCCTAGAAGTCTAATGCATGATACTAAAGAGATAGTTTATTGAAAAACAGCTGCCTATTTTCAATGCCAGGATATAACCTTACAGAGTAAAGAAAGCATATTGTTTTCTATCAGAAATCTTGGTTTGAAGGACATGCAAATGTATGCAAATGTAGCCATTTAATTGACTAAAGCCTAGGCAATTGCTCCAATGTGATCTCTTCTGTCAAGTGGCAAACCCTGTCCCATGATGCATAACAGTTAAACAAGATTAATACGGAAATCCTAAGCAGAGTGACTCCAGTCTAAGCCTATCAAAGTCAATGGGCTTCGACTGGAGTAACTCGGCTTAGGATTGCACTGTAAAAGCACCAGATTCTACAACTGTGATAGATGCTTCAGCTCAGTTCCATTCACAGATACCTTCCCCCCTACAGTCTACTCCTTCTCCCTCATGAATACAAATACGATAAGGCAAGGTTGTCTGAATATCATCTTCTCTGCTGGTTAGTGCAAACATTTTGAAATAAGGGTGATGACTCTGGGAAATTCTGTATTGAAACTCAGAATGGGGCTAAATAATGGTAATCGTGATCCTGATTGTGATCATGATTGTAATACATTTATATACCGCCCTTCAGGACAAGTTAACACCCACTCAGAGTGGTTTACAAAGTGTAAACCTGGCTCTTCGGATTAGAGTCCTGCCGCTCTTAACCACTGCACCAAACTCTCTCTCCAAATCCAAAACTGTTCTTTCAGCTATTTATTAAACAAGACTTTCTTTCCCTTTTCCGTGCCTCACGCAAATATCCAAGAGAACAGAAAGCAATACATCCTCGGCCGCTAAAGAAATTCATACACTTGTACATACGGGCAACAGAATCCTTATACTGCAGAAGGAGCAACCTGTTCTCTGTTGACCGAAGCAAGATAGTTGTTGCTTAGCGACGTGTCCTCTGCTGTCCTCCTGGCACCTCCTTATCCCTTTCAGAAAGAAGTCTCACATGACTGCCTGCCACAGAAGGGGCTGGACAACATGGCTGCCTTCTGTTTGACGGTCATGTCGTGGGCTCTTGAGAAATGTAAAGACAAAGGTACACGCCAACTGCATCCTCCTCCATTCTGAAGGAAAACAGTTCTCTCCATGACCTGCAGATTTTGGAGACTTCCCATTCCAGTCCTGCTGGTCAAGGAGCCTTCCGAATGCGTTTTGGCTTTCTGAGGCTTATTTCTTCAGGATACCGATTTGACTGGACTTTAGCCAGTAGGGTTTTCTTAGGGCTGGTGTGGATATTACACTCACCCCAGAGGTTGCGCTGAAAACAGCCTTTCTATGGTGAGTGAATCTGGTCATAAAGAAGACCAAAATATTAAAAACTTTCTAAACTAGGATAGTAAGGCGAGTCTAATTTGGGGGCGGGGAGGAGAGTCTAATTCAATCTGATGTTAGTGGATATGTGGATAGGGACTTTAATCCATTCATGCATCGTATTCCTCTTTTTCTTTGGTTCTTTGGTATCTTTTGGACTTGTTTCAACCGCCAACTCTTTATTTAGGATTACAGGTCGTTGACAGGTAAAGGTTTTGTTTCAGTGGATATTTTCTTGTTATGCTATCTCCTTATCCAAGTAGCAGTGGGTGTTCATCACACAAGACGTTTTGGATCATGCAATCTTGCTGGCATGGAATCGCCTTCTTTCAGAAACAGTACCATATCCGCTAGCAACGGGGCAGACAGCTTGCAGAATTGCAGGATTCAGATTTAATAACCACTTCTACTGACATTGCTGGCTGCCATCTTTGAATCTTCATGGCAACCAGATGAGCGATGGGATCAAGGGCATATCTCTCAGGAAGCTTTAAGGTGTTACCTATGTGGTGAGATGTCTTTACCATTGTGATGGCTTAATCGCTAGTCATTGGATCCTGGTCCCAGGATGGGAACCCTGAGCCAACATCAAGGACTGCATTGATGCACATGTACTAAGGACTAGTTGCAACAAGGTAAAATGAAAACCAAATCTTCAAAGACACCATTTCTTAAGGCATAAAGGGTCCTGGTTAGAGATGGGCATGAACTGGGAAAATTGTGGTTTGTTGTGGTTCGTGGTTCATCATGTTTCATGAACCATGAACCACAAGCCAGCCTAAAATTGCCCGGTTTGTGAACTGGTTCATTTGATTTGTGAATATGTCACTTCCGGGGCAGCAGAAGGTCTGCAGAAAGCCCATCTCCCCCGTTGCCTAGGAAACTGATTGATCGGTGGCAAGCTATCTGCAGTGACTAACTGAAAAACAAACCAAACAAACCAGCCTAAAAAGCATAGCGGTTTGTAATAAATGCCCTCTGACGAACTGTCAGTTCACGAACCAAAAACTGACCCGGTTTGTGACGAACTTTGGTTCGCATTTCAGTTTGTGCTCATCTCTAATCCTGGTCACTTCTTATATGTTACATTTCACACTGGTTCCATTCTTGGCCTTGTTCCTCAAAGCAGAGACACAAGACCTCTCACCCATCACTGGTAGAGGATGACCTCTTCTGATCCTAGATGTCACAGCCTCAAGCCAAAGGTGCTTCACTGGCCTCCAAGCCTCTCCAAACACCTTTTCGTCGGGTCACATCTGGAAAAGAAAGGGAAGACTACTGGACAGAGTACATACCTGGCAGCCAGCGAATGTTTAGCAAGGGTAGATGGGATGATATAATAAAGTGGCTTCATGGGGCGCATCTCTTGCTGGGTTGCACCACCTTAGATGTCAGACAGAGGATTAAATATTTGAAAGCTCCACCATATTCTTTTAAAAATCCTACATATACAAACAAAACTAGCATGTCAAGGAGACGAACTCTAGGCTAGCCTCCTTCCTGGCTTGCTAGCTTTGGAATTTTTTTTAAGTGGTGGACTATTGAATCATTTTATTCCCCCACCTGCAGTCTGAAGTGATACAGCCCTCCACAGATAACATTGTTTGATGCTGCTGATCTTGTGCTCTTATTTTAATGATTTGGAAAAAATATTATGTTTGCACCATGTTGCCTTTGCTATTTTAAGAGTCTAATTATATTTACAGTTTTATCATTACTGTTATTATATATATAAGTTTAGATTGGAGTTGTTGCCGCTGTATGCTTCAATTCCTATTGAGTGATTCTTTGGTGGACATTGACTCTGTGTGGGAGGAGATTGTAAGCCCTGCAAGCAGATTGGAGCTAGGAGTGTTTGCTAGAGAGTTCCTCCTCCATCCCTCCCAGTTCCTTTTCACTGTATTAGAGAACTGCCACTGCTGTCTGCTGCAGAGAGCACCAGGATAAATGGGCCACTAGTTAATTCCTTGAAATATCACTGTGGAGGGAACTCGCAAAGTGGTTTAATTGGGTTCTTTGTTCTAGAGTCCCCTAACCATCTCTGAACACACAACATTGTCTTTCCATATACTTTGTACTTCCCTGGATTTTGGTAAGCTTTCTAATGTATGTCTGGTAATAGCAGATAACGAAACTTTTGTTTGCCAATCAGATGGCTTGACAAAAACGAGGACGACGGCCTGATTATTCGGGAGTTAGTGCCGGAGGGGAGATCGTATATTCTGGAAAGTGAGTTTGTTTGGTTTTCATGAAATCTCTTGAGCTACACTGTTCCTTTTCAGTTCATGGGAAACCATTTTTTTAAATCTGCCCCTTTTGTTGATCCATGTCGGACCTCCTTCTGGCTCAAAATGGGAAGATGTTCTGCTTTTGAGCCTTTACCGTTTCACAGTTCTGCTCGTCTCTGATTAACTCCTTTGCTACTTTTGTTCCTTTTTAAATTCTCTTGCAGATACAGAAACTGGCGAGGCTATTCTCCCCACGCCATATAGTGCCTCCCCCAGTTGCTGCCCAAATTTCTGAATGCCCCCAAGATTTGTAGATTGCCTGTGTTAAGAATCACTGGTGCAGAATAAGGAAAGAGTTACACATTAACTGAAAGAGCAAGATTCGAGTCCAGTAGCACCTTAAAGACCAGCAAGATTTCAAGGAGATAAGCTTTTGTGTGTCAATAACAACAACAACAACAACAACAACAACATTTGATTTATATACTGCCCTTCAGGACAACTTAATGCCCACTCAGAGTGGTTTACAAAGTATGTCATTATTATCACCACAACAAAACACCCTGTGAGGTGGGTGGGGCTGAGAGAGCTCCAGAGAGCCAGCCCATGATGAGCCCAAGGTCACCCAGATGGCTTCAAGTGGAGGAGTGGGGAATCAAAGCCGGCTCTCCAGATTAGAGTCCCGCACTCTTAACCACTACACCAAACTGGCTGGTCTTTAAAGTATGCTGGCCCCAATCCGCTAAGGGCTTTAAAGGGCTTTAAATGAGCCCTCTGTGTGTTTCCAGTGAATACCCTACATAATATTCCATTCAATTGCAACCCTGCTTTTTGTGGTGTTCCTAGAGGAGTACGTGGACTCACTGCAGATGACTAATAGAATGCATGTACCATCAGGTACAATCCCATTTCCTTACATGTACTTACCATGTGTGTGAATCTGAATGTGTGACCAAGGCTCCTTTTATCAAAGTATGACTGAACTTGAACTATACATCATTTTCAGAGGCAGCTCTGTGTTTCTGATCACGTCGAGTCTGTATTCCAAGCCCAACATTTCCCAGTCAGAACAGGTGGAATATTTTTTGTCATTCTGTGACATTACAGCTGTTAAGACTTTCACTGGACTTACAGCAGAACAGCAGCAAAGTTGTAGACTCTATATCTATATCTATATCTATATCTATATCTATATCTATATCTATATCTATATCTATATCTATATCTATATCTATATCTATATCTATATCTATATCTATGAGGGGAACTACAAGTGACAAAAGGCACAGATTGGACACTTGTCAGCTTCCCTCAAGTTTTGATGGGAAATGTAGGCAGCTTGGCGGAATGTTGGACAAGTGACAGTTGAAAAGTCCATTGGACAGCAGTCGGAGAGCCAAGCTGCGAGACCAGGATGCCTACATTTCCCATCAAAACTTGAGAGAAGCTGACAAGTGTCCAATCTGTGCCTTTTGTCACTTGTGGTTCTGCTCTATATCTATATATCTATATCTATATCTATATCTATACACTATCATAAATATAATTTCATTTTTCACCATTTGTAATTCTAAGTGACAAGTAGTTATAGATTAAATCTCCTTTCCCACTTGCCTTAAACCAATCTTAAGAATCGCACGGGATTTCCTGTCTTCTCTGCTTCCCATTTGGCTCCCTCTCTACTTTGATCATCCACAAAGAGTGACCTGTCAGCAAAGAGTGACAGTGACCTGTCACGCCATTGTATGTACATGTTAATATCTTTGTAGATGTCAGTTATCACATCAGCATAAAGACTGGAGATGTCCCTGGGGCCAGCTCGGATTCAAAAGTGTTGATCAAGCTATACGGAGAAAAAGGAGACACCAAAAAAGAGTTTCTTTTGGTTTCCGATAACGACTTAGAAGATTACTTTGAACGTGGCCGGATTGATATCTTTACTCTGGATACAAGGGATATTGGAAAGGTATGAAAGGACTACAGATCTGGATTGAGGTGATTACAAAGGGTGATTTTGTTGCCTTTCTATGGGGAAGGTCCATTGAGATATTGTCAGATTGGCTTCAAAATGCCTTCCTTTCCCCGTAGCTTCCCAGATTTGAGAAAATGTTGATTCTATGAACCTCAGACTTGAGAAAATGCTGATTCTGTGAACCTGGGCAGATCATGAGAAGGGAGGGAAGGAAGGGTTATATCAGTACTTAGTTCTTGTGGCCCTTTCTTATATGCCCTGAATAACGCTGATCACCACTTTGGGGTCAGGAAGCAATTTTCCCCATGCCAGTTTGGCTAGAGACCTTGACTGTGTTTTGCCAGTTTGGTGTAGTGGTTAAGAGCACGGGACTCTAATCTGGAGAGCTGGGTTTGATTCCCCACTCCCCCACTTGAAGCCAGCTGTGTGACTTTGGGTCAGTCAGAGCTCTCTGGAGCTCTCTCAGCCCCACCCTCCTCACAGGGTGTTTGTTGTGGAGATAATAATGACACACTTTGTAAACCACTCTGAGTGGGCATTAAGTTATCCTGAAGGGTGGTATATAAATCGAATGTTGTTATTATTATTATTATCTTCTGGGCATGAAGCAGGGGTCACTGGGTGTGTGTGTGTGGGGGGGAGGTAGTTGTGAATTTCCTGCGTTGTTCAGGGGGTTGGACTAGAAGACCTTGGAGATTCCTTCTGACCCTATGATTCTATGATTCTAAATCAGAAGAAAGTGATATACAATCTAGGAGGAGAGTGCTTAAGGGACCCTTCACTTCTGTATGAACCTGTCCTCTGCTCAGCTGATTTTTCTACTGAGGCCCCATCTCCTGATGTGAGTTGGATGACCCCCAGAGATAAGCCCTTCTTTAGTGGCACCCCACTTCCATCCGTCTGCTGTCTAATTGGGGTATTTTAAAGAAACAGGCAAAACTTGGCTGTTTAGCCAGGCTTAAGACAATTGTCATCCTCTTCATCTCAAAACATGTTAACACTAAAATTAGTGGATGCATCTTAACCAAGCAACTTTACCATTTTAATTTTAATCCGGACTTTATATAACGCCTGCATAATGTCGAAATGTAATGCACAAAGTTCCTTACTAGGGAAAGGAGATAGAAGGCATTTGGGAAAGAGGGATATTAACTTGAATGTTAAAATTACCAGGTTAGGGTGTTTCCAGACAAGAAGAAAATGAACCAGACTTGCTCCCTGTTATTCCACAGCGCCACCATGGTAGATGGTTAGAGCTGGTATTGCAGATATTCTCTCAGAAGAGATCAAGTGTTAAAAGCAGCCATTAGGGATCCATCTGCTTCTAGAAAGTTGTTGATTATGGGCTGGATTTTCATTGCTTAGTGGGACTACCCATCCCCACCTGCTTGCTATCAAAATCCTCCATGCCTAATTCAACACTGTCAGTTCTATACTTAACACACATAATGCTTTCCTCTGGTTTTCCAAGATCAAACGGCTCCTGATCGGGCATGACAACGTCGGGCTACAGGCTGGCTGGCATCTTGGCAGCGTTCAGGTTACCGTTCCTGTCCATGGCTTGCAGTACAACTTCCCTTGCAACCGGTGGCTTGACAAAAATGAAGCTGATGGGAAGGTGGAGATAGAAGTCTACCCGAGCGAGATTGTGCCTATTGAGAGATGTAAGGGATGTCTATTGCTTTCTTGGTGACTAGGTTAGAATTTGTAATGAGAGAAAAGAATAGAGGAATGGCTCGGTTAGTTTGGCTCAGCTAGAAGTAGAGAAAGATAACCCCAGAATGTAAAACAGTATAAAATGACTGCCATTTAACTGCCCTCTATTTGGCATTTATTGAGTGCCAATAAGTAGGTGAATAGGAGAGATGGCACATAGACCTTGTCACTTCTGCTTTCTTTACAGAGGAGGAAGAAGAGGACCAAATGAGCATGCACCAAAATCAGGGACCTCATGCATGCCACCCCTGTAAAGCATATAAGCAAGGAACCATATTATGTAGGGAAAGGATCCAATCAGATTAGGGCAGGAAGCCGTTGGCCAGAAAGAAAGTGTTCTTCAGAGGGTATCTGTTGGAATAGAAGTGATTCTGCATGCCTGGACAGTGGGAGGGTGCTATTTTCCCCTCTATATTAGAAGCAGACTATATTTGTGTGGTTCCTCTCTTTTCTGATCTGAAAGATTCTGACTCCTCATTCTGTGATCTCTGTTCTCTCTCTCCTGCTGGTCTTGAAAGAAGCAAGATGGCTCTCATCCTAATGACTCATTAGTGTGATCTTTGTTAAAAGTCACCTTGGGATGTACCTGGGCTCTAGGAGGAGGCTAGAGCTGGTTTGGCCAGTAGGCATGTGGGAAGTAGGAAGAAGGAAATCTGAGGTTCCATTTATACTTTACAAAGTTCTCATGTTTGTTGGGGGGACAGCATTACCCATGCAAGAGGAGTTTTGTGCCTCCCAGGCTCACACAGGCACTTTTCTGTTTGTGACCAAATCTGGCAGGGAAGCTTTGGCCTCCCCCCCCCCACAGTTGGAAACTGTCTCATGGAGCCTCTATTAATAAAGAGTCCAGTAGCACCTTTAAGATTAACCAACTTTATTGTGGCATAAGCTTTTGAGAACCACTGCTCTCTTCGTCAAATGCATGGAGGTTATGAAAAAACTGGCCAGAGATATATAAGTGGTGAGGGGAGGGGGGAGAGGATGCAGGGGGTGAGGGCCATGTAAATGCAAATCAGTTGCAAAAGTCATGAAAAAGGTGGAATGAGCAATCCAGGCTGGGTGAATCCTTGCTGAATCTGAATGGAATGCCTGAAGCTTCCTGTTGGATTTTGTTTTTGAAATGTTTCTCTTGAACTACGGTGACCTTTAAGTCCTTGATGGAGTGTCCTGGTAGACTGAAGCGTTCTCCTGCTGGTTTTTGAATATTGCCTTTATTGGCTCTGTGGTAAAAATCATGTTACTTATATGACTTCTCCCCGCTTGTTTTGGTTACAAACACAAAAAATACTGCGTGTGCCTGGAAGACACAAAACTCCCATCACATGCACGATTCAAAGTGCTTTTGTTGTTCCTCAGCAAGCACGAGGACCTTGTCATGTGTAGATGAACCCTATGACAATGTTTGTAGATGGCTGGATGTCAGGTCTATGAATGACAGGCTATGGCAGACTGATCCCTGTACCCTCACAGCAAGCACTCCATGGTCTTGGTTGAAAAGGCTTTATTCAAGGAATCAAGTCATGTTCATAGATATGTCCACAGGTTGATCAGAAGTTGACAGGAATAACAAGATCTGTAAAACTATGGTTCATATAGGTCCCAAGTTCTCATCCCCCCTCCCAACAGGAAAACATATCTTTTGGCACAAAGCAGTCCTGAGAACTCCCTAAATAGTTTACATGCTTTGTCTAAACAGGAGAGAGGCATTAGATTAAGAATGAAACGTGGTATTCTTCTTCCCCCTGAGAACTAGCAGGTTTGCAAGGTCAGGGATGCTGAGTTTCAAAGCACAAGAGATAAGACACTCTGGATACAGCAGTTCTGTGAATACAAGGCAAGTTATGGTATCAGCAATATGATATCAAGACACAGCACATAACAACGGTTCAGTACAGAACAATGGTTCATAGCAACACATCAGCAGAATTTAATGGCATGGAGGGGTGCAGATATGACACTGGATGAGTGGCCAAGAGGCTTCTGGGAGAAGCTGCTGCCCATTCAACCTGGATATTTGTAAATGAATTAGCACCAGAAGTCTTCAGTGCTGTCTCCCCTCCCTCTGAAGGATGTGCTGAACTTTCAATCCGTCAGGCTGATGGGAACGTGAAATAGACCAGTGTTTTATGCATCTCTCTGCCGCCCGAACCCAAACTCCTAATTTAATTTGGCATCCTTTCAAATGTCTCATTTTTGCACTCTGAGTAAATTAGGAAAATTGAATACATTATCTGAATGCACAGACAAATCTTAGTTATTGGCTGTGAGTGTGTGTTTTTTTTAAAATCTCAAAGCCATCAGACTTACACATTCTATAATATAAGAAGAGCCCAACTGGATCTATTGCAGTATTCTCTTTCCCAATATGGCTAATCAGATGCCTCTGAGAAGCCCGCAGTAGAGATGGGCATGAACTGGAAAAATGGCTTCACGTTTCATGAACCACAAACTACGAACCAGCATGAAATTGCCCGTTCACTAACTGGTTTGTTTGGTTTGTGAAAACATCACTTCCAGGGCAGCAGAAGGTCTGCAGAAAGCCCAGCCCCCTGTTGCCTAGGAAACTGATTGATTGGTGCCAGGCTGTCTGCTGTGACGAACCAAAAAACAAACCAAATGAACCAGTCTAAAAAATCTTAGCGGTTCGTTGCAATTAGTCAGAAATGCGCTCCAACGAACTGCCGGTTCATGAACCAAAAAATGGCCCTGTTCATGATGAACTTTGGTTCGTATTTCAGTGCGTGCCCATCTCTAGCTCACAGCTTTCCCCTGCTGTACAAACAAACGAATCAAGTGTGTGCTATATCTCCTATTTTGTTTCATTTGACATGCAGTTTTGTGAAGCATTCCATATTGCTAAACTATGCAAAACTAAATTATTCAGGATGGTTTTTTTATTTGGGTAATAGGGCTATGTTGTAAGAAATGACTCAGAGAGATGCCTTGGTAAAACGTCTAAGACTGTAGACTATTCTACTGGGTACTGTCTGTTAATGTAGATATTCTCCTACTGGGTAATTTATGCATCACTAAAGATGTCATGTTTAATTATGCTTTGTTTCAGTAATGTTTAATCTCTGTGTTCAGATTTATGCTTTTTCAAATTTCTACAACCCATACCCTATTGTATTTGTTCAATTAATGTCTTAGCTGTTGACTTTATTGACTCATACTTTATAATCCACTTTGGATCTAAGTGAGAAAAGTGGACTATAAATTAATTAAATAAATATTTCCGATTTTGCTAGTGGTGGAAAACACCAAGGAGTTACTGGAGCTCCCTCTCTAAAGTTCTGCAAAAGTTTTCCAGCCAACTTCTGGCTTCCGAGATTTCAGAACACTGCCATGAATATCTTCACAATCATAAGGACTGTAAACTTGGGCCGATTCCAGACGGCCCTCCACATCGCAAAACGTCGCGCATCGTCGCGCGTCGTCGCACAGAAAACGCGAAATATCGCGTTTTCTCGCGCGAGTTTTGCGCGACGTTGCGCAAAACTCGCGAGAGAAAACGCGATATTTCGCGTTTTCTGCGCGACAACGCGTGACGACGCGCGACGTTTCGCGATGTGGAGGGCCGTCTGGAATCGGCCTTGCTTTTTAAAACTGTGTGCTGAGATCCTCAGAAGGTAGAGATCTTCACCAACTACTATGTTTTATGCATTTCCCATGCTTAAGAAAATGCCTAGATAAGGCGGAAATAAAACAGTAGGGAATGCTTAATACTCCGTTTCAGTTTTTTAAAAAAATGCCAACTGTGACCTTTTGGATCTTTGGGTCTAGAATTCTAGAACATCGGAGAACAGTCTTAATTTCCACAATATCATCATTTTTTTTGTTGCTTCTTCTGCATTGAATGTAGTGATAAATTATGAGGTGGGTGTAGCTACCGGCGATGTGCGCAACGCTGGCACCAATGCCAACGTCTTCATGCAGATGTACGGGGAGCTTGGGAAGACAGAGGTGCTGATTCTGAAGAACAGATCGAACAACTATGAGAGAGGAGCAAAAGAAATTTTCAAGGTATGCTCTTCAGGAGACAAGCCTTTTCACTATAACTTTTGGGGTTAGCCCTGCCCCAGAGATCCTGTAAAATTAGATGGGACTTCAGACCCTGTTCTTCCGAGGCCCTTTCTTTACTAGAAATTCAGGTTGGTGTCAAAGCTGTTGAATTGTTATTGCTCCCCAACCAAAGTATTTTTATCTTTAAAGAGTCTTGCAGCACTTCGCTGTTTCGACTCCCACTACTGCCATGAGCTCAGCAGGTGGCCTTGGGAAAGGCACTCCTCTCAGCCTCAGCTCCCCAGCTACATGGAGGGGATAATAATAACATTAACTTGTTCACTGCTCTGCGTGGAGCACTAAACTGCCCAGCCCAGAAGCACACTATAAGCACACTATTATTATTATTGGTATCTGACAAAGTGAGCTGTGTGACTCACAGAAGCTCATACCGTACCACACATTTTGTTAGTCTTATAGGTGCTACTGGACTCTTGCTTTTTTCTACTGTTATTATTATTATTGTTGTTGTTAAGTGATTGGGCTATGAGTCAGCACTCTGCTGGTTCAAATCCCACTACTGTAATAAGCTCAGCAGGTGTCCTTGGGTGATCTGACGCCCAGCTCCCCAGCAGCATTTGTTGGGATTAACCAAGTGTTTTCATTTCAGTCCTGAAAGAGTTAAACTGTGTGTGCTACTTAGTTAGTAAACTTATTTGCATGTAACCATTTAGGCCTTGAGTAAGGATTCCTGCCAGAGAAAGGGGAGACTCTAAGCTTTAAAAAGGTAAAGGTAGTCCCCTGAGCAAGCACCGAGTCATTACTGACCCATGGGGGACGTCGCATCACGACGTTTTCTTGGCAGACTTTTTATGGCGTCACGACGTTTTCTTGGCAGACTTTTTATGGCATCACAACGTTTTCTTGGCAGACTTTTTATGGGGTGGTTTGCCATTGCCTTCCCCAGTCATCTACACTTTACCTCCAGGAAACTGGGTACTCATTTTACCAACCTCGGAAGGATGGAAGGCTGAGTCAACCTTGAGCCGGCTACCTGAACCCGGCTTCCGCTGGGATCGAACTCAGGTTATGAGCAGAGCTTGGGCTGCAGTACTGCAGCTTACCACTTTGCGCCACAGGGCTCCCTCCCCTCTAAGCTTAATGAAGTAGAATTAGGATTCTTTATTGGGCAGCCTGTTTATTAGGGGGCAAGTAAGTGAAGAGATATACTGAAGTTTTATTGCTCTTTGTTCTGAGTGCTGCCAGTCTGAAGTTTATCTTATACTTGTAAAGATGTAGTCAGTTAGCTATTTCTTATTTTCTAACAATGTAACCCTATTTTTATCCTTTATGTAGTAAAGTAATTTTACAGAGCTAAACTGGAGTGTGTCTGTTCTCATTAATTCCAATGCGCAGTTTCTGCTAAACTCTGCTAATTTAAGTATTATTTATCTCCCTACAGTATTGTGGAGATAATAATAACACTGACTTCGTTCACTGCTGTGAGTGGGCACTAATCAGTCCAGAATAATAGCATATAAGTAAGTTGTTATAAGGAAGATCAAGTATGCCTCAGCAGTTCTGTATGGAAGATACTGTAACTTGCCTTAAGATCATAAGAACATAAGAGAAGCCATGTTGGATCAGGCCAATGGCCCATCCAGTCCAACACTCTGTGTCACACAGTGGCCAAAAACCCAGGTGTCCTCGGGAGGTCTGCCAGTGGGGAAGGGACACTAGAAGCCCTCCCACGGATTGTCCACCTCCCGAACACCAAGAATACAGAGCATCACTGCCCTAGACAGAGAGTTTCATTTATACCTTGTGGCTAATAGCCACTGATGGACCTCTGCTCCATATGTTTATCCAATCTCCTCTTGAAGCTGTCTATGCTTGAAGCTACCACCACCTCCTGGGGCAGTGAATTCCATGAGTTAATCACCCTTTGGGTGAAGAAGTACTTCCTTTTATCTGTTCTAACTTGACTGCTCAGCAATTTCATTGAGTGCCACGATGAGTTATTGTATTGTGAGAAAGGGAGAAAAATACTTTTTTCTCTACCTTCTCTATCCCATGCATAATCTTGTAAAACTCTATCATGTCACCCCTCAGTCCTCGTTTCTCCAAGCTAAAGAGCCCCAAGCGCTTTAACCTTTCTTCATAGGGGAAGTGTTCCATCCCTTTAATCACCCTAGTTGCCCTTTTCTGCACTTTTTCCAGTGCTATAATATCTTTTTTGAGGTTTGGTGACCAGAACTGTACACAGTATTCCAAATGAGGCCATACCATTGGTTTATACAGGGGTATTATGATACTTGCTGATTTGTTTTCAATTCCCTTCCTAATAATCCCCAGCATAGCGTTGGCCTTTTTTATTGCCGTCGCACACTGTATCAACATTTTCAGTGAGTTATCTGCCACGACTCCAAGATCTCTCTCTTGGTCAGTCTCCGCCAGTTTGGACCCCATCATTGTGTATTTATATTTGGGATTCTTGTCCCCAATGTACATTACTTTGCACTTGACCACGTTGAACCTCATTTGCCACGTTGACGCCCACTCGCCCAGCCTCGACAGATCCCTTTGGAGTGCCTCACAATCCTCCCTGGTTCTCATCACCCTGAACAATTTAGTGTCATCCACAAATGTAGCCACAGCTTACTCCCAACTCCAAATCATTAATGAACAAGTTAAAAGCACTGGACCCAATACTGAACTACCCCACTGCTTGCCACCCTCCATTGTGAATATTGCCCATTTATACTCATTCTCTGTTTCCTATTTGTTAGTCAGTTTTTTATCCACAAGAGGCCTTGTCCTTTTACCCCATGACTATTGAGCTTACTTAGCAGCCTTTGATGAGGAACTTTATCAAAAGCTTTCTGGAAGTCCAGGTAGACAACATCTATTGGTTCCCCCTTGTCTACATGTTTGTTCACTCCCTCAAAGAACTCTAACTGGTTCGCCTTATTCCGATAGACTTTGCCACTTGGAAAAGGTTGATTCCCTGTCCCATAAGGTTTTGGAATGCCTTTATTATAATGTTTATCATGACTTATGGATTGCCCCTATTTTAACTAAACTACCTCCCACTGTATCGAAAAATAATATAGTCCCCTATCTGCTGGTGGATTGAGATCCTAGGATGACACTGGCTTTGGCCAAGTACTTCTCCACCATATTTTCCTTATCCGCTGCTCAAGATCACTGGATTAAAGAAGCTTGAAAGGAAAAGAAAGGGATGATCAAGGTGATTAATGTATGATACCAAAGGCAAGGAATGATGCCACGCTATCTCTCAGCTCTGGACATCCCATCTCAGCGCCGAATATTTACCTTAGCACGTTTAAACGCCTTTCCATCAATGGTGCTCTCTGGCAGGTTTAGGCAAGTACCCCTTCAAAACAGGATATGTCCTTGCGAATTAGGAGTCCTTGACTCATTGTCCCACATTATTCTAGAATGCCCTTTGTTACGCAAACAATTTTTAACTGAATACCTTCAGTATAATAATTCTATTAAAGGATGGATTTTAGTTTACCTTTTAGAAGATCGTAACCCTTGTGTTACTTTAAGTGTTGCAAAATTTCTAGCAGAAGTTTATAAAGTTAAATCCAAGCCTATAGCTGCACCTGATTGCTGAATGTTTATTAATGTTATTATTAACTGTTACTAATTGCTTGTCTATGCTTATGCTTCTGCCTATCCCTGTCTCTGATTGTCCCTATCTCTAATTGTAGACTAGTATTATTTCTAATGCCAATAAAGGTAATTGATTTGTGATTAATGTATGTAGGGTGCTTTGGAAACTCTCAAGCATAAGCGATAAATCTGGGTAACTATAATAATTATTATATTGAAGATAGAGGCAGCAGACGTTGGCAAAATCTACAAGATCAGGATTGGCCATGATGGGAGTGGCATCGGGGATGGATGGTACTTGGAAACGGTCTCCATTAAGAAGTTTGCCACCAAGCCTGAAAAGAAGAAAAAGAAGAAGAAAAGGAAGTCTGGTGAGGAAGAGGAAGAGGAGCTGCCCACGATGGAAGGCACCATTGAGGACTATCAATTTGCAGCCCACCGTTGGCTGGCCAGCGATGAAGAGGACAAGGAAATAGTGGTGGAACTGATGCCGGAGGAGGGTTCAGAATTGAAGGGTAACATGAGTTCACCTGAGCTTGTTTGTATCGAAATGCCTTTGGTTGTGACTGGCTTTAAGGAGATATGGCTGCTGTGTCAGAAGCCTACCCAAGAGGTGGAAGTCCGTGCAAAGCTTAACTAGCGTCTCCCGGTCTTCTGACGCTCAAGGCACTTTTTTTTGTTTTCTGAATTAATATTGAAGGCTCACCCCAATTGGCAAAAAAAGTTACTTTTAGGCAGGGGTCCCCAATCTGGTTGAAACTGTGGGTGCTTTTGCAATTTGGAGGAGAGCTTGCTGACACAATAAAATGGCTGTCCTAGGGGAGTGAGAACAAGCAGAGTTCTCTTGGTTGTCTTTCGCACATGACTGAAAGAGAACCAGTGCATTAGCCCAGGGCTGGCAGTTGTCTGAGGCTGAGGTGGGGTGCAGATATCTGTCCAGGTCTCAGAGCCAAGCTACAAGTAACACCTGACACAGGTTGGACACTTGTCAGCTTCCCTCAAGTTTTGATGGGAAATGTAGGCATCCTGGTCTTGCAGCTGTAATGGAGAGCCAAGCTGTAAAACCAGGACGCCTACATTTCCCATCAAAACTTGAGGGAAGCTGACAAGTGTCCAACCTGTGTCAGGCGTCACTTGTAGCTTGGCTCTCAGAACTGCAGGACTGAACAGTTTTCCTAGTCAAGCAGCTTACGGCTCATGCCGCATGTTATCTGGATTTCTGCAATTACCTCCACTTCAGTTTTGTCTTTTTAAACTCCAAGGCAGCAAGAAGCAGGCTTTGTTTGAATTCAACAAGAACAGTGCAGTGATATCTTTTGAGTTGGAAGTCTCTTTCTCTAAGCCGTTTCCTTTATCCCAGAGGAGGGAAAACGTTTGGTTTCCTATACCTTTGCTCCCCCTTTTTCGCAGAAGATAAATTTGCTTGTGAAGGGCCCTTTTGACCTGGAAATGAACTGGAGAGGACAGACTTCAGTTATTTCTCTACACCCACCTTCCCTCTGCTCCGATGGTCAAACCTAGATGTTACAGCATCCTTGGATCCAACCTGTGGAAGCGGATGCCATCTTAGAGAAGAATCCCCCCCGATTAAAAATGCTGTGAGGCTGCAGTAAGATGGGACTGGGTGATCTTGTTCCCTCTGTCTTTTCAAGTGCCAAAACAACACCCATCCCCCAGCTGTTTCAGCACTTGAAAAGGCTTGGAGGCCTTTTATAGTGTATATGGGTACAAGGAATCACCTGTCTTCAGAGAAGACCTACCCACTTGCCTTTGCGTGACTCACTGGTCACTTCGACTCATCCTTAATGAGATGGCCTGCCAACAGAACTCTGGCTGGTTATCTCAGAGCCAGGCTACAAGTGATGAATTACACTTGCCTGGCAAGTGAACAGACTCGCGTGTATTCCTCCCTGTTCACTTGCCATTCACTTGCGCTCCACTTGATCAAGTGGAGAGCAAGTGAATGGCAAGTGAACAAGGAGGAATACACGGGAGTCTGTTCACTTGCCAGGCAAGTGTAATTCATCACTTGTAGCTTGGCTCTCACTCATTACACACGTCATCATTTCCCATGCACGAGCAGGTCATGACGATCCCACTTCTTAAGCCTTTTTTATGAAAACTTGTTTTAGTCCATTTTCATTTTTGATGCTGGTTTTTCTGTGCGATTATCTAGCGTATCAATGCATGTGGACACTTCTTTGCACTTTTGAAGTGCCCTCCCAGAAATCTCCAACCCCTCCTCTCGCTCTTACCCCTCCCACACATGTATCTGGCTTGCATGCCCGATCGTATAATTCTCCCCCCCCTTTTGAAACTTTTTAAAATGGTTCTTGTGCTATTTTGATATCTATGTATACAAAAGGATTGATGCTGTCGTGCTTGCTACATTGGATCACTCAGCAATCAGATTATCAGTCTAGGAACAATATTGGGAACGGAATGCCATTTCTGATTTTATTTCAAACTAGCAATAAGGCCTGTTGTCTGGGTAAACACAATGGGCCCTAGCAGCGCTTCCTTCCCAAGCCTCTCCCTGCGGCATCAGTCAAGGGGGGGAGATCAGGGAAGAGAGCAGGGGTTCCCTCCTCTGACCCCTTGGCCGCTGCTTGGCTTGTGGGAGGCCATCCCAAGGCCCTGTGGAGGTGGTAGGGAGCCCCACCCCCACTGCTGTGGGACATTGGGAGGGCCTTGTTGACACGCTGAGCCTTCTGACAGCGCGCTGAGCCCTTCCAGGCCTCTGGAGACCCCAAGGAGGCAGTGGGGAGTCAAACCATTTTGTCCCCCAGGGGAACAGGTTAGCCTGTTATATGGTAGGATATGGAATTGTGCGATCGCGCTACTCCAGTGTTCGCATATTTATTAAACACTTTGGCATTTAAAACTTTGAACGGAAAATCAACGGTAGAGAATGGAGTACTGCACATGCCCAGTTTCTACAGAAGCTGAAAGACAGGACAATAGTATGGCACAATCCCGCATGTGCTCAAAAAAGAAAAGTTGGGCGGGAATGCACCAACGTCATTGTGACGAGGTACAGATAAAGAACGCGTTTTCTGTTTGGGGATCTTTTTTCCCCAGCAACTAATACCCACAAAACATGCCAGAGGATGATGCATGTGGAAGGTGCATTCTTGAAGCAGATCAGAAAGATGCGGCTTTGAGACAGGGAAAACCCGAAAAAATTGGAGCGTGTGGAAGTGGCCACTGTTTTGGGGTGTCTTTTGGGAGGGAGCAGAGGACAAGATTATTTGGTCCTGCTGCACTGCAGGCGTGTTCAGGATTGGGCCCTCATGGCATTTTTGAACGGCTGAATTCATCTCTAAAATGGAGTCGGTGTCCACAGGTCAGACCCATGGCTGCTGTAACATCGAGTTGAGCCCAGAGGTAGCCTGACCCTGTGCTGCTTGTGACTACAGAATCTTTCTTCCTTTTTTTTCAAATTTCTTTTTTATTAAAACAGAAAAAGGGATACAGAAAAAAAGGGACAAGAGAAAGGGACAAGAAAAAAGAATACAACGCTGTGTGCTACAAGGATTATCAAAATACAAAGTGCAAAAGTCTTACACCGTTTAAAAGTGTTTGAATAATATTTCTAGAAGAGTTAGCCATGTTAGTCTGTAGTTACAAAACAGTAAAGAATCCAGTAGCACCTTTAAGACTAACCAACTTTATTGTAGCTACTGGACTCTTTACTATTTTGCCGAATAATATTTGAAACTCTTTAAGTTTTATATTTTCTAATAAACAACACATACAGAATTCAAACCTATTTCTACTCCTTATCTTAGAAAAATCAAAAACTCATTTTTACCCTATCTTATCCATACTTTTTACTTATATATTTCTTAACAATATTTCAATACTAACTTCTAAACAATATTTTAATGTTATCTATCATACATTCTATTCTACCAGTTATCTTAATTCAACTAATTGTCTTACAGTCAAATTAAAAGGCATATCAATATACAATCATATTCAAATTTGTAGGACTGACACATCTTATTTCCAGGGCTTTTTTTCTGGGACAAGAGGTGGTGGTACTTAGTGGGTTGCCCTTAGAGAAAATGATCACATGGCTGGTGGCCCCGCCCCCTGATCTCCAGACAGAGGGGAGTTTAGATTGCTCTCTGCACTGCAGCGTGGAGGGCAATCTCAACTCCCCTCTGTCTGGAGATCAGGGGGCGGGGCTACCCGCCATGTGACCATTTCCAAGAGGTGCTGGAACTCCGTTCCACTGCGCTCCAGCTGAAAAAAAGCCCTGCTTATTTCTGTCTCTCTTTCCAAATGTTATCTGTTGTAAGCAAAGTAATTTCCCCACCTCTTCAAATTCTTTAATCAGCCTTCCGTTTTATAACTCCTCAATTTTGCCATTACTGCATATTCTGACATTTTATCTTTCCAAATTTCCCTGGTTGGACATTCTTCTTCTTTCTATCTGCTTGACATTACTACTCTTGCTATTACGACTCTTGTTAACATGTAGTCTGACCCTAAGACTGAACTAAGACTGATCACCCATGAAAAGAATACATTTCTGAGTATCTGAATATGGTTCTGTGGCTTAATCTCCCCAGCAAAGTCTTATGAGGTCCATGTCATCACTGGGTCAGTGACGGGTGCTGGGACAGATGCAAATGTCTATGTGGCCATCTATGGAGAAAGGGGTGACTCCGGCGAGCGTCATCTGAAGCGTTCAGACCACATGAACAAGTTTGAGAAGGAACAGGTAAGAACATCAGTTTTGTAGGATACAAACCCAAAAGACAACACCTTGAAGAGAGCAAAGCGAGATACGTGTTTCTCTTCCCTTCTCAATTTGCAAAGCACAGTACAATGAATATATCCAGATTTGTACATGTTACAAATGCGGGAAGAAGGCCATAACTCTGTGGCAGAGTGCATGCTTTACATGAAGAAAGGCTTGGATTCAATCTCAAACATCTCCAGTTGAAGCTGAGCCAAAGGGGTAAACTCAAATAATCAAAAATATCAACAAAGAAGGTATGTACGGGTGTACAGTCAAGTTGCAACCAACTTATGACAACCTCAGCAAAGAGTTTTCAGGCAAGGGAGAAGCAGAGGTGGTTTGCCATTGCATGCCTACGCAACCCTTGTCTTCTTTAGAAGTCTCCCACCCAATTATTAACCAAGGCTGACTCTGCATAACTTCCAAGATCTGATAAGCTCCGGCTCATGATGACCTCAGCCAGGGGCTTTCAAGGCAAGTGTGAAGCAGACGGAGTTTGCTGTTGCCTTCCTTTGCAGAGTCTGCTTTGGTGGTCTCTAGAGATAGGCACGAACCGGGAAAATGGTCTTTTGTTATGGTTCGTGGTTCATCGTGAACCATGAATCGGCATGAAATTGCCTGGTTCGCAAAATGGTTCATTTGGTTTGTGAATACATCATTTCCAGGTCAGCAGAAGGTCTGCAGAATGCCCATCCCCACCATTGCCTAGGAAACTGATTGATCAGAGCCAGGCTGTCTGCAGTGACAAACTGAAAAATGAACCAAACGAACCAACCTAAAAATCGTCGCGGTTTGTTGTGGTTTGTCAGAAATGCCCTCCGATGAACTGCCGGTTCACCAACTAAAAAATGACCCAGTTCGTGATGAACGCTGGTTTGTATTTTGGTTTGTGCCCACCCCTAGTGGTCTCCCATCCAAGTATTCTTCCTGCTTAGTTTCCGAGATCTGATGAAATCAGGCTATACCATGCCACCTCCCCTCCATAGTACCATGGGTACTGAAGTTATTTTTAGTACTATGGTCTGGCATGTTCTGAGCTGGAGTGTTCCTCATCAGGGGTATGCCTTCAAGAACAAAAATTATACCAGTAATTAAATACTGAATATATATTTGCAGAATAATTGTAAAAAAAATTACAAACAAATTACACATCTTGAGTTCCAGCCACAGAACTCCAGCATGTAGTTTGATGCTAGGCAGAGATCTACAACAATACTACTGTTTAAGTATATGTGTGATGTTGATGAAAAAAGCTGAAACCATAGCATTCTGCAAAACAAAATAGCAAAAGAAAAAAAATCATTGCGAATTCATTGCTCTTTTGTATAATTTGTGCAAGGTTGGATGGAAGCAAATATTTGCAAAGATCCATCTTTAATCGACATTTTCAGTTTTAGCATTCAAAGTTCAATTGTGAAATTTTGAATGAATACCAAATGTGAAATTTTTCTCTTCACAATTTGAAGTCTAAATATTTACAGTTTCAAGTCATTAGAAATAACATCACTTGATTTGGCGGTGATGGAGAGCGCCGTCAACTCATAGCTTACTTATGGTAACCCCTGGCAGGTAACCATATGGTAACCACTCCTCCACTTGAAGCCAGCTGCGTGACCTTGGGCTAGTCATGGCGCTCTCTGGAGCTCTCTCAGCCCCACCCACCTCACAAGGTGTTTTGTTGTGGGGATAATAATGGCATACTTTGTGAACCGCTCTGAGTGGGCGTTAAGTTGTCCTGAAGGGTGGTATATAAATCGAATGTTATTATTATTATGTTATAATTTTTATTGCAAGAGGCTAATAGAGGTGGTTTGCCATTGCCTGCCTCTGCAACCCTGGTCTTCATTGAAGGTCTCCCATCCAATCTCTAACCAAGGCTGACCCTGCTTAGCATTCTGAGATCTGACAAGATCAGGCTCACCTGGGCTATCCAGGTCAGGACAACACAATTTGATTTGGTTGACATCAAATATGAACACTCATAAGCTGCATATTTGTAGAACAGAATAATATTGTATGTCCATCATTAAATACTATCTGGTATCAATTACTGAAATTAAAAACATAGTGACTATTCATAAAATATTTGAATTTTCAGAAATTATTGAATGAATTCGTGACATCAGCCTTTGCAGAAGTGAAGTATTTGGAGGAGGAAAACTGGGCCGATTCCAGACGGCCCTCCCCATCCCGAAACGTCGCGCGTTGTCGCGCGGAAAATGGGAAATATCGCATTTTCTCGCGCGAGTTTTGCACGACGTCGCGCAAAACTCGTGCGTGAAAACGCAATATTTCGCATTTTCCGCGCGACGACGCGCGACATTTCGGGATGGGGAGGGCTGTCTGGAATCGGCCCTGGTTCATCTCTAAAGCAGAGCTGACATATAATAAAAGAGTTAAAAAACAGGGAAATAACAGAGTTCAAAGCACAGAATCTTTTAGAAGCCTACTGGACTATAATTCATTTTTGCTGTTTTGCAGGAGGATATATTCACCGTCAAAGCTGTTGACCTGGGAGACCTAAAGAAGTTACGTATCCGACATGACAACTCTGGAAGCAATCCAGCTTGGTTCCTGGAGAGGGTAGAGATTATTGACAGCAACGAGGAAACCACGTGAGACAATAGATTGCCGCTGTCAGCAAATGCAATGTTTAAGGTTCCAAATAAATTAAGTTGCGGCCCCTGGGAAAGGCAATACGAGGGAATTAATTTGCTATTTCGGCTTTTGACCCAACACACCGATGTGTAGCACTACACAAGCATGGCACCATAGTCTTGAAGTATAGAGGCCCTGCTGACCTCTTCTCTTGAAGTTTTTCAGCAGGAGGTTGAACTGACCTCATTTAGGGTGCTGTCATTTTGGGATCAGCAACTGGAGACTACTGCAAAATCTGTCCCCTGAGAGGTCATATAGCTGACATGACATATATAGAAGTAGTCTATCTTGGTTCCTGGAGAGAATTTACTTCCCCTGCCCTCGACCATTGCCAACACAAAGGTCATGAAAAGGTATGTTAGGTGAGATTGGAGATTTTAAAACTATGGTGTCTTCCACACAGGGTTGTAATTTTGTGGTTTCTGTATTACTAGTGTTGCTGCAGATTAAGTACAGCAGCAACAGGGCTTCCACATGGCAGTTTCTCCATTTCCCTGCCTCAGTCCCCCAGAAGCAGTCACTCTTCCTTTCTCTGGACCACTTGGGCTTTTACAGTCTCTAGCCCCTTCTTTTGCAAAGACATGCCTTTCCCCTTGTATTTCTGCAAGGAAAAGGGCTAGAGACTTACTTTTTTATAAATTAAAGCTGGGAATTCAGAGAACTTGCTGCACCTATGTTATAATTGCTGCACCTATGGTATATTGATATATTGATTTTCTAGTGCTGATTTTAAAGAAAATTAAAGACCCACCCTATGGTGGTATGGAAATGGCTGCTGCAGGGACAGTTTTAGGGAAAATGGCTGCCATGTGAGTTGGTACACCCCAATACACACACCCAAAAGCCATCCTGGCTTTACTACAATCTTTCCCAAAATTTCGGAGCAAAGCAGGTTTGAAAAAAGTCGAATAAAATATGGGGAAATCCCTGGAGGTGTATGAATGAACCATGATGCCATGGGGAAGCAGGAAAAAACTTGTTTCCAAAGAGCATTGAACTCAAGGCAGGTAACCCATGTGGAGGACACCTAGGCTAAATATTCTAAAATAGCTCTCTGGGAAAATTACTTGTTGACCAGTGTTTTGGATATAGGATCTTTATTGCATTTTATTTTAAGTCTTCTAAGATCGACAATGTGTCTTTCTAAAAGTATATCCAAGGCAATTGTTACTACTACTACTACTACTACTACTACTACTACTACTACTACTACTACTACTACTACTAATTTTATTTATTTATTTATTTATTTATTTATTTATTTCATATTTGTATTACACCCTCCCTGCAAGCGGACTCAGGGCG
Source organism: Eublepharis macularius (assembly GCF_028583425.1). Taxonomy (NCBI): domain Eukaryota; kingdom Metazoa; phylum Chordata; class Lepidosauria; order Squamata; family Eublepharidae; genus Eublepharis; species Eublepharis macularius. Next base: position 11,690,452 of record NC_072797.1, on the reverse strand, counting down.
GATAACAACCTTAAAATCATTTAAAAATGTTCCATATTAAAACATTACTACTAATACTAATACTAATACTAATACTAATACTAATACTAATACTAATACTAATACTAATACTAATACAGCAATAATGATTGTACACATATCCTCTGGATGCCTAAAATAACCCTGCTTTGGTCCGCCTGTCATTGAGTCCATCTTTTATGGTTTTGGGTCCAAGGAATGGGAAGAGAAGGCTGTGGAGCAAAGGACCCAAAATTAAAGATCGTCTCTGGTTTGCATTCTCTCCTCTTCTTCCTTTGGTGACTCTTTTACTGACACTCGGACTCTGTGGAGGCCCAAGAGTGGAACCCTCTTCATCTCATACTATAGAGGCCTCATCTTTTTCAAGATAGGTTTTTGCCAGATTTAACAACCAGATGGTAGGCATGGATACACGACTCATGAGCGTTATTCTTGCAGATATTATTTCCCATGTCAGAGGTGGTTGGCAGTGGAAGAGGATGATGGGCAGATTGCTCGAGAACTGGTGCCGGTGGCTGAAGCATTTGTGAAGAAGGATCCAGACAGTTCCAGTTCTGCTGCAACACTGGGCCTGGAGCAGAAAGGTTGGCCATCAGCCACTTTTATTTCTTCCATGTTAATACCAAAAATGAAGCTAGAGCAGTTGCTAAGATGGGAGAGATTACATTTTCCCAGAAAGGACCCACACAATTGGTTCTGCCCATGTGTTTACAGTAAGGTTACCAGGCAACCTGCAGGAGGGCTGTGGGTAGGGATATGGGGTGGGAGGTCACGTTGCCAGCTGCAGCATCACATCACTAGTGGTTGAAAAAGGGAAGTGGCTTAGATAACTCTAGGAATCACTGGAAACTCTATTGTAGAACTCTGTAGTTTTACCATAGAGTTTCTGGAAATTGCTAGAGCTACCCTGTGTCATTTCTGGTTTTTTACAGTGTCATGATGCCACTTGCAATTCCATGAGTTTTTAAAAATTTTCTTCCGCAGTGCTACAGGATAAGTGGGCAGGGGATTCTCTGCCCCCACTGGAAGAATGGGACCCATAGGATGGCTGTTGTGGGTTTTCCGGGCTGTATTGCCGTGGTCTTGGCATTGTAGTTCCTGACGTTTCACCAGCAGCTGTGGCTGGCATCTTCAGAGGTGTAGCACCAAAAGACAGAGATCTCTCAGTGTCACTGAGAGATACTGAGAGATCTCTGTCTTTTGGTGCTACACCTCTGAAGATGCCAGCCACAGCTGCTGGCGAAACGTCAGGAACTACAATGCCAAGACCACGGCAATACAGCCCGGAAAACCCACAACAGCCATCGTTCTCTGGCCGTGAAAGCCTTCGACAATACAATGGGACCCATAGTTTGTAGGCCTTCAGACATTATAGCATGGAAAAGTGGCACTCCCTGTATTAATGTAGCATTTAACCAAGTTTATTCCAGCATAAACTTTCATGAGTCAGTCCTCAATGAGCTTCGACTGGCAGGCTGGAACCTGGGACCTCTCTCATCATCCATTAAGCATGACAGCAACGTCCATGTCAGTCTCTCAGTTGGTAACAAAATGTCAGAGCTGTGGCTACATAATGTCTCTACTCCAGACTACCTTCTGCAATCAGACAACAGTCCATTATTTCCAAAAGGTTTTTACTGAAGAATTAGTTCATTATAGTCCACTGGCCTGAATACAATATTCAGGATGGTACATATGCATTGTTACCAATGACAGGCAAAGCATGAGGTACAAAGTAACAGATCCCAGCAGGCCCAACCTCCCCCCATAGTTCTCAAAACAATCCCTTTGAAGCTAGGAAAGCGAAAGTTCTTCAAGGCCGGTTCTTGGTGGAACAGCAGTAGCCAAAACAATCCTTCTCTGTGAGATAGCTGCTTGGGAACCTTGGCACCTGTGAAGAAAGCACTTAAACACTGAAAGGATTAAAGATGGAGTCGGTTAGGCAAGGATATACATGAGAGCATTCTGAACCTGACAATGCAGAGAAAATGAAGGATTCGCATCATGCCGTCTCCCCCTCATCCCCCCCCCCCTTTGGTTATTTTGGTTATAACTGTTTATGTAAAATTTCCATTATTCATCTGGAGAAGTAAGGTCTGACTCACAAAAGCTTATGCTGGAATAAAACTTGTTTAGTCTTAAAAGTGCCACCTGATTTCTGTTTTGCTTTACTACAGCAGACAAACACAATTGCCTTTTCGAAATTAATGCAATATTTAAAGCCTGCTCAAAGTGAATTGCATGCAAATAATAGGTTCTATCCAGAGTGAACAACAGAGGGTTCATTGAGAGACCCTGAAGTAAGGGGGAAATATGGACTGACACAGCTAGGTTTCCTGTTTACCTCCCTGAGGTGGGGAATTACCCACCTCCAGCCCCAATTTCTTACCCCCCAAGTAATTGAGAAATAGGAGGTAAAAATGGCCCCCTACATCCTGACATTCTAGGAATTTCCACTAGTCTGTGTGGTAAAGACCATAGAGATTAGGGGAGGCAGCCTACAGCGTTATGCAGAAGTGACATCACAGCCAGTTTGGTGTAGTGATTAGAATCATAGAATCATAGAGTTGGAAGGGGCCATACAGACCATCTAGTCCAACCCCTTGCCCAGTGCAGGATCAGCCTAAAGCATCTCTGACAAGTATTCATCCAGCCTCTTCTTGAAAACTGCCAGTGAGGGGGAGCTCACCACCTCCCCAGGCAGCTGATTCCACCTTTGAACTACTCTGACCATGAAAAAGTTTTCCCTAATATCCAGCCGGTACCTTTGGGCATTAAGAGCAGTAGGACTCTAATCTGGAGAACCAGGTTATCATCATCATCATCATCATCATCATCATCATCATCATCATCATCATCATCATCATCATCATCAAACTCTACTCTCCCCAGGCACCCCCCCTCAACTCTCTCAGCATTTGCTGAGGCAGTGTTGGGAACCCTTGTCACAAACAAAAGGTGGTGCTATGTATCTTCCCTATGAATGGTGAAGACTGGTGGAGTTTCTAAGATTTTCCAAAAAGGGTAACTCAGGCTTAACTCTTCACCCCCAAATTCTAGTGTTGCTTCCAAAACCAAGCATCTGGGTGGGCTTCCACATTCTGAATTTTTCATACGATTTCAATCGACCACTCCCCATTAGGCCTCTTTTCATTGTGCTTTTGGAAGAGCCTTTGGCAAAGAAGCTGCCCTGTTTATCCTCATCAAGTGTTATGGCAAACGCAGCTCGTAAGTAATGATTTCTGGAAACTGACAGTTCATCCAGCTCAGCCTTCTGTCCCCTCTGATGTGGTGGTTAATTGCTGAGCAACAGCGCATAACAAGGACAGTATCATCTCCTCTTATGAGAGGTCTGTAGCATTGAGGAGTCAGAAGCAGATAGAGGGTTGGACCTTTGATTCTCATAGAGTGGAAACGCATGAGATGAATTACGCATGAAGGGCACTTGATTGGTCCTGCAAGCGTCCCTGGGAGTGGTAGTCTAACCCTCCCCCTCTCAAAGCAACTGGAGGAAAACCGAGCAAAGTGGATTTTCTTGCAAAGAACAGCTGCTCAACTGGAGAGATTCTTGCTTTCAAAAATCCAATTGGCTGGTTTTCCTTCAGGAGCTCAGAGACAGGGCCCTGCCAGGAGAAGAAGAATCGGAAGAACTGGGTTTCTCTCTTGCTTGCAAAACACCTCAGCTTTTTTCCTGCCTCTTGTTATGTCATTCCTAACGTCCCCCCTGGAGGTGATGTCACACCATTGGCTGGACGGCAATCCTTTGTTGTTGTTGTTTATTTTTTTCCTGCCACCGCTCTAACAGGTGGGAAGATGGCAGCCCTGGCTCCAGCCTACATATTTACCTAGCTCTTTCAAAATGTAAATCACACTGGCAGCCGTTCTATGGCAGTGAATTCCATAGAAGAATTAGGCCTCACATCCTGTCCGGCATGCTGGAGTTTCTTCACCATCATGTAGTCCTGCATTCACAACCTGCACCCAAGCTTGCCCTTGTCCCCAGTTCTGAACATACCGGCTGCCTTCCTCAGCATCCGAAAGGTGCCCAGTGCACGCTCTTGTGCAGCCCCTTTGTCTTCACAAGATCCATCAAACTCCAAAGAACAGGCTGTCACTTCCAGCGCTCTGGGCATGCAGTTGCCAACATTCCTCAAGGACTCCCCCTCCCCATCTGCAGCATTGTTACAGTGGGCCAACCTTCCAAACTCCTCTCGCCTATGTCCATCCATCCACTCCGCTTTACACAGGTTTCTTTTCATTTGTGTTCAACTGATAAACTATCGTTTTCGTGGGGGTCTCCAGACGTTGTGATCTGAGAAACGAATAAATACTCACCCCCCCATCAATATATTCAGTTTGCCCTGGTCAAGAGCCAGTTTGGTGTAGTGGTTAAGAGTGGCAGGAATCAATAATATATGTGAGGTATTGGAAGAAGCTAGAGATACCATTGAAAGGAGAAGTGATAGAAAAAAATCTTAGAAACAGCAGAAATGGATGGCTTAACAGACCTGATAAAAGAACAAAGTAGGGGCGATCTGCAGAAAAGATGGACACCCTTTCATAGATGGGTTAAATCAAAATATGGAACAAGAAATTAAGTACAGGATATAAAGATAGGAGAGAATACTTACAGGAATTAAGCAGGGTAGCCTTACAGGAAAACTAGATTTTGGATAAGGAAAACAAGATATAAAGAGGAAGGAACTGTAGAGATGGAAAATGAGTATAATATATAGTTTGTTGTTATTATCAACTTTGATTTCTTATGAATTTGTCTTTGATATCCCCTGATGTGATGTCTATGTGTATATGTATGTGTTCTTTTTGAAACCAATAAAATAATAATAATAATAATGAAAAGAGTGGCAGGAATCTAATCCGGAGAATCGGGTTTGATTCCCGATTCCTCCGCTTGAAGCCAGCTGGGTGACCTTGGGTCAGTCACAGCTCTCTCTCAGAGCTCTCTCAGCCCCACCCACCTCACAGGGTGTCTGTTGTGGGGATAATAATAACACTGAATTGTTAATCGCTCTGAGTGTGGCACTAATTTGTCCAGCAGAGTGGTATATAAGCACAAGGATGTTGAGGTTATGATTAACGTGATTTTTCAGATTATAACCTTGTACTCATATCAGTTAATTTTCCAATAAACCATTTGCTTATTTGTTTGATCTTCTGACCTCTCTCCAGTATGTGTAACTGCTAGTTCAGTTGATTTATGATGAGACACACACCTGGCCCTTCTATGTTCACTCCCCTCTTTCCCTCTTACATTGAGATTTACAGTTGAAAATGTCATGGTGTAATTCACACCAAGCCTTGACTCCCCCCCTCCATTCTGACCCATAAAAATTTCCCTCTCTAGTTTCTCATCACACTTTTATGTGACAAATGGAGCTGTGATCCACAAAATCTCGTATTGAAATAAATGTTTTTAGTCTTTAAGTTGCCGTGAGATTTTGTGTGGTGTAGTGGTTTGAGTGTCAGACTAGGATCTGGGAGACCCAGGTTCGAATCCCCGTTCTGCTATGGAGGCTCACTGGGTGACCTTGGGCCAGTCACAGTAGGGTTTCCAATCTCTAGGTTGGGTCTGGAGATCTCCCGGAATCACAACTGATCTCCAGACCACAGAGATCAGTTCCCCTGGAGAAAATGGCTGCTTTGGAAGGTGGACTGTATGATAATATAGATTAATGCGGTTCCTCCCCAAACCCTGCCCTCTCCAGGCTCCACTCCCCAAATTTCCAGGAATTTCCCAACCTGGAGCTGGTAACCCTAAGTCACACACATTCAACCTAACCTACCTCATAAGTTTGTTGTGTAGATAAACTGTGGGTCATCATTGGAGAGAAGGACAAGGTTTAAATAAAGTAAATAATAAAATGTTTTGTTTTATTTTGATTCCCAAATCCCATTCTGTTCCATAAAATTGCCCCCCACACAGAAGAAGAAATACTACTCATACTAGCTCACAAGAATATAAAACTATAAGAAGAGCCTTGGTAGATCAGACTAGATGTCTGTCTAGTTCAGCATTCTGTCGCACACAATAGCCAACCTGTTAATCTAGAGGGCCAACAACAGGACCTTCGCTGTCTGTTGGAACAAGGGCCCAGCGAGATTTACTATTCTTCCTCTGGGTCTGCAGGACAGAGATGTTCAGCCAGGCATATGGCTGAGGCTGAGACAGGGGCGAGCTCCTCTGCTGGTCTCCTGTTGAGGGGGTTAGAAAAAACCCCTCACCCCCAGTTCCTCCACCAATATCAGAAGATGTTTGGGGCCAGGGTTGAGCAATACGGATGGCTGCCCAATTTTATTGTGCAAACTGTTTTTATGCTTTTAATGCTGATTTTATTGTAAACATAATTATCTGTGTTGTGATCCACCCTGAGCCTGTCCGCAGGGAGAGCGGATAATAAATCCAATAAATAATAAATAATAATCAAAATAATAGAGGCCGAGGCCTTCCCCTGATGATGCCCCTGGGATTCAGAGGTTGACTGCCTCCAGGGTTTTTTTTTTCAGCTGGAACGCAGTGGAATGGAGTTCCGGAACCTCTTGAAAATGGTCACCTGGCTGGTGGTCCCGCCCCCTGATCTCCAGACAGAGGGGAGTTTAGATTGCCCTCCGTGCCGCTGAGTGGCGTGGAGGGCAATCTAAACTCCCCTCTGTCTGGAGATCAGGGGGGCGGGGCCACCAGCCAGGTGACCATTTTCTTCAAGGGCAACCCACTGAGTTCCACCACCTCTTTTTCTAGAAAAAAAGCCCTGACTGTCTCTAAATATGGAAGTTCCATTTAGTTAGCAGGGCTAGTAGCCACTGACGGACCTTTCCTCCCAGTCACCTTTCTCAGCAGAGATTCTTCTTTTTGGCAGCTCAATCCACTACGTTCACCGTGACAGTGAAAACGGGGGACAAGAAGCACGCAGGGACGGATGCCAATGTCTTCATTGTGCTTTATGGAACCAAAGATGATACAGGTAAGAAACGACCCTTGATGGATGTGGGCTGTTCGAATGGTTGTTGTCTGCACCGGCTCAAGAGAGTTGGCACAGCACATCACTCTATTCCTTAGTAAATGCTTTCTCCTCCTCTTGGCAAAACATTTGTGTGTTAGTGTGGCTGAATCCCAATAGCCTTACTCATGTTAGGGAATACACACACTGTGGCTGATTCCGCACACATTGGATAATGCACTTTCAAAGCACTTTATCAATAGTTTGAGGTGGATTTTTTGTTCCGCACACGAAAAAATCCGTTCCAAATGATCTATAAATATGATTATAGATGCAGAGGAGTTAGCCGTGTTAGTCTGTGGTAGCAAAATCAAAAAGAGTCCAGTAGCACCTTTAAGACTAACCAATTTTATTGTAGCATAAGCTTTCGAGAATCAAGTTCTCTTCGTCAGATGCCTGATACAGAGACTGGTCAAATACAGAAGAGCAGGAGAGAGAAGAGGCAATTAGGGGGAGGAAGGGGGAGGGAGCAATCAAAACATTCCTTTGCTAGTATATGTAAACATCTCCTTTTAGTGTGGCTATCGAAGGCCCATACTGCATTGGAATTGGATGGTCTAGCTGTTTGGCTTCTACAAACTAACAGGGCAAACTCCTTTGAAGCCAACTGATACACACACTAAAAGGAGATGTTTACATATACTAGCAAAGGAATGTTTTGATTGCTCCCTCCCCCTTCCTCCCCCTAATTGCCTCTTCTCTCTCCTGCTCTTCTGTATTTGACCAGTCTCTGTATCAGGCATCTGACAAAGAGAACTTGATTCTCGAAAGCTTATGCTACAATAAAATTGGTTAGTCTTAAAGGTGCTACTGGACTCTTATAAATATGATTGGAAGTGTGCAGAATCAGCCTGTATCTTCAATCTGTTTGGCTGGATGTCCAAGATTGCTCTGGAGCCCTTTAAGATTCCTTTTGGCCCATACAGCAGTTGCTAAATTTGGACTGCTTCATGGTCTGATTTTCATTGGACATGCAGGAATCTCTTCTTACTGCTTTACGGCAAAAGTCCAAAATTTGGCATTCACACGCCTATCTCCTCTGGTTTGGGATTTCCCCTAGTGAATACCAAGAAACATATTTGGGTGATTGGCATTATTTATAAGTATATTTCTGAAGTTTGGGACATGCTTCAAATTTGGCTGGGATTGGCAACATTCACACCAAATTTTGGACAATCACTGTAAGATATATATGAGAATTTGGCATACTGCACTAGCTAAAGAGCTCTAAACTGGGATGTGTCCAGTTGAGGGATGAATTTGTATTTCTCACCCTTGCTGTTTCTACTTTCATATCCGTTGCTGGCTTTTGTTTTTCTTCCCGGTATGAATCAAATCTGGGATTCATTTTTGTGCCCCTTTTGGTTTCCTGGCTTTGAATTTTCCCCAAAGAAGGCACACATTTCCCAGTCTGATTTGAATGCTGACGAAAACAGCATCAAATGTTATATGTATATTGAACTAATAAATGATATAGTTTGTAAATGCATATTGTGTGCATTGTGTGTATCTGGACATGTAACTCTACAAAACTGAACAGCAAAAGTGAACAGCAGAGAACAAAAACTGTTGAAAAAATTACAATCAAATGTGATAAATTAAATTGGGAATGTTCACTCATCTCTGCTCCAATTTGCCTCAGCCACAGGCTCAGTAGAGGCCTTAGATGAGCTATTGTCAGGCTCTGCTAGTTAGATCCCCAGTTACTTCATTGCAGACACTTCAAGAGTCCAGTTAAAGTTTCTTTATTAGCGATCCATCAGTATCAGTGCACTCAGACAACAGCATTGGCAGAAGTGACATAAAGGGGAAAAGCAAAGTTATAGGGCAAGGTTCCCGCTCTGGGATAAGGACCGCTAGAATTTAGGTGCGCAGGGCCTAGAAGGTTGGATGGGGTAGGGGAGAGGAAGACAAGGATGAGCTCATTTCATGTCTCAGGGAGATATGGCTCCGATCGGCACTTCAAGGGCACTTTCCCAGGCCAGTCGAGAAAGTGAAAGCAGCCACCTGCAAGATAAGCAATTCACAGCTGCACAGTTAGACAGCTACACAGATATTCCTCTATACATTCTCAGAGGCCCAGAATATAACACAGAGTATAATAGACACACATGGCAGATAAGCAGGGCGCATCTGACAGCTATTCTTCATCAGCTCCAGTTCTCCTCATCTGTATTATGAAGGTAAAAATACTGACCTACATTCCGGGGCTGTTGTGAGTGTTACTTGAAAAAAAATGTGATGCCACAGCAAACACTGTGAATATATTAAATGTGATTATTGCAATACTTGTGGACGAGTATACAGTAACAAGGAATAAATGCAGCTCAAAAATTGACTGAGAAATAGCACTCACTTTCAAATATGATGATAACAACGACTGAAATTACAACAAAAGCAGCGATGACTAAGGAATAACAATGGCAAGAAGACAGGAATCCAGATGTATCCTTTCCCAGAGGACTTTTCTTCAGTATTCAAATAGAAGTAGACAAAATTGTTGTTCTGACCTCGTATGAAGATATTTATTACCATAAGTAACAAAAACATTAAAGCCAGTTTGGTGTAGTGGTTAAGAGCATGGGACTCTAATCTGGAGAACCGGGTTTGATTCCCCACACCTCCACTTGAAGCCAGCTGGGTGACCTTGGGTCAGTCACAGCTCTCTCAGAGCTCTCTCAGCCCCGCCCACCTCACAGGGTGTTTTGTTGTGGGGATAATAACAACATACTTTGTAAACGGCTCTGAGAGGGCGTTAAATTGTCCTGAAGGGCAGTATATAAATCAATCGTCGTTGTTCTTGTTATTTGTAAATTTTTAAAACCATAATAAAGAAAAACTCTACAAAAGAGTGTTTAAGCAAGCTGCATTTTGAATATTTTCTTATTTAGTAATGCTAGCCCTTTAATATTAATACAAAATTACATATTCCTTCTTTGCACCAGCCTGAAGCGAGCTACCCAAATTCACTAAACTGAAGTATATCCTTTTCAAGTGTTGCGATAATCACATTTAATATATTCACAGTATGCTGCGGCATCACATTTTTCCCCTTGTCAGTCAACACTGTGAGCATAGCTTTCGGCACCATTGAAATAAGATGCTGGTAAGGTAAAAAGACCCACTAGTGGGGGCACAGTGCAGTTTATTTTAACTGGGCTGGTAACCGTGCAAAAGCAGCTGTATGTGCTATAAAGCCATGCAGGTGTGTGCTTTTGGTTTGCCACCATCACATTTAATAAAGCCCAAGATAATAATGACTATAAAATGCTTTGAGCATTCTTCAGCGGATTGTCCCATTCCTTTCCTGAAATATTATCAGGGCTTTTTTTCAGCTGGAACGCAGTGGAACAGAGTTCCGGCACTGCTTGAAAATGGTCACATGGCCGGTGGCCCTGCCCCCTGATCTCCAGACAGAGGGGAGTTTAGATTGCCCTCCGTGGAAGGCAATCTGAACTCCCCTCTGTCTGGAGATCAGGGGGCGGGGCCACCGGCCATGTGACCAGTTTTGCCGAGGGCGATTTAAACTTTAAAAAACTCCCCCCTTGTTCCAGCTGACCCAAAGTGATGTCATTGTGCGGTCCTGAGTTCCACCACTGAGTTCCACCACCTCTTTTCCCAGAAAAAAAGCCCTGAATATTATGCATACGGTGCTTCATGCATCATTGTAGAAATCCTCCTTATAAATCCTGTTTCGAAAGAATGAAATACAACTGAAGAATGTGCCATTTGCCACACCTTTCAGATCTGCTCCCCCCCCATTCTGAAACAGATGTGGTCATTGGTAAAACACTGAAAAAAAAATTCTCAAAGTAAAGTGGCACAGAATGATTACATTAAGATTCTTTTGTGTGTTGTTTTACTGATGTATCCATGCACACCGCACACTTGATGCATATGTCATGCTTTTTTGCTGTGTTTTATCAATGTGCTGGTGTGCATCCGTAATGTCAAGGAGAAGGAAAGATGCATGAACTGTAAATAGTGGCATTCACACTTTGAACCAAGTCCAGGAATCAATAGAGAAAGAAAAAGTTCCACTTTAGAAACAACTCACCGTAATTCAGAACTCAAAAATCTGGGGAGAGATTCAGTTGAGGAGAATTTGGTGGGCATCCCTAATATATATCTACTCTATATTGGCATATTTGGGGTTAACATCCATGCAGGTGGGATGTTACTGGATCAAATCGTACCTCATGGGGTACACTTTCATTTGATCTGAGGGCAGCCAACTGGGCAGCTTTATAATGAAGAGGGAGACCTGGCACCGCTTTTGGTGGGTGTTCAAATGGTCAGTACCTCAGCAGAGGTGTAAGCGTGGCGAAGACCGGGCTCCACTGTCCTCTCCCGTAAATGAAAATCTGTGATCAAAACAAAACAGGAACCATCTACCTGAAGGCCTCCAAGATGAACAAGAACAAATTTGAACGAGGCAAAACCGACATATTCACGGTGGAATGCGTGGACCTTGGAGACCTGAAGAAAATAAAGATCGGCCATGACAACTCAGGTATGTCTACAGGCTACCAAGCCCCCAGTGGGGGCAGGGGAATCGCCTGTCCTGTGTTCTCGTTGCCTGCTGCCACTTCAAACAACAGCAAGGGAATTAAAAAACAACAACAAAAATGGCGGCACCAGCTTGATGATGTCACTTCCGGGGAAAACAGGGAAGTGACAGTGGGTAGCTCTAGGAATCGCCAGAAACTCATCATGCTAGCAGTGATGCCATGTTTCCACCAATTGCAAGGCAGCTACCCCTCCAATCATGTGCACTTATGTTTGTATATTGGCTACTCATGCAATAAATGCTAAAAGTCTAGAGCCACACTGCAGACATAAATTGTGAGGGAAGCCCACATTACTGCCCAAACGTGCCACTGGAACCGTCTTCCGTTCCAGTCTTCTGCTGCACGTGGTGGTTGCCATAAATTCAAGCGCTTGTGACAAGACTGCCTCATAAATGACTATGATTATACCCATAAGGATGCTGACCAGTTTCAAAAATACTCGTGTGTTCATGCACGGCGGGGGAATGGTAGCCAGGAAAAAGCATGCAATAAACCTTGGGTAGTCCATGGTGGTGGGTCGGGGAGGGCTTATGGATATAGAAATGAACAGGGCCATTCACAGAGGATGAGCAGCGCATTCATGAAAATCTAGGTTGCTAGTGGCCAACATTCCAGTTTGGTGTAGTGGTTAAGAGCGCGGGAATCTAATCTGGAGAGCTGGGTTTGATTCTCCACTCCTCCGCTTGAAGCCAGCTGGGTGGCCTTGGGCTAGTCACAGTTCTCTGGAGCTCTCTCAGCCCCACCCACCTCACAGGGTGTTTGTTGTGGGGATAATAATAATAATAATAACATACTTTGTAAACCGCTCTGAGTGGGCATTAAGTTGTCCTGAAGGGCGGTATATACATCGAATGTTATTATTAATGTTGTTATTATCCGGACCCAGGCTTCCGTGGCCAAGAGGTGCTCGGGCAAGTCCACTCTTCCTTCTCTGGTGATGCCACAGTTTGATGACCCAATGATAAAGCAAACAAACAACACAGGATATCTTACTATCCACAAGAAACAAACTCAGTTATAAGTGTATACTCAAGAAAGTCATCAAAGGAGAGTCATACAGTCTCAAATCAGAGTTGCTCCTTTATTATGAATGTTTGAGCACTTTAAAAGTGAAATTGTGCAATATGAATAGAACAGAGCAATATACTATTTGTTAACTGCATATATCAATTGTGAAATGTTATAGGAGCACTTGCACTTTATTGAGCACTTGCACTTTATTGCACTTTATTGAATTCACAGTCGGTTTCAAGAAGCAACCTAATCTTCTTTTTGTATATGCCACTTTTATGATGAATCATTAGCACAAGCCACTTTAAGAAGGGAGCTCCTGGTTGTTACGTAAGCTGCATATTGTTTGTCTACACAGAAACTTGTTTAAACTGACTCTTGATAACTTTTGAGTAAACTGAAATTTAAAAATGTATGACTCTCTTTGGATGACTCTTGAGTATACACTTATAACTGAGTTTGTTTCTTGTGGATAGCAAGATATCACGTGTGGTTTGTTTGCTTCATCACAGTTTGATGTCCAGCTACACTCATCCAACACAGTTTGCATGAAAAAGGTCTTCATTTCTGCTGCAGGTAAAGCTTCAGGTTGGTTTCTCGAGTGGGTAGAAGTGGACGGTCATTGCCTGGGACAGTGCCTGGTTTTCCCGTGTGGCCGTTGGCTGGATAAATCAGAAGATGATGGTTCTATTGAACGGGTCCTCTTTCCTGCAGAACTTCAGACAAGGATGTATGTCCCATGTGAGTAAGAAGGGCCAGCATGATGAGTGGTTAGAGTGTCTCACTACGATTTGGGCTTCTGAGTAACAAGAACTGCTATATCTTTAGCTCCAGTATACTCAGGGCTTTTTTTCAGCAGGAACGCGGTGGAATGGAGTTCCGGCACCTCTTGAAAATGGTCACATGGCCAGTGGCCCCGCCCCCTGATCTCCAGACAGAGGGGAGTTTAGATTGCCCTCTGCACAGCGGCGCGGAGGGCAATCTAAACTCCCCTCTGTCTGGAGATCAGGGGGCGGGGCCACCGGCCACGTGACCATTTTCGCCAAGGATGATTTAAACTTTAAAAAACTCCTCCCTTGTTCCAGCTGACCCAAAGTGACATCATTGTGCGGTCCTGAGTTCCACCACTGAGTTCCACCAGCTCTTTTCCCAGAAAAAAAGCCCTGAGTGTACTCATACTGAGAGCTAAGTTACAAGAGATGAATTACACAGGTTGAACACTTGTCAGCTTACCTCAAGTTTTGATGGGAAATGTAGGCATCCTAGTTTTACAGCTTGGCTCTCCATTACAGCTGCAAGACTTGAGGGAAGCTGACAAGTGTCCAACCTGTGTCAGGCATCACTTGTAGTTTGGCTCTGAGAGCTAAGCTACAAGAGATGAATTACACAAGGAGGAGGACGTGAAGAGAGTCACAATGTTAGCCAGGAAGCTGAGTTTTAAAACAGATTGGAAGGTTTTGTCAATTTCCCCTCTCTACAGAGCCAGCAAAGATGGCTGCTCAGTGGGTTTGTTTATTTCCTCTTGCCCCTTAGAAGGGGAGGTGAAACTGACAGAGCCTTCCAGAAGCAAAGAGGAAATTAACAAACCTTCTGAGCAGCCATTTCCCTGGCTCTGTAGAGAGGGGAAATTAACAAAGCCTTCCAATCTCAGCTTCCCGGCTAACACTGCAACCCCCTTCACTTGCTCCTCCTCGTGTAATTCATCTCTTGTAGCTTGGCTCTGAGTTCAAATGTTTAATGGAGTTTTAACTCCACCTTCAAAGCTGACAAGCTTAACTGAGATGGGCTAGGGAAGGAGAGGACCCTCTCGCCCTAGCCGGCTTCTACACGGTTGCTCTGCTTAAATGAATACTTTCTGCTTCTAACAATAATCCAATTTTCCAGCCATTACTCTCACAGTACAGATATAGTTAGTTGGCTGGAGGAAAAGAACACATGGCAGGGATGTTTGGCTGTTGCCAAGAAGGAAGGGCCTCGTATGTCACTGCACATCCTAGTTAAATTTGCACCTCAGGGCATGTGGTTGTAAAATCTGCTGCATGAATGTGACTATAGACTGTCAGCAAGACTCGGTTTGGACATTTTTTCGCACCCTGGCCGAAATCTTAAAATCGTGTCCTCTTGCTGTCACCCTACACAAACACACACACACCACTGCCATTTAGTGTGCTACATCTTACAATGTCTGCCTGGCTCGGGAGCTTGCTGAGTTCTGCTGAGACTCTCTTTTATTGCTGAGTCAAACAAAATACTGTGACTCAGCACTATTGTGAGCAAAATGCAGGTGCTCCCTGAGTGGAATGAGACAAAGGCGGTCTGCATCACAGGTAAAACAAATCTCCAAGTAGCTCAGGGCAGGAAGTAACCCTGATTCAGAAGTGTTGCTGTTACCAGGAAATATCACTGGTCTTGCTGTAACCTCTTGATCATAGGAGGCTTCCTGGCTGTCCAGGCTGGTGGAGAAAACATGGGCCGTTTCCATATGCCCTTATAGGGAAGACTCACTCATGGAATGCTGGTGGCTTTCCCCCACAATTCCAGAAGTCTCCGTTTGCAAAACGGTTGCAGGCTGCTTGGTTTCTGTTTTTTTCAGAGCCTTTTCTGGGACCGAATTTTCCCTGGTCTTTTCTTTTTCTGTGGGCTGACAGATCGCTTCCTCTGAATTCTTGGGCATGTAATGGTTAAAGTGCTCTGAGGAATCGTCTGATCACAGCCCAGTTTCTCTCCTGAAGATCTCAGCATGCAATTGTGCATATGCAGAGCAAAAAAAAAAATTGAAAGGGAGGCGGGCAGTGATGATGAAAGTGCCCGACCTCCCCTCCAAAAAGCACTGTCCTGCAACCTCAAAGCGCAAGATAAACACTTTTGGGGAGTGAGTGTGGAGGCTGAGTTTTTGGAGTAACTCACCAAAACATACACAAAAAGCTGGCAAAGGGTGAGAACGACTGGCTGTGTGGAAAGAAAAGTATTACTACACTAATGATGCAATCCCACTTCTGGCACAAGTCCGAAAGTGATGTCACTGCGTTGACAAGACACTCTTGGATTCACCTAGAACTTTATGATAAAACACCAGTATTTGGAGGGATCCTAGAGTGTTGTGGTAGCACTGCCCCCAAATCTCCAGGAATTTCTCAAACCAGAGTTGACAACCCTAGTTGTTGCTTTGTTAGCCTCCTTGAAGCTAAGGTGAGAGAGTAGGATATTTGTTTTAAATAAATGAAGGGCTGCATGGCACCATATTGGAGCCTGGCATCACAGAGTGTCTCTACATGAGGCATCTTATGCGAGGACACTCAAGTGTAGGGAGATGCAAAGTTAGCTGGCTCTATCAATTTCATCTCTCTACACAGAGCCAGTGGAGATGGCTCCTCAGAGGGTTTGTTAATTTTATCTTCACCTCCCTGATGGGGAAGTGAAACTGACAGAGCCTTCATGGAGGCGAACATGAAATTAACAAGCTCTCTGAGGAGCAATCTCTGCCAGCTCTGCGTAGAGAGCTGAAACTGACAGAGCCTTTAAACTATGCTTCCTGTCTAACATTGCCTCCCCCTACCTTTGAGCATCCTCCTGTAATATGCCTCGTGTAGAGAGACTTCGTGCCCCCTTTCCTTCCTCTCTGAAGCCTCAGGCCGTTCACCACAAGAGGCATGCTGACACCATTCTGGATAAATGTTCTTGTTTCTTAGCTTTTAACTGGATTGTTAAAATGTGTATTGATTGTTCCCAGTGAGACCCTTGAAAGATCTTCTGTGATTCGTGTCTTGAAGCACTCTTGGCTTTTCCTGTCTGTTTTGCAGTCGTTCCCTATGAGGTTACTGTTTACACGAGTGATGTTTTTGGAGCTGGCACTGACGCAGACGTTTTTATTGTCCTGTATGGAGCTGACGGGGTTTGCACTCGACAGAAATCCTTGTGCCTCAATAAGAGGGAGCGAAGGATGTACTTTGAGAGGAACTCTGTGAACCAGTTCATCATTGAGGTCAGATTTCACTATCAGTGGCACAACAGATGTGTGTGGGGGGGAGGGAATGTTTGGTCCATTTTGGGACTCCAAGTGCAGTTTGGTGTAGTGGTTAAGAGCAGCAGGACTCTAATCTGGAGAGCTAGGTTTGAGAGCTCTCTCAGAGCTCTCTCAGCTCCACCCACCTCACAGGGTGATTGTTGTGAGGATAATAACACTGAGGCCTCTGTGTGAGGAAGGAAGGGGGAAGTGTACCCTTTAAGGAAAAATCATTAAGCACTTTTAGTCCTTGGACTAAAGTGAGAAAGACAGCACTAACGTCTGTGTAGACACAAGAGAGGAGAATTCTGGGAATTGTAGTGGGTCAAGGAAGTTGGTAGAAAGGAGTCTCCTCTTCGGCACAGGAACAGGGTTATAGCTGGGACATAACTGTAATGCCTGCCCAGTATCTAGAAAGGGTGTTGACTCAGTGGAGTACCCTAAGGTCTGCAGAAGAGGGGAAGTTGTACTCTGTGTGTGTGTTAACAGTGGAGCACCTAACTTGTGAAGGAGTGCCAACCTCAGAAAGAACTTCCTGTAACAACTTTTACGTCTGATAACACCAACATCTCTCCTACAAGCCAGCAACTTAAGAACCGTATGAAGGGTTTTGTGCCTCACACCTTTGAAGCATTCAGTTCATAAACCTCTAAGTTACTTCAGTTTTAAACCCCTGCCTACATGCCTTCTTATTTTACCTACTTGTAAATAAACCTTCTGTTTCATTTTGAATCTCCACAAGCCTTGTGTGGCAGTTTCTGTTTAAGGGAAGAGCAAACCCTTGATATTTCCCCTACTTGGACCTGGCTGGGTAACCATATCACTTATATGTTCCCAAAGGGTGGGACAAGAAAGAAAGTTGAAGCTAAATCTCCACCACGCTACTAAAGGCTTCTCAGCCCAGTATTCAGCTTCATAGGCTTAGAGAGGAGAAGTTTTACCTCAAGGTAGAGGAAGGTCAGCCCAAGCCTGAGTTAGATGAGGGTTTGTGACAGAAACGTAAGTTGGAATCTTCATGTGCCCATCGAGAGCAAATCAGGGGATGTGATTGGAATGTGCTGCATGAGGGCAGAAGGGAGAGGCTGTGAGGATAAGAGACCCTTGAGTTAATCCACATACTGCCAAATCATGGTTATGTCAGAACCGAGGCTGTGAGTCATCGTGGAGGCTTTATAGTATTTACTTCAGTAGATATATCTGCATGTAAATGTAGGCTACAATATGCTTCTGTTTTATTTTCTAAAATCCTCCATGCTGAATGTAATCTATTCAAATTTTGTGTCATAGTAAAAAAAAAATCAGATACGTGCCTCATCTACTTCCTCATCTAGATCTTTATCTTTTAATAATAACATAATATTCAATCTATATACTGCCCTTCGGTACAACTTAATGTCCACTCAGAGCAGTTTACAAAGTGTGTTATTATTATCCTCATGACAATCACCCTGTGAGGTGGGTGGGGCTGAGAGTGCTCTGAGAGAGCTGTGACTGACCCCAAGGTCACCCAGCTGGCTTCAAGCGGAGGAGTGGGGAATCAAACCTGGCTCTCCAGATTAGAATCCTGCCGCTCTTAACCCTTACACCAAACTGGCTCTCAGCCAGTTGATTAACATGGTTTATTCCTGCATGTTTCTGATGTCACAAGGTCTTAGGATGTTTCAGCATTTCTTCAGATTAATGTGAAATTGTTCCTAAAATTTATTGCTTAATTTGTATCATTTCCCCCTCGCTTTTAGTTCTCAGAGCATGATCACCATTTATTTGCATAGTGACTAAAGCAAAAAAAAGGGGGCTCAGCCCAAAATAACAGACTGAGTAATCAAAAGGTTGAGATAAAATAAAAACTGTACGTGTAGAGAATGTACAGTTTTAATAAAATCGTATCCCTGCCCCAAAGAGCTTACAATTGCAACACTTGACAGAAGGCTGACAAAAAAAATGCGAGAAGAAGGAAGGTGAGATAGGAATAAACAGGGCATTCATTCCAGTTACAGGTATTTTAGCTTACTTAGGGAGGGGGAGAAAGGAGGAAGTGAAGGAGAAATGGTAAGAAAGGAGAGCAAAATGCCAGTTTCCTGTCACTGGTGAGAATCTATAATCTGAAGTCTAATAGCCCTTGAAAACAATTCTAGGACACCAGATCTCCCAGAACTATGAATTGCCTCTTCTTCTCTTTTAGTAGTTTTACTGCCAGACCCGCTTTGCATTCTGCAGATGATGTTCTAAAAGCGTTTTAAAAACCGTTATCTGCTACACTTCTCAGAGGTGATTTGCTGGCAATGTGTGAAGAGATGTAATAAATACACTGTTTGGGCTGGGTTGAGGTTTTGCAGGAGGGGGTGGTGGAGTAGGTTTATGTCATTGCCTGTCTTGAAAGTCACATGGCATTTCATTACTATGTATAGAACAAACGCTGGCGACTTCTTTGCAACGGGAAGAAGAGGGAGAAAATCATTTGTTTCCTCTGTGGCTAAAGTATTCTCCAATAAATGGAGAAGATTTTAACATTCTTCCTTCTCCCAAGGCTGAAATCCTACGAACACTTTCCTGGGCGTAAGCACCAATGACTAAAAGGGGGCTTGCTTCTGAGTAGACTGCTTAGGCTTGCTCCCTAAGAGCATCAGCTTGAGCAGTCAAGAGACAATGGAATGAGAAACTGTCTTTGACCTGAAATTGATACTGTGGATCGGAGCTGGGTGGGTCTACTTTAGTTGCAATTTTTTGCTAGAAATTCTACAGCAAAGCATCTTAAATCACTGCTTGTATCACAATGCCCCCCCCCCTGCATGATGCAGAGAAGACAGAAGAAAAGACTCCATCCTGTAAAAAAAATCAGAGCTCAGTTCTCATCCCCTTTGGATTTCCCCTGATGGTAGAGACGGAGGGCAGAGGGGGAATGTGATATCCTCGAAACAAGACCCCCTGCCTGCAACCTGAAACAATACATATGAAAAAGACTCTGCCAAGTGCCTTTTTTTTCTTGAACATTTGAATCAACCATCACACTCATATGGATTTTATCCCTTTCCATCATTCATGCGGTCAAGTTCATGAGCATCAGCGGCTCCAGCCCTCAGCTGGCCGAACTCGCTATGCAGAACCTGTATCTAACGTGCTTCTGAAATGGTCGGGTTTGGGAGACTTTGGCAACATCTGCCAGATGTTTGGTGCCACGGAAAAAGAAGAAATGAAGGAAAGGAACAAGCAACCAATTTAAAGGAAGTGAGAACATAAAGCCAGGCTCACTTTTTAATCCCCCCCCCCATTTTTTTTTGCAGTTGGAGGACATTGGAGACATCACTGAAAAGATTCGCATTGGGCATGATGGTGCGGGGATCAATTCTGGGTGGCATCTGAATAAAGTGGAGGTGCGCAGGCTTCTACCAAATGGAAAGGTGGGTGTGGAAGCAAATATTTTGCTCCCCGCATTCGTTCCATCAGAAGCTGCTAGGGTGTTTGTGTGTGTGTGTGGGGGGGTTGCTTTGTGAAACACAGGTGAGAGTGAAAAAACTAGTGCGGAACTGTGGCTAAAGGAATGAGATGAAAGGTGTGAAGTTTCCAGTTAAAATCTGAAGTCTGCCCAGAGCCCACTAGGAGGCCTTGGTTGCCTCTTTCCTTCCCACTCTGAAGGAAGAGGAATGTTGGTGCTGCTAATTGGCACAAATGAAATGTGTATGTTGGAAACAGAGTCTTGTAAAATCAAATGCACCTGCCTTCCCATCTTATATACCTCCTCCCTTTTTGTTTGTTTAAGGAAGTTTTAACCTGTCTTTCTTCTGCTGGACTCAAGGCAGGTTAAGATGTTGTTTAAAATACATATCAGATAATCCTCTGCACTCAAGGCAGGTTAAAATGTTCGATAAACCAGAAAGAAAGAAAGAAAGAAAGAAAGAAAGAAAGAAAGAAAGAAAGAAAGAAAGAAAGAAAGAAAGAAAGAAAGAAAGAAAGAAAGATCACAGATACATTAAAAACAAATTCATACACTTGAAGATTGCCAATTTAACAAAGCTGCTTCTAAATAAGGCAAAATTGGTTCACAGCCATGCTGGTGCAAAATCAAAATCCAAAAACTAAAACACAATCCATATAAGGCATTGTGCTTTGTGTCCAAGTAACTCTACCTTGCATTGTTGTCAGAATGACAACAACATGGGTGCATTCCTAACTAGAGATGGGCACGAATCGAATTACAACCCCCCAAAAATGCATGAACCAGGCCGGTTCGTGGTTTGTGAACCAGTGGTTCGTGGAAGCTTGTTTCCATGAACTTCCATGAACTGGTCTACTGGTTCATTTGGGTCGTATTAAAGGGGCAGTTTAAATGTATAAACTTTTCCTGCCACTTGCAAGTGGCAGGGCCCTTTAAACTATCAGCTGGCAGGTGGCAGGGGGGAGCCCCCCTTGCTGCCTGCCAGCTGATAGTTTAAAGGGACCTGCCTCTTGCAAGGCAGGAAAGGGCCCTTTAAACTGTCAAATGCTCCTTTCCCTGCCACTGCTATGTGGCCAGAAAGGGACATTTAAACCCCACGAACCACGAACCACAAACTGGTTCATAAACTTGCCCCAGTTTGTGCCAGTTTGTGGTTCCTGGTTCGTGAAAACTCATGAACCGCGAACCTCATGGTTCTTTTTTTTTTTATGGTTCCTGCCCATCTCTATTCCTAACACATTCAGAAAGGCCATTCCGTAATAAAGGGGCCACTACAGAAAAGCCTATGACTGGGGCAGAAAAGGACTAGATCTTCCTGCATGTTGACATTGAAGCAGGCCTTGATCTTAGGAACGGTGCTGTCACTCTAGAATATATTGGGAGAGGCAGACTTGCCGATAGCAGGGTCCTGGACCGTGACAAGCTTTGGAGGGAATGACCAACAGCTTTGACGGGACTCTGAAACAGACAGCCTATGCCAAAGCTCTTCAGACTGGTGTAATATGTACATTCTACTGACCTGTGCTAATAAACTGAGAGCTTTCTGGTTCTCTTTCCATCCAAGTCCAGCTTCTTAGAAGGTAACTACATAGTGCTACATAGTGCTACATACATGTCCTGCTCCCCTCTTTCCAGGCATTTTGCCTTCCCAGATGGACAGATTTCCAGTCCTGTGCAAGAGGGCAGGACAATGGATTAAATTGGCTAATGGGGAAGCATTTGCAAGAGACAACTGGTAATCAGAGGGAGAACTGAGAATCTTGGCTGCTGATTCTCCCTGTATATGAATGCACATGAAGTTGCCTTATATTGACTCGGTCCATTGGTCAGCATTGTCTACTCAGACTGGCAGCGGCTCTCTGGGGTCTTGGGTCAAGGTTTTTCATATGACCTACCACCTGAATCCATTTTACTGGACGTGCTGGGGATTGAACCTGGGACCTTCTGCATGCAAACCATAGATTTTTCCACTGAGTCATAGCCTCTTCCAACAAATGCCACTCCATATTTTGGGGTGGTTTCTTAAAAGGTTTGCCTGCCATTTGTCATTCAGGGTGGCTAACAAACCGAACCTAAAGTCAGCAACAAATATTATTTATTTATTTGCACCCCGCCTTTCTCCCCAAAGGGGATCTAAGGGGGCCAAAAGGGACCCCCTTGCCTCCCTTTTATCCCCACAACAACCCTGTGAGGTAGTAAAAAGAACAAGAGTCCAGGAGCACCTATAAGACTAACAAAATAAGTGGTAGGGTATGAGCTATCATGAGTCACTGCTCGCTTCTTCAGATATGGGAGATGTGGCTCACGAAAGCTCATACCCTACCACAAATTTTGTGGTGCTACTGGACTCTTACTCTTTTCTGCTACTACAGAGAGACTAACACAGCTACCTATCTTGATCTACCCATCTTGATCTGTGAGGTAGGTCAGGCTGAAAGCAAGGAACTGGCCGAAGATCATTCAGCAAGCTTCCATGGCAGAAGGGAATTCGAACCTGGTTCTTCGAAATCCTAGCATGACATTCAACCACTGCACCATGCTGGCTGTCCCGCAATATTACCTCAAAAGAAATCCATCACCTCTGAAACTTCAACCTATTCAGCAATCAGCAATGTAGCAATCAACAAAGCCCTCCAGATCATTGCATTCAAATCACAAAACAGAACTGGGTTTGGGAGTCTGAATTTGTCTTGGAAAGTGGAAATCCTGCCAAGATTGGAGACAGAGAGGTGCCTAGTGGTGGTGTTGCACATGCCGCATCTAAGGGCTCTGGGGCAACGGCAGCAGCACCTTTCCTTCCCCACCCCCAGAGCAAATGCAGACCCACTGGTGCATGTTACGTGTGGCTCCTGCTCACCCTCCCTGCTTCTGAACCCAAGCAAACATCCGCTTTAGGGATAGAGAAAGCCTGTCTTTGTATGTGTGCAGCCGCAGGCTGTCTCTAGGCTGCTTTGATCTCCGCAGCAGCATCTGCCAGACTGTTCGTTCTGCCTGCCTCCCTCTTGTGCCTGCTCCTTAGCTATGGGAGGGGAAGCTGAGTGAAAAGAGATTCTAGGAGCATGGGGACCAAAGTGTCCTGCGGCAGGGTGGCTGAAAGCAAGACTAAGGATTGAGAAGCAGCGGCGAGAGGAGGAAAAGATTGATGGGGAGGGCTCAGGCACAAAGAAGCAGGGGGGAAAGGATGCTGGGGGCGGAATCTGTGTTTCTGGGTGGGTGGGGGAGCCTCATGCAGGGCACCAGGGACAGGAGAGATTCGGAACGATTGTTGGGCTGAAGGGCAAAGTGCATGGGAGCAGCCAATCTGCTAGCTTCTGGCACACAGCAATTAAAATCAGCACTCTGGATAGCTCCCTGCCCTTTCCTGCTTGGGATTGAGTGTAGAACCAGCTCTTTTCAACCTAGAAAGGCAGCAGACAGCTGTGTCTTTAGGGGCTTGGAGAGCCACACAGTTTTCTTGCTGAGCTTTGGATTCGGGCCTACGGGGAGGGGAGAAGAAGTGGAGAAAAGCCGAGCGCTGCATGTTCGTGCCGTCATCAGCCGCAGGATATTACTGCCTGCCACAGGATAGCAATATGCTGCCAAAGCCTCGGAAAGCCATGCTACCTGATTAGACTGTTAAGGAGCATCTAGATGTGTCTGAGCACTGGGCAAGGGGGAAAGAAAAAAAGAACGAGGTCAGATTAAATTGGCAACATTTGTGCAGGCCAAGCTGAATTCACTGCAGAGAGCTAAAGGCGGACTGATGCTTGCCAATTACATCTCATAATTACATTTTCATCTGCTGTGCTGAATGTTGAAGGGAAGGGCAGGCGAATCAGGGCATTTTAGTTCCCTCGTAATACAGAGGAGAATGGCACTGGACAGCTGTGCAGTGAATCTGACAGTGTGAAGTATGGATAGTTGGTGGATGGGGCTATTCATTCATTCATTCATTCATTTTTTTAAAATTTATTCCCCACTTTTCTCCCTACTGGTGATCCAAAGCTGCTTATTTCATTCATTCATTCATTCATTCATTCATTCATTCATTCATTCATTCATTCAATTTCTAGCCCTCCCTTCCCGCAAGTGGGCTCAGGGTGGGTTACTATGATGCATAAAATACAAAAGATACAACATTTTTAGCACAGTAAAATCAAAGTCACAGTAAACATAATTTCAGAAACCCAAGATGGAGCTCCTCTTCATTCTTCCCTACCTACCATACATAGAGGATGAAGGGACGTGCGGGTTGGTATCATCCTACTGTATGCATGTGGGGGGGCAGATGGCTATATAGCCCCCCCACACACTGACAGGAGACCGGTAGGGAGGCTTATTTGATGGACCTAGGACTGGCCTCCACCATACGCCTGGTGGAATATCTCTGTCTTGCAGGCCCATTGAAAGGATACAAGATCTTGGCTGGCCCGAGTATCCTCTGACAGAGAGTTCCGCCAGGTTGGGGCCAGGACCAAAAAAGCCCTGGCTCTGGTCAAGGCCAGCCGAGCCTTCCTAGGGCTAGGGACCACCAGTAGGTGTTTACCTGCTGATCTGAGCACTCTCTGTGGTACATACAGGGAGAGGGGTCCCTCAGTTATGCTGGTCCGTCTGTTTAGGGTTTTATAGGTTAAGACAAGAACTCTGATCTGGAACTCCAGAGGAAGCCAGTTTAACTGTTGCAAGGTTGGAATAACATGTGCCTTGTATGGTGTACCCATCAGGACATTTGCAGCAGCATTCTGGACCCAGATCAGACCCAAAGGAAGCCCTGCGTAAAATGAGTTACAGTAGTCCAATCTGGAGGTGACTGTTGCATGGCTCACTGTCATTAGATCATGGGTTGAAAGACAGGGGGCAAGCTGCGGCCTGCCGGAGATGAAAAAAAGCAGACTGGGCAACTGCCTTGATCCGAGCCTCCATTGATAGAAAAGAGTCCAGCATCACACCAAGACTCCTAACCAATGGAATGGGCACAAGTGATGCCCCATCAAAGATCGGGAGCTGGATCCCCACATCCAACAATTCATGGCCCAAGTACAGGACCTCCATCTTACAGCATTGTTCTCCCCTCCCCTATTTCATCCTCACATCAACCTGATGAAGTAGGTTAGGTGGTGAGAGAGTGACTAGGCAAAGGTCGCCCAGCAAGTTTCCATCACAAAGCAAAACTTGATTATGGCCGGGGGTGTTTTGTTTGTTTTGAGATTATGATTTTATATGGGTTGTGCTATTGATTTTATTCTTGGGACTTCCTTGGACTATTTCGATGGAGAGACGGTATATAAATATTTTAAATAAATAAATGTGTTCTGGGCCACAGATTCCCCAAATACATCAACAGCTGGATTGTGTGTGTGTGTGTGTGTGTGTGTGCATGTGTATTTGTGTAGTAGGGAGCTGGTCAGGCTTAAGAAACATGTAGGGACTGACCTCGATAGCCCAGGAAAGCCTGATCTTGTTAGGTCTTGGAAGCTAAGCAGGGTCAGCCTTGGTTAGTAATTGGATGGGAGACCTCCAAGGAAGACCAAGGTTGCAGAGGCAGGCAATGGCAAATCACCTCTGTTAGCCTCTTGCCTTGAACACCCCAACAGGGGTTGCCATAAATTGGCTATGACTTGACGGGTACTCTCCACCACAAGGACTGAGCAGCTTCAGGATATAGCAGGAACTGAAAAGTTGGTCATAGTTGAATGTAAATTTAAAAAATAGATAAACTGAGTCGAAGCAGTCCCTGTTGGTTACTAGAATTTCACCCTACAGGGTCGTTCAGCCATAGGTGCAACTATTTTTCTGGTATTAAAGAGTTCATTCATTTTCTGTTCATGCCAGGGTTCTGAAAAAACCACCTTTCCATGTGACAGATGGTTAGCAAAATCTGAAGAGGACGGCGAGATCATGAGGGAACTGGTCCCATCCCGAATCTTTACCGAGAAACTCCTGAAAGATGGGACACTGAAGCAGATTGATGAAGAAATTGAAGATGCTCTGGAAAGTATGTCCATTTTCAATTGTCATCCCAACATGGGAGTAATTGCCTGTTAATGATTGAGGGTGGTGAATGAAGCCAGAACTTTAAAAACCAACATTTCCAGGGTATAAGCTTTTGAGAGTCAAAGCTCCTTTCATCAGATTCTGATGAAGCGAGCTTTGATTCTCGAAATCTTATACCCTGGAAATATTGGCTGTTTCCACACTACTTACCTTCCCTCGGAACAACCCGGAACATCACGCAAAAAACGTGGAAGATCGCGTTTTCTCACTCGAGATTGGGCGACGTTGCGCAAATCTCGCATGAGAAAACGCGATCTTCCACGTTTTTTGCGCGACGTTCCAGGTCGTTCCGAGGGAAGGTAAGCAGTGTGGAAATGGCCATTGTTTACTGCAGGTCAACATGGCTACCCTCTTGAAATGAAGCCAGAATCGTTACTCTTCCCTGCCACGAACCTGCCCTTGAGAGTGGCATGGAATACTATCCACCACAGGTATATGATAAACCCTCTGCATATATGAACTGGTGAGGCTGCCATGTACCTAACAAGCCGCTACATTTGCTACGTTTTTTAGTTAATGTAGCAAAGTTGCACAGTCAGCGAAGCGTGGAACCATGTGTGGTGAAACACTCTCCAAGCCTATACTGGAACAGTTAAAACTTAGTTTTATGTAAGCTGATTTACATGCACTTGCATTTTGTGAAGTAGCAGAAGAAACAAATATAGACTTTGCCTAATTAACTCTATTCTAGACATGGGCACGAATCGAAATATGAAGCAAATTTTGTCATGAAGGGCTGTTTCGTGTGTTGTGAAACAGCGTTTTGTGGGGGCCGTGGTTATCACGAAATTATCACGAAATTTACGACTTTTTGGCCTGTTTCGTTAGCTTTGTGAATGATTTATAATTGCAGACAGGCTGGCGCTGATCCATTGATTCCCTAGGCAACAGTGGGCCCAGACCTTTTGTTGCCGTTGGAAACCCCAATCATAGCCCACTTACCCTTGATTGGCAGCTCTCCTAGCCATCTGGAGAGCTTCCATTCTGCCTTATACAGTCAGGAGCTGGGGGTCAATCCCCTAGGCAACCAAGGAGGTGGGCTTTCTGTAGCCGTGGGCACACCAATATCACCCCTCCAAACCCTATTAGGCAGGTCTGTCAGCTGATCTATGTCAGCATTTTGCTGGGATTGGAGTGGGAGAGTGTGTGGAAGGATTTGGGATTGTGCTTTTGGCTGCTGCTGCTTTAAAGAGACTGAAAGAAGCCTCTTATTTCCAGCTGTTGGCCTTGCTGTGGGAAGGTCTTTGGGTGAGCGTGCCTTTTTTCCTCCACCCCACCCCAGCTCCACCACGGCCGGTCCATCCTCCTCTGATCCACAACTCCTGGTCCTCGTTTCAGTCATGCACTCTGGCAGTACTTCCCTTCCCACCCTTCCCTGCAAACTGGGAGGGTGGGTGGAGGAGAGCCTGCTGAAGTCTCCCTGTGAGTTTGGCATCTCTGGGTATGAAGGGGGCCATTGAAATGCCTCGGGTTCTGACGAATCACAAAACTAGCGAATTGTTTCAGCAAACGTGTCAATTTTGTGAAGTTTCATGATTCACAATTCGTGGATTGCAATGAAACACGAAACTTTCATTTCAAGCTTTTTCCATTTCTTGCCCATGTCTATTCTATTCCCTATTACAAGTGGCCGGCTAATCTGGCAACATGGGAGTGAGAGTATGGGTGTGCATCTGGTACGCTTGTACAAGAGAGCTCTGCAGATGCCTCTTTGCAAGACCACAAGGAGAGAGAAAACAGAGACACAGAAAGAGGACGAGTTGTCAGAGAGAACCTTTCTAGCTCAGACAAAGAGAGGCTTCATACAGATACAGAGTATGGTTCTAGTGAAAGGGAAAAATAGTGCCCCCTAGTGTCCAGACATACTGTTACAACACATACCACTGGCCATAGAGCTCCATACTTTCTTCTTAGACTGGCAGGAGCTCTCTAAGGAAGAGGGTCAGCTAGAAGTTGCCATGGAATAAACCTGGGATTTCCTGCACGTAAAGTGAGTGCTCAACCACAGAGCCATCCCCACTCTATGCTGCAATCATTTTAAAGTATTAAGAGGTAGAGAGCTGTTTGCAAACACATGCACCCATCAGGGACCTGTGATTCACTGGCTGTAAATTCAGTTGCAAACCCTAGCTTACTGATGTATAATACACGCAACAGCCCTTACACTTGGGTTAAGCCCTTGATCATGTAAATAAATGGAAAACAGTATCGAGTTAAGGGGCTTCTAATCTCCGCGTGAATGGCTTGTATAAACAAGTGCTTACAGAACATGTTAAAACCAAACCAAATATTGAACAATGAGCTTCCATCACAGAATCATCTTTATTGGTGATTTTCTTTCCCCTCAAGCACTCATTTGGAGGCAGTTGAGTTTACTTTAAAGTTCATCTGGAAAATGAGGAAGTGCTAGATGAGATCAAGCACTTAGAAGTTTATTATGTTTGCAGCTTTGTTTCTTGCACTTTGAGCGCGTTGAAGGGATGTTGCTGTAATTTAGAGACGATTGAGGGAAGCCAGCTGACATATGCCTGATGAATCTCATCAAGCGAACCTTGTTTCTCCAACAAAAAACTCACAACTCTCGAGATCGTTTTTCCCTGAACACTGCTGGGTGCAGAGAATGGAAAAGTGAGTGGGAGAAATATGTTATTATTCTTGTCAATTTCCATCTTGGCAACAAAGCATATGCTTTGCATGAGGAAAGACACCTCTTTTGCATGATCTAAGGAGGAAGAGCAGACAGACAGAAAGACTCTGGAGAGCTCTTCTCAGTCACAGTAGATAATCCCAGATTAGGGCTTCTCTTGACATTCTCAGATGCGTAGTCGTATTCATCTGTAGTAGTGGAAAAAATCTGAGTACAGTAGCATCTTAAAGACTGCAAATATACACGGAGGACCCTGTTCAGAGACACAGTCCTAAGAGACCACTGTATATTTAGTATAAATTTAATATATCAGTGAAAGTGCAAAGTGCAAGAAAATCCTGATCAGTATCATAGCTCTTGATAATTGTTCCAAGCTCACTGACCGTGATATAACCAATGCCTAATAACAGTGTCCACAATCAGACAATGTCCCAATTACTGTCAATAAATTGTGGCTGAAGAAACAACGCTGGTGAGTTTCACAGTTCCTTCAACATAACCATTCGGTGATCTGGGAGAGTGTTTTCCCACCTATAGCTCTCCTGGAGCATGTCCTTCTGCCACCAAGTGCCGACAGAAACCGGATGACCGAATGGTTATGTTGAAGGAACTGTGAAACTCACCAGCGTTGTTTCTTCAGCAACAATTTATTGACAGTAATTGGGACATTGTCTGATTGTGAACACTGTTATTAGGCATTGGTTATATTGTGGTCAGTGAGCTTGGAACAATTATCAAGAGCTTCGACACTGATTGGGATTTTCTTGCACTTTGCACTTTCCCTGATGTATTAAATTTATACATTATATATAGTGGTCTCTTAGGACTGTGTCTCTGAACGGGGTCCTCCGTGTATATTTGCTGTGTTAGAGACCACTTTCCTCATGTTGTTTGGCATCTTAAATACCAACAGAATTTACCAGGTTATAAGGTTTTGTGAGTGAAAGCTCATGTCAGATATATCGGATTTTGTTTTTGACATTTTCGACATTTTTCAGGAGAATTGACCACTATAGTCTTGAGATAAATTGTAATTCTGGAAGATTTCCAGGCCCTACCTGGAGGATGGCAACCCTACCACCCGCACATTCATTCGGCACCTACTCTTTTGATTTTGAGGTCCCAATGGAAGATGTTTCTAATTCCCCCCCCTTAGGGAATTATTTGTTTAATTTTATTTTCTGCTTCCGTTATCCAGTTGCTGCTTTTATTTTAATTATCCCCAATTTTATTAATTAAAACATTTACTATAGTAAAGAGTCCAGTAGCAGCTTTAAGACTAACCAACTTTATTGTAGCATAAGCTTTTAAGAACCACAGCTCTCTTCGTCAGATGCAACTATACTCAGCACTCTCGGCCAAGTTGGTTCCTTAGCTGGCTTTCAATGTCTTCCTTTTTAAAAAAAGATTAATCAAAATAAGGTTCAAGAAGAGTTCAAAACCACAAAACAGTAAACAGATGGCTGGCTCTGCAATGAAGCGAGGTGAGGCAGTAGCTGTGGGCCTGGGAAACTGCTGCTGTCTCACTGACATTGTAGAAAAGAGCAATAGTCCAGTAGCACCTATAAAACTAACATAATTTGTAGTAGGGTATGAGCTTTCGTGAGCCACAGCTCACTTCTTCAGACATTTTACTGTTAGCCCAAAAGGGGCCTCTGTATGTACAAGCCAAAGATACATACGAACAAGCTGAATCTGGAAGGTTTTAATGTATTAACCGTGGGAAGAAACCCTTGAGTCTCTTCCGAAGTATCTGGGTTACAGGCAGATATTATATATACTATTTAAAGCTATGTCAGCAAGTTACAGAGAAGGTAATGATCGCACCATAACAAGTTACACGCTCCTACACATTCTATGTAAATTAAGCCGTTATACATAAACTACAAAGCCTTACTTCATTTAATTAATATATCAACTGCAGACTCCTACTTCCTTGCTTTGAAGGAGAACAAGTTTTCCTTCACCTACTATTCTATTCCAGATCGCTATGCTTTAAACTACAAAGTCTCATTTGATCTGTTTTTAGAGTTTCACTTAACCTTTACTGCATTTGATCTTTATTTAGCTTCATTTAGGGCCATGTAAGGAAAAACTCGACTTGGACAAGCCCTTTGGGTTGGTTAACAATTCATAGAATCATAGAATCATAGAGTTGGAAGGAGCCATACAGACCATCTAGTCCAACCCCCCGCCCAGTGCAGGATCAGCCTAAAGCATCTCTGACAAGTATTCCTTCTACCCAGAAGCCTTTATGACTTCTACAGAACCAAACTCAGGTCCATCATTACTGTAGGCCACCTTGGGCATGTGTGACTTCCTGTGCTGTCTTTAAAGATGCCTGGGGAACCAGGAGGAAGGAACTAGAGGTGGGCACGAGCAGGGGAAAAAATGAACACGATGTTCGTTGCCATCCACGAACAGGGAATCACGAACAACCATGAACATGACCCTGTTCACGAACATGTTCATGGTTGACTGTTCGTGGGAGGGAGGGGGGAGACTTGGAAGGGAAGAAAGTTCCCTGCACCATTTGCAGACGGCATGGGGAACCTTCTTCCCTTCTAAGTCTCCCTCTTTCCAGCTGGCTAGAGGAAGGCTCTGAAGGGAAGAAGTTTCCCCATGCCGTTTGCAAACAGCATGGGGAATCTCCTTCCCTTCAAAGTATCCCTCCTTCCAGCTGGCTAGAGGGAGGAGGGGAGACTCTGAAGGGAAGAAGGTTCCCCATGCTGTTTGCAACCTCCTTCCCTTCAAAGTCTCCCTCCTTCCAGCTGGCTAGAGGGAGGAGGGGAGACTCTGAAGGGAAGAAGGTTCCCCATGCTGTTTGCAACCTCCTTCCCTTCAAAGTCTCCCTCCTTCCAGCTGGCTAGAGGGAGGGAGGGGAGACACTGAAGGGAAGAAGTTTCCCCATGCCATTTGCAAATGGTGTGGGGAACCTCCTTCCCTTCAAAGTCTCCCTCCTTCCAGCCAGATGGAGGGAGTGGGGGAGACTTTGACAGGAATCCCCTGACAAGCGGCTCAGTCCGGAGTGAAGTGCTCCTACCCCTGCTGCTGTGCATTTCACCTCGGCAGGCTGCACTGAGTGGTGGATTTAAACGTTGCTCTTCCTGCGCTGCACAGCAGCAGGGAGAGGGAAATTTAAACCCCGGCAGGCTGCAGTCAGCCCTTGTCAGGGTTTTCCCTGACAAGTGGCTGAGTCAGGGATGAAGTGCTCCTGGGCTTAGATTGGGGTTTCCAGGGCAACAGGAGTTCAGACAGAGTTCAAAAATTCCGTGCCTACTGTTGCCAAGGGAATTGATTGAAAGGCGCCAGACTGTCTGGCTTGACGAACTGCTGACGAACACTATGAACAGGGCTTGAAACGAACACATGTTCGTCGGGAATGGGGCCTCACAAACAGCTTGCTCACGAACAGCTGATCGGGCTGTTCGTGACTTTTTTTGTTCGTATTGCTGTTCATGCCCACCTCTAGAAGGAACACTCGTGGCTCCAGCTCCTGGGTGAGGTGAAGTAGTGGTTGGCAGTTGTAACAAGAGGTGCCATGGCTCAGTGAAAGAGCTTCTGCTTTGCATGCAAAAGGTCCCAGGTTCAATCCCCAGCATCTCCTGTTAAAAGAACTGAGCACTAGGCGATGTGAAAGACCTCTGTATGAGACCTCGAAGAGCTGGTGCCAGTCTGAGTAGACAGTACTGGCCTTGATGAACTAGAAGGCCATGGTAAGTGGCAGCGGCATGTTGTCTGTCATTTGCATACTAGAATTATATTGCTTTTATTGTATTTTTCCTCCCTCTATTATTGATTCAAGCCATCTCTTTGCTTAAGAACTTTGCTTAGCAGGCAGGGTACAGTGTTTGAAAGAAAGAAACAGAAAATCGGCGAACAGCCAGCGTAAGAAAGTTTTTGCAAATGCATGCAGAAATGGCTTTTGAATTCAATCAAGTGAGTAGGATGCTCTTCTAGCCATCTCTTCAAATGTGTAAATTAATCCTGGGTTTTTGTTTTTGTTTGTTTTTTTCCCCCTCTTGAACAGACTGTACGTACAGTATTACTGTTTACACTGGAGATGTTTTTGGTGCTGGAACGGATGCCAATGTGTTCTTGACCATATATGGAGACCTGGGGGATACAGGGGAGAGAAAACTGAGCAAGTCCGAAACAAACATGAACAAGTTTGAAAGAGGACAGGTACAGATGTTACCAATAGGCAGCTCCCCCCGCCAGGTGTGAGTTCTGAATAGGGTTGCCCAGGGCTTTTTTTCTGGGGAAAGAGGTGGTGGAACTCAGGACCGCACAATAACATCACTTTGGGTCAGCTGGAACAAGGGAGGAGTTTTTTAAAGTTTAAATTGCTCTTGGTGAAAATGGTCACATGGCCGGTGGCCCTGCCCCCTGATCTCCAGACAGAGGGGAGTTTAGATTGCCCTCCACGCCGCTGGAGTGGCACGGAGGGCAATTTAAACTCCCTTCTGTCTGGAGATCAGGGGCCAGGGCCACCGGCCATGTGACCATTTTCAAGAGGTTCCGGAATTCCGTTCCACTGCATTCCTGCTGGAAAAAAGCCCTGGACCCCCCATCTGTTTTGGCCTCCCCCCCCCCAAAATTAATTTTATGACAAACCTTAGATTTTGTGGTTTATGCATAAGAATCAGCTGGCTGCAAGTGGAGCTTTCCTGCCCATGCTCCGGGATTTTCTCAACCCTCTTCTCAGACCTGCAAGCCCCCTCACTCAAAAAAGGCCAGGGACCCTTCAGTTTTCACATCTTTTGCAGTAAGATCAGGCATGTGAGAGAGCAAATCCAGAAAGGACAGAGTTCTTCAACAGGTCTGTTTTCATGGATCACATAGCTGACTGGGCTAGCAACAGCAGTACTGATATGGCTGCCAGTCCCCCAGTGGGGGCAGAGGAATCCCCCCACTCCCAGTCTCTGCCCCCCCACTGCCACTCACCTGGTTGGAGGGAGAAAAGACCCGGGAAGCAAAAAATCTCCCATGCCAGTGTGTAGCGGGCCTGCTCCCAGCAGGTGCGATGACATCACTTCCTCAAATGATGTCATTGCACTCAGTGGTAGTCCTGCTCCCACACTTCACAGAGGCCAAAATTCCGGAAGTGACATCATCATGCCTGCCAGGAGCATGCGTGCACAAGAAGGTCAAGCAAGGTAAGTGCCAGGTCCGCCCGTCCCCACTGGGAAGGTTAGGGGACCTGGTAACCCTAAGTACTGAAGACAGACCATCTATTTCTATTCCATCTCCTACAGGAAGACGACTTCACGATACAGGCGGTGGACCTCGGTACAATCTACAAAATCTTGATTCGCCACGACAACAGCATGCCAAGGCCTGACTGGTATCTGGACAAAATAGAGATCCTGAATGAGGACACGGAAGACTTCTACCTGTTCATGTGTGAGCGCTGGCTGTCCAAGAAGAAGGAGGACAACAAGATTGAACGGATCCTGTATGAAAAAGTAAATCAGAATGGTATTTCGGGCATTGTTCAAAGGCTTCCTCTTGAATACATTCAAGATTAAATTGCGAAATAATTATTGTGCCTTGTTTTAGGGACTGAGGCTCAGGGGTAGAGCATCTGTTTTGCATATAGAAGGTCCTAGGTTCGATGCCTGGGTATCTTCAGCTAAAAAAGATATTGGATAAACAGGTGAGACCTTTCTTTGCCTGAGGTCTTGGAGAGCTGCTGCCTGTCCGAGCAGGAAATACTGAGTTAGAGAGGAGAAGGCAGGAAAGTTCCATTCTGCCCTTGGAAGAGTTATAATAATAACAATAACAACAACATTCGATTTGTATACCGCCCTTCAGGACAACTTAATGCCCGCTCAGAGCGGTTTACAAAGTATGTTATCATTATCCCCATGACAATCACCCTGTAGGGTGGGTGGGGCTGAGAGAGCTCTGAGAGAGCTGTGACTGACCCAAGGTCACCCAGCTGCCTTCAAGCGGAGGAGTGGGGAACCAAACCCGGCTCTCCAGATTAGAGTCCTGCCGCTCTTAACCACTACACCAAACTGGCTCTCCAGTTATTCCAGTTCCAACTCAATGTTTAGGACCTGTGAGTTAGCCGGAAACACATGTGGTGCCTTTGGTAAATATGAACATGTAAGTGGCCTTACACTGAGTCAAACATAGGGTTGCCAACTCTGGGTTGGGAAATTCCTGGAGATTTGGGGGCAGAGCCTGGAGAGAGGAGGGTTTGGGGAAGCGAGGGACCTCAGCTCATTATACTGCCAAAGGAGCTATTTTCTCCAGGGGGACGGGTCTCTGTCATTTGGAGATCAGTTGTAATTCCAGGAGATTTTCAGGTCCACCTGGAGGTTGGCGACCATAGTCAAACCATTTGTTTGATTGACAGCTGTGTCCTAGGTAAACATCCTGCTCAGCCCTGCAGATGGACCCTTTCATAGGAGATGCAAGGGACTAAGTATGAATGCAATGAGTATTCTTTATAGGCCTTCGCATGGAGCAGCTGCAAGGAGTTTGCTAACC
The DNA here is from genome assembly GCF_028583425.1 of Eublepharis macularius. Lineage (NCBI taxonomy): Eukaryota > Metazoa > Chordata > Lepidosauria > Squamata > Eublepharidae > Eublepharis > Eublepharis macularius. Next base: position 11,655,219 of record NC_072797.1, on the reverse strand, counting down.
ATCCTGAACCTCAGTTTTGACACTGATTTGCAGGTTGCTTAGGATTGCGCATTGTAGCCCAAATCCTCGAGAAACTTTATGCAAAATTGTCTGATTTGCATTGGTTTCATAGAATCATAGAATCATAGAGTTGGAAGGGGCCATACAGACCATCTTGTCCAACCCCCTGCCCAGTGCAGGATCAGCCTAAAGCATCTCTGACAAGTATTCATCTAGCCTCTTCCTGAAAACCGCCAGTCAGGGGGAGCTCACCACCTCCCTAGGCAGCTGGTTCTACTTTTGAACTATTCTGACCGTGAAAAAGTTCTTCCTAATATCCAGCCGGTACCTTTGTGCATGTAGTTTTAGCCCATTGCTTCACATCCTACCCTCTGCTGCCAACTGGAACAGCTCCTTGCCCTCCTCCAAATGACAGTCTTTCAAATACTTAAAGAGAGCGATCATGTCCCCCCTCAATCTCCTCTTCTCCAAACTTAACATTCCCAAGGCCCTCAGCCTTTCCTCGTAGGGCTCAGTCTCCAGACCCCTGATCATCCTCATCGCTCTCCTCTGTACCCTCTCGATTTTGTCCACGTCCTTTTTGAAGTGAGGCCTCCAGACTGCACACAATACTCCGGGTTCCCCCAAGTAGCTGATCTCATTCACCGTGGCCTGGGCGTGGCACCGCCCCTCACTCTCTCCGTGAAACGCTTGTGACTTCCGAGAGAAGAAAGCAAGCTCGTCCGTCCTGCAGCCACCGAAAATGTAGCTAATTAACATTCAAAGGATGTGGATTAATTAACGGGATAAAAATTAATAGGCGGCGCCTGCCCTTTTGCACAGCCAGGGCCTGTACTGTGGTTGACTGGAGCGGCTTTTCTTTGCCAAGGCTTGTTCTACAGGGCACGACAATGTTTTAATTGCACGGTTGCGACTTAAATGCTTACATATTAACACCGGGGCAAATGGAGCTCCCTCGGGGACCGGCTTGATGCGATGTATCTAATGTATGGTATGGCTGCCGAGAGCTCTGGTGGGACCAGGCTCACTTAGTCTCTATTATTAATTCCTTTTAAGGAGGCAAAACTAATTAGGTTTAACAAAAACAATTTCAGGGAATGTGCAATGGGATTTTCACATTTAGGCAAGCTATTCCAGCAGTCCTAACCCCCCCACCAATCATTTTTCTTACTATTGTCCTTTCTTATGACACTTTCCCATTCTGCAAAATGCTTCAGAGCTCTTAGCTCCTTTGTCTTTACAAACCTCTTTCAATAAGAGAGACAACAAGAAAAACAATTATGTGCTGTCAACTTGCGACTGACTCATGGCAGTCCCCGGATCACGGGGTTTTCAAGGCAAGAGATGAGCAGACGTGGTGTGCCATTTCCTACCTCTGCGAAGCGACCCTAGTCTGCCTTGGTAGTTTCCCATCCAAGTACTGACCGTGGCCAACACTAAGCTTCCAAGATCTGATAAGATCTGGCTAGTCGGGGATGTTCAAGCTGCAAAAAAAATAATACTGTCCATTAGGACTGATTCTAATGCAGCTTGCAGACTTCCAAGTTACACAGAACTCTGTTTCAGGCAGAACATTCACGACACGTTTTAAAAAGTGAAGGGAAAAAAATTACTCTGAATATCAACATGTTGTTAGGTTCAGTTCATACTTTTCAAATTCCCCCTCCCCCAACCCAAAGATCTCCCAAGTAAGTAAAGACAAAGACACATCATGTATAGTGTTACAACAGAAGGGGTAGAAAGACTTGCACTCACAGACTTACTTACTTAGGTTGTCTTTATTAATCACAGTTGCATCTTACCCTTCCTCCATGGAGCCAAGGACAGCGAATGTGAGGTTATCCCATTTAGAGTTCACAACTAACTCTGTCCTTCAGCTTGGTTGGGGTTGGCTGTTATTAGACTTCCCCCCTCCCAGAAGTCTCTCCTTCTGGTTGCTGTTCCACATCTATCTATCTATCTATCTATCTATCTATCTATCTATCTATCTATCTATCTATCTATCTATCTATCTATCTATCTATCTATCTATCTATCTATCTATCTATCTATCTATCTATCTATCTATCTATCTATCTATCTATCTATCTATCTATCTATCTATCTATCTATCTTCTCTTCCTTCCTTCCTTCCTTCCTTCCTTCCTTCCTTCCTTCCTTCCTTCCTTCCTTCCTTCCTTCCTTCCTTCCTTCCTTCCTTCCTTCATTATCAGTGGTAGAGCAGTAGTAGAGCAACACTAATACTGTACCCAAATCTTGCTCTTCTACTACAGACCAACATGGCTACCCACCTGAAATTACTACTACTAATAGTAGTGCTGGTGGTGGTAATGGTAGTAGTAGTATTTTTTTAAAAATCCACTACTCATCCAATATAGGATTTCAAGCCACCTTATCAACCACAAGCCCGTATACATACAGGGCAAATCCATGATTAATAGTATGTTTGGATTGGCCATTGCAAGAGAAAAGTACAAATTCAACCAAATGCCTGGGTAAATAAATAAGTCCATACCTGGAAGCAAAGGTTTAACAAGCCCTGCACTGGGCTGATAGAGGAGAGGAGGCAATGCCATAACTGGGAGGCCACAACCCCAATTATGTCTCTTGTTATTGCTCACTTGCAGTAATGCAGGGAGCCAAAGAAGGTCCTCAGATGAAAATTTCAGTTGACGGGCAGGTGTGCTTGAGATTAAGTGGTCTCTTTGCACCATGTGTTGTTAAGTAATAGTTGGCATGTTAGTTGAGTTTTTTTCTTGTTCCCTGGTTTTGGTTGACCTCATTTTCAATATAGTTATTATTATTAATGTTTTTGTTTTTCTAATGCCACCTGGGTTTAGCGGATGCAAAAAAAGATGTTGAAAATGCATTAACATATTTGGGAAAACAGTACAAGGAAAGAGAAATTATTGTGAAAAGATACATTGATTTGAAATGAAATCAAAATGGTTTTTGAAATTCAGACCCATTGAGGATTGCCAGACATGGCCAGGCAACCAGACATGGCCAGGCAAGGAGATTGGGGAGCAGCGTGCCATTGGTGAAAATGTGACGTCACTACTGGACAAAACCTAGAAGTGACATCATTCCTCTCTAGGAATTGCTGGAAACTCTATGGTTTTTCCCACAGAGGACTGCCAATGGCTGTTTGTTTATTTTTCTTCCAGTGCTGAAATGGGAGCTGGGGAGTGAGGGCTCTTGTCCATTTTTTGCGTGTGTGTTTAGGATAAGGCATGCCAGTAATTGTAATACTATGGTTCTTTGAGGTGTGGAAGACTCTTTCCAGGTTCATTGAGCAGGAAGAACTTGATTAATCTGTTGGGTGTGTTTTGTGCCTTCCCATTAGAATTACGATCGTAATCAGAAAAGCATCGGTGGCTCCTCTTTGAGCAAGGACAACAATGCAAACGTGAAAGACCAGAAAGCTGATGGCTCCGATGAAACTCCTCCAGAAGGAACATGTAAGGAAATACTAGATTGGGATGGGGGAGAGGAGAGACCCGTGGCCGTACTAGAATGCCTGAGCAAGGCACGCTGGGAAATATCTCACGGAGTGAAGCCGAGTTCTCATTGAAGTAGCCAAATGGTGTCTAGGGTGCTCCCCTTCAAACTGCAGGTGGTGACTGACATGCTCAAATGTTCCTCACTTAAAAGAAAACTCCTCCGTGTACAAAAGTAGGGTACCAGGGAAATGGGTTTTTGCCTAGCTTTCTGCCATTTATTTATTTATTTATTTATTTTTAACCCGCCCTCCCCACAAGTGGGCTCAGGGCGAGGTACAACATTGATTAAAATACAACTTAAAATAAATCATAAAAACAGATAAAATACTGTGCCCCTTTCGAGGCAACCAGCGGGAGTGGACTCTCCATACCCCTTGTAGAGGGAGACCGGTGGAAGGCTCGGCAATGATGGACTAAAATTAGCCTCCACTGTATGCCTGGCGGAACATCTCCATCTTACAGGCCCGCCTAAACGATACAAGATCCTGGTGGGCCTGAGTGTCCTCAGACAGAGAGTTCCACCAGGTTGGGGCCAGGACCAAAAAGGCCCTGGTCCTGGCAGAGGCTAGCCGAGCCTCCTTAGGGCCAGGGACTACCAGTAGATGTTTTCCAGTTGAACAAAGTGCTCTCTCGGGCACATACATGCAGAGACGGTCCCTTAGGTATGCATGACTTGTTAGATTTCTTTGTGCAAGTGTTTTTGTTTACATATGGAAGGACACTCCATCGTAGGCATTCCCACCTGCAGTTGGAAGCAGAATGACCCTAGTATGGCAAGGCTCGAGTCCAGTTGCACGTTAGAGACCAATGCTCTCAAAGGTGTGATTGTACTCAAATCTTGCTCTTCTACTGAAGACCGACATAGCTGCCCATCTGAAACACTAGTATCATCAAACACCTCTGTGAGGCCAAAGTTCCCACTCAAAACCAATATGGCTGCATGTGTATTCTTCCCGAAACCTGGACTGTTTGGCCACTGCCTGAAATAAGAAAACATGGAAAGAAATGGAGCAGTGGGTGTCTCTTTCCCCTTGCTACTGTTCCAGCAGACGGAGCTTTTATACTTTTCTTGCCTGCAGGTGGAGGTGAGGAAAGGGTTATGTATCCCTCTTTGCAACTTTGGGACAGCAACCAGGATTTCTAGCCTCTTCGCTGCTACAAAGTACCAGCTTGAATCACCCAGACAAGACAGAGCTTGGAGGTTAAGCAGGGTTGGCCATGGTTAGTACTTAGGTGGGATACCACCAAGGAAGACCAGGGTTGGTATGCAGAGGCAGGCAACAGCAAACCACCTCTGCTCATCTTGTGCCTTAAAAACCCTCTGCAGAGTTGCCATGTCAGCTGCACCTTGACAGCCCTTAATAGCTATTATTATTATCTGCCACCAAATAGCTAGATGTGGCCTTTGACAGAGCAAAGCCTCACACTGGCCCATACTGCCTTCCTCTGGGTGGTATCAGATCTCTGGCCCCTCCCAGGTGTTTCCCAGCACTGCTAGTTGAGATTACAATGGATCGTGCCCCTTCTATATGCAAAAACTTATGCACAGTCACTACACCATAGCCCTTCACTGGACAGCTTGCTTCCATTTTCAGGGTGGGTTTTTAAAAAAAAAACCACTTTAAAATAGTTATTTCCCTTTTTCTGTTGTATACTAAAAAAGACACAGTAACAACTCCATCATTATCCCACCCCCCCGATACATTTGTGGTCAGATGAAATTACTAACTTTGCTTACCAAGTTTGCGATTCTTCTTCTTCTAAATGCAAATATATGTCCACGTAAGTGGTTTCCTATGCCTTAGTCATTCAAAGGTAATTGGCTTGGATCCCACAGAGGAATTTTGTGGATGGAAAGGATTTCAGTTTGCAGAGTGGACTTCAGCCCCTTCACCAGCAGGCCCCCTGAAATGAGGCTTTGGGGGACCCCTGAGAACACCTTGGGGAGTCAGAGGTGGGAATCCGCAAAAATTGCCCCTCCTTCTCCATCCACAAGCCCTAACCTGGATAGCCCAGGTGAGCTGGATCTTGTCAAATCTCAGAAGCTAAGCAGAATTGGCCTTGGTTAGTAATTGGATGGGAGACTGAGGAATTAGATTCAAAGAATGGATGAGGAACAGATTATTCATGCTTTCTGAAACAGGAGGCATAGAACTTGCAGAGCATTTGTTCAATGACTCAAAAGTCAAGTTTACATTTTCATACAGTGGGCAGCATATGCACTGTGCTAACCCCCCCCCATGTTAAAATTATTCTCCTATAATTTATTCTACTTTTTTGGTATTTTTCATAATTTATTCTGCCTCTGCTAGTTGGGGGGGGGGGGCTGACCTGGATAGCGCAGGCCAGCCCGACCTTGTCAAATCTCAGAAGCTAAGCAGGGGCAGCCTTAGCTAGTAATTGGATGGGAGACCTTCAAGGAAGACCAAGGTTGCAGAGGCAGGTAATGGCAAACCACCTCTTTCAGTCTCTCACTTTGAAAACTCCACCAGGGGTCGCCGTAAGTCAGCTATGACTTGACAGCACTCTTTGGTCCACTCCATCCGCAAAAATTCTCTGTGGGATCCAACCCAATAAATGGCACAGGACTGTGTTTCCATAATTTTACTGACTCGCGGTTCATAAAACCCAGTTCTTAACATTACCTGGTTTTAAATTTGAGATCATGATTTCTCTATCCATCTTTGGGTACAAATGAATGAGGCACTAGAGAGCCTTTATCAGTTTTCCTGTCCCCTTAAATTGTTCTAAATAAAAATGAGGGGTGGGGATTGGATTGGGATTGCGGTATTAGGTGCAAGGGATTTCAACGCCCCCCTCCAAGGTATGCTAGTGGTGCCATTTGTTCTGGTAGCAGAAGCGTACAAGTACGCATATATTTCCCCCTATCATGACAAATAGCATCTCCAGGTGGCTGATTAACATAGGGAAAGAAGTGGCATGCGGAGGAAATGTTAAAAGCTCTCACCCAGCACTGTGATCTTCACCCACACCCAACAATTTAAAGAAATACGAGATACAATCAGAGATCTCTAATATCTACCCTGGTTGTGTGTTTATATGAATGTTTCAAGCTGCCTCATCTTACGAGCCAAAACAATGGTAACGCAGGGAGTTCCTTGACAGTATTTTCCCAGTATTTTTCAGAACTCAATACCTGAAAACCTGACACTGCTGAAGGCCATGACATGGAAAGAGGTCAGAGAGAAAAGAGATTTAACCCTTCTGCCCCTGCACAGTTTTGTAAATTAAAACTGACCTTTTCCCCCTGGACTGTTGATAGCCTTCAAAGGGAAAGATAGCTGCTCTCGCTTTCCCTCAGATAACAATAGTGCACAGGGAAGCGGGCGGTGGTTTAAATTAAATTAGCAGAATTAAAGCCCTTCTCCCATTCTATCCCCACACCACGGCCCCTACTGAAATTAGGGGTAACAGGTATTAGCTTTTTTTCCCAAGTCTGGAAAGTTTCTGTGGAGTTAAGAGAAAATCTGGGCATCGTGTTCAGGTAAAAATGAAAATAACTTTTATTTTCACCCACCGACCTCTAGCCTCTTTGCATAGCGCAATCTAACAGCCTTAATGCTGTTAGAATAAGGATAACAGCTAGACACGCAACAAACAAACATACTAGACAACATACTGATGATGTGATCTTTGACTCTCGAAAGCTTATATCCCGGAAATCTTGTTGGTCTTTAAGGCGCTACCAGATCCGAATGTTGCTTTTATACCAGACCACAATATTTTCCCATTCTGAATATGGTACTATCCTGAGACCGTCAGGATAGACTACCTTCAGCTTTATGTCAGGAGTTATTCTGCCCTGTTGGTATTCAGCGACTAATGCTTTCCATCTGGACTTCCAGATGCTTTATAATCTCGGGCGAGTGCTGGTGGTCACCTTTCCCTATCTGGAAACCTCCTTATGGAGGGAGGATCTTAAGCATCTGTCAAAGGCATTTTCTGGGTTGTATTGTCTGTGTTGCCATGCATGTTAATGAGGATATTGAGGATTCCCATATCTCTACAAGGTGCATTCAGTTGCGATGGATAGTTCCTGCTGAGACTATAACCGGAGAGGATTGAAGGACCTTTGAACTATTCCCCCTTTTTTTACCTATGCAAAATCTCCTAGTTTTGGTGCTCGTAAAGTTTTGCCTTTAGGCCACTTCCCCAGGGATCATTTCGTAGAAAAACAGCTGGAGGAACTCATTAGCACAACTCATTAGCATAACTCATTAGCATATGCCATGCCCCTTGCCATCACCGGAAGGGTGTCATTAGCATAACTGATTTGCATATGCCACACCCCCTGACATCACCTATCCTGGCTGTTTTGGACCCAATTCTGGCCATTCTGGGCCAAAATTGGGCCCAAAATGGCAAAAGGGGCTGAAAATGGCCAAAAAGGGGCCCAAAATGGTCAGGATTGGGCTGCTGCTGAGCAGGAGAGTGATCCACCACCCATCAGAGGCCCGATCTGGGCTGTTTTGGCCCCAATCCAGGCTGAAACGGGCCCAAAATGGTCGAGTCAGATGGGCGGGTGTCCTGACCTCTCTATCTTTCTAACTCTTTGGTTCGTCCCCCTCTGAAACCTGAGGAAAGGGACAGCGCCGAATCCTCCTTTTCCACAGCTGTTCCCTGTCTGGCTTTGACTGGATGCTGTTTTTGTTTTCAGTAATTCCTTACCATGTTGTCATCACCACCGGTAGTGAGCTGGGCTCGGACACCGACAGCAGAGTTTACATCATCATAATGGGCCCTGGGAAGCTTCGGACCCACCGCCTATGGCTGGATCTCCCAGACGGCCAGACTGAATTTGCAGATGCTTCAGTGGAGAAGTTCTCTGTTATGGGGCTGGATGTGGAAGAAGTCAAGAAAGTGGAGGTAACTACAGTACACAACTGAGGAATTAGATACAGGGAACAGATGAGGAATGGATTATTCGTGCTTTCTGAAATGGGGGGCAGAGAAGTTGCATCCGTTCAAGGAATGGATGAGGAACGGATTATTTGTGCTTTCTGAAATGGCGGCAGAGAAGTAGCATCCATTCAAGGAATGGATGAGGAATGGATTATTCGTGCTTTCTGAAACGGGGGGTAGAGAAGTTGCATCTGTTCAAGGAATGGATGAGGAAAGGATTATTTGTGCTTTCTGAAACGGGGGCAGAGAAGTAGCATCCATTCAAGGAATGGATGAGGAATGGATTATTTGTGCTTTCTGAAACGGGGGTAGAGAAGTAGCATCCATTCAAGGAATGGATGAGGAATGGATTATTCGTGCTTTCTGAAACGGGGGGTAGAGAAGTTGCATCTGTTCAAGGAATGGATGAGGAACGGATTATTTTTGCTTTCTGAAACGGGGGTAGAGAACTTGCAGACCATTTATTCAATAACTCAAAAGTCAAGTTTACATTTTCATACACTGGGCAGCATGTGCACTGTGCTTAAAAAAAACTCCAAACATTAAAATTATTCTCCTATTTCTGTATAATTTATTCTACTATTGTTTGCATTTGTCATAATTCATTCTGCCTCCATTATTCAGGAGAGGGCCCTGACCTAGATAGCCCAGGTGAGCCTGATTTCATCATATCTCAAAAGCTAAGCAGGGTCAGTCTTGGTTAGTAATTGGATGGGAGACCTTCAACGAAGACCAAGGCTGCAGAGGCAGGCAATGGCAAACCACTTCTGTTAGTCTCTTGCCATAAAAATCTCAGCAGGGGTCACCAGAAGTCAGCTATGACTTGATGGCTCTCTCCACATCAGTCAATGGAGGGGCTAAAAGCTAACAGATCAAGTGGGTGGCGTTTGGAGCACTGCTTCCCCAGCCTCTAACCCAGGAGCCCCCCATGTGGCACCCACCAACACCTTTCACAGTGCCTGCCAGGTGTTTTTAGAAAGTGGGCAGGGCCAGGTGGGGCTTTTGACCAATAGGTCTTCTAATTGGCCATTGGAAATTGGATTGGCTGTGCAGATTTTTTAAAAAACCACTGTTTCATCAGCAGCTGCTACGACAGCATGAAGGTATCCGCTGCAGAACTAAAGATAAGCTGGGCATATGCAAGAAAATATTTTTAAACAGTATTTTCATTTTACAAAGTATCGTGTCAAGCAGAGCTCCTGCCTGAAATTTTAAAAGAGTTAGTATTAGAGTTATTAATAATCTCACTCCTGACATATTGGCTCTGCCTCCTGGGGCAGGCTCTTTGTGGCTACTCCCACCACTGTGTGATTGTGTCTACCACGCAGAATTCAAAAGATGTCCACAGGATAAACAGCCTGTAGGACTCCTTCTCTAACCACTGGGTTCTGAGATTTCACCAGGCATTTCCCACACACGGTCATTAATCACTTTTACAACACTGGGGCTAGAATCCCCAAAATGAAAAAAAAAAATGAAAATGCTACCTGACTTGGACATAGGAATGCCACGTCCCCTTCTCCATGGGATGCTGGTAGTGGTGGTGGGGGGGAGGTATTCATCAGCAGAAGGATCTTCATGCGTGTGCGCCAGGCACTGATGATGTGATAACATCACTACGAGAAGAGGGGTTCCCCAGTCCTTGTACCATCCCAATGGAAGTGCACACGCTCCTGGAGACATGTGATGAAGTCACTTCCGGGAAGTAACATCATCACGCCAGCCACGGGTATGCCTCTCACTTCACATGGGTCTAATTCTGGCCCATTAGGGGCCAAAATTGGCTCCAGCGAAGCACGAGATGATGCCCGCAGCCAGTGCGATGATGTCACTTCAGAACTTGACATTGTTACACCCTGCTGGGAGCGCACCTGGTGCACGTTTTTCGAGGATGCCTGCTGGTGGCAGGTGATCTGTGGGGTGTTGCCACTTCCCGCCAATTGCCAGTGATTGGCAGGCATTTGACCAACCCCTTGGAGATTGCCCACCACTGGTGGGAAGCTGGTAAGCCTACCCAGAAGTAGAGATGGGCACGAACAGCAATACAAACAAAAAAAAGCCACGAACAGCCTGATCTGCTGTTCGCAAACAGCCCAATCTGCTGTTCATGAACAAGCTGTTTGTGAGGCCCCATTCTAAACAAACAGGTGGTTGTTGCAAGCCTCATTCGTTGCTGTTCATTGCTGTTCATCAAGCCAGACAGTCTGGCACCTGCAATCAATTCCCTTGGCAACTTAGGCAGGGATTGTCTGAACTCTGTCTGAACTCCTGCTGTTGCTCTGGAAACCCCAATTGAAACCCAATTCAGCTTGATAGGCAGGTCTTCCTTTCAAGTGTGGAGCTCCAAATTTGTTACAACAAGGGAACAAAGACCAGGGGCGAGGGGGGCTCCCGGCTCTGACTTTGCAGACAGTGGAGAGGGAGAGAGACAGTTGCTGGTGGCATTTTGATAGAGTGCATTGGAGCTTGAATTTTCTTTGTGTGTGGTGGGATAGGGATCTACCCTTTTAAGTTCTAGGGCTGCTGCCAGGCTCTGGGCCAAGCTATTATTTATTATTTATTTATTTGATTTGATTTATACCCCATCCTCCCCACAGGTGGGCTCAGGGCGGCTAACATTCAAAAATACATTAAAAGTCACAAAACCATAAAATCAATAATACTTTTAAAAAGATCATTAAAATAGTCCAGGAGCAGGCTATTTCAACAAATATTGGGAGTCCGTATATGGGCATAGCATATTTATTATTGGTACCTTTCCTGCTGCCTGATCAGGTAGGGTTTCTGGGAGTGGTGCGGTAGGGATCTACCCCTTCAAGTTCCAGGGCTGCTGCCAGGCTCTGGGGCAAGCTATTATTTATTATTGGTACCTTTCCTGCTGCCTGCTCAGGTAGGGTTTCTGGGAGTGGTGCGGTAGGGATCTACCCCTTAAAGTTCCAGGGGTGCTGCCAGGCTCTGGGGCAAGCTATTATTTATTATTGGTACATTTCTTGCTGCCTGCCCAGATCAGGTTTCTGGGAGTGGTCCAATAGGGATCTTGACTTGAATGATGGCTGGAGGAGAGCCTGCTGGCCCCCATGAACAGCCAACCACGAACATGTTTGTGAACAGGGCCATGTTCATGGTTGTTTGTGAGTCCCTATTCGTGGATGACAATGAACAATGAACATCATGTTCATTTTTTCCCTGTTCATGCCCATCTCTACCCAGAAGCAATGCCATTGTGCCCGCCAGAAGTGGGCACACTGCACTTGTGCCTGGTTTGCTTGTCAGTGGTGGGTGATAGCCAGATGGCCTGCAACCTCCCACTGACCACTGGTGACCGGCAGGCAAGCAGGCAAGCTGCCAGAAGGTTGCCCACCACAAGCGGGCACCTGGGTTCCCTACTGGGACTGCACAGATACAGGATTGTCAATCAACTGACTGGCTATAATATGGGGTGGAGGGTTTAGTAGTTTGCTAGATTATAAATTATGTAGGCCTGAACCATACCGTTCTCTCCTCCAATCTTAAAAGAAAAAATCAATTTTTTTGCAACGTGATATAAATATTCATGTGCAAATTGTTTGAAGGAAAGGGAAAGAAGAGATAGATGTTAGCAGAGCTGGGAAATACAAACAATGCAGAGTTTCACAGTACAAAGATTACTGTAAAAACCACAAGACTGCAAGAAGCAATAATTAACTGTAGACCTTCCAATAGCAGAGACGGTTATGATACAGGAAGAGAGGAACCACAACAAAAAAAAAGAGAAGAGAAGAGAAGAGAAGAATTCAATAAACACAGGAAAGTACAGAGCATAAATTGCAGCTCCCCCTAGAGCCTGAGTGGACTAAATACGCCCTATATAATTATTTGTTTTAATCAAATGGCTCATATGCGAGCTCCTCTCCAGACGTAGAATGCACTGTACCGCTGCAAACTATGGAGGTTGGATTCTGGCTTAGAATGCACCTTCATCATACCCTGTATGTGTACATAAAGCCCAGACAGTGAAGATAAAAATTTCTACTCCTTTTTGCTTTGCTTTTCTATTCTTGGGGAGTTTTTAACGCGAAGGCAGTTTTTTTAAAAAGTGACAAAGTGTTGATCAGAGATTGGATTTCGTAAACGGCCTGCAGTGAGAAGAGCTTCTTGTATAATTTTCCAGCTCAACGTGGAAATTGTTTTCACAGCTTGCCAGACCTTGGGAGACCTCTCATAGGAGAGCATTAATCACAGCTCATAAGCAATGTGCACAGATCGGAGATGCCAGCACAGAAGCTCTTATGTAACTGGAAGGTTTGAGAGGCAACATTTACATAGACAATCACTCACCTCCGATTTCTAAAATTCTCAAGATGGTCTGTAGACAGTGTTGATACATCTTCTATCAGCACCCTCTACCTCATTCCTTCTGCCCCATCCTTCCCTCTCCCCACAAACTCTAATTGGAGGGAAAGGAAAGCCCTGTTAGATCAGACTGCAGGTACTCTAGAATACCATTATTTATCTATTTGCTGCATGTATACTCCGTGTTTCTCCCCAATGGTGGTACCCAAAGTGGCTTACATTGCTCTCTTCTACTATATTTTATCCTCACAACAGTCCTGTGAGGTAGGCTAGACTGAGAGTGGTCCAAGGTCGCCCAGCAAGCCTCCATTAAGAGCCATCCAGATGTTCTCTAGAAGCTCATAAGCAGGGTATGAAGGGAGCAACACTCTCCGTTTGTTCATCTCAGTTATTCACAGATTTTGAGCGTGGAGATTCCATGTAATTATTGCAGATAATACCCATTAGCAGACCTCTTGTCCCTTTTTAAAAGCCATCTCAGCTCATTTCATAAACACATCTTGTGGCACTGAGTTCCGTAAGTTAAACATTTTCTGATATATTAATTTATGTTATTTATAGTCCACTTTTCTCACTGAAGCTCAAGGCAGATTGCATGATGTAGGTCAAATATAATAATCAGGATGAGACATCCAGTAAACAAAGCAATAAGGTTTGGATTGCAGAAGTCTGAAAATGGAGCAGAAACAAAGCATAAGCATTAACGTGATACATTAAACAACACAGAAGTTACATAGCAGTTTCATACTTACAACAGACAGTAAATACTATATACAACAGCGTAGTTTGCAGTCCCTATCCAATATCATGGAGAAAAGTGAGATAAAAATGTACTAAGTAAATACATACATTACCAAAGCATCTTTCTGAACTATTTCTTTACCATACAGCTTCTTCTCTGTGAGTGGAAATTCATGTTGAGAATTACCTGAGGATGCTCAAGTGCAGGATTTTATGTGCGGTCCTCCGTTTACGTGCAGGCTGTTCTTGCCCGGTGTATGTGCATGCCACTTTCATGGGAGCTCCCTTTGTGTGACTGCATCTGCATGTGAATCCAGAGCACAGAGCATGAATTCAGCTCTGTTTTCACTGCAAGAACAAGTACTGTAGGCTCCTTTCACTTGCCAGTTTTGAGAAAGTATCAAGATCTGCATTTCAATGGAAATGGGAGGTGGGGGAAACAGAGATACTTTTAGCAGTTCAGAAAGAACTGATATCGAACGTGTGAATGTGCTCACATGGAGCAAATGAAAATGTGACCGTGTGAGCAAGTGATCTCCATTGGCTCTGTATTTTTAAATTACCCTTGTGTAGAGAGGGGAAAT